>NW_006921958.1:2336032-2368157 GCF_000298275.1 Orycteropus afer afer
AATTGTTGTTGTTGTTATGTGCCATCGAGTCAGACCCGACTCATAGCAACCCCTCCTTGGGTTTCTGAGGCAGTATCACTATGGAAGTAGATTGCCCCATCTTCCTTCCGAGGAGTGGCTCCTATGGATTGCTGCAGAATATTGTCTGATAATAGTGGTGGAAGATGAGCCCATTAGGTTGGAAGGCACTTAGAATACACAGTGGCCACAACAATGCGGGTGACACACCAGTGATCATGAGGACAGCTCAGGCCTGAGCAGTGTTTCAACCCACCGTGAGTCGAGGCCTACTTGATGGTAACTAACAACAACAGACTCATGTGTGTGTATGTAGGCATCCGAATAGAAATCTGTATGTCTCTCTTTGTAGGCTGTATATACGCCTATACCCAGTCATTTTATAACTTCACACGCTGCCCAGTCGCCCTGATCCTCATCCAGAGCTGAGGAGGGACCCCGCAGCCAACATAAGCCCCAGAAAAGCTCTTGGACAAATCCACCACACCCAGTGCTGTCAGCACAGTAAGCCTCCCTGAGCCAGCCTGAGCCAGTGCAGCGAGCCGTGCGGTGCAGAGCTCGGGGGACAGAGATCAGGGCTGCTAAGGAGACGTGGAGAAAATAGCAACAAGGGCTCCAGGAACTAGCCAGCTGCCCGGTTCCAC
The DNA here is from genome assembly GCF_000298275.1 of Orycteropus afer afer. Classification (NCBI taxonomy): domain Eukaryota; kingdom Metazoa; phylum Chordata; class Mammalia; order Tubulidentata; family Orycteropodidae; genus Orycteropus; species Orycteropus afer. The sequence continues at coordinate 2,336,695 of NW_006921958.1, forward strand.
CCACAGGAGGTGTTCTGGTAGCAGGCTGACCCTCTTGCAGAAGTGGAAGGTCAGGGACACCGTCTTGAGACAGCCTTGGGTGGATCTGGCCAGCCACCCGCCTTGGGCAAGCCTCAGAACCTTCCAGAGCCTCACAGTCCTTCTTTGTGTGATGTATGGCTGCGGCCACGAGCTCTCCAGGCTTAGAAGCAGTGTTGGTAAAGGTGCTTCTTGCGGTAATCTAAGCTTGTCGCAGCTGACAGGCAGTTTGTGGTATAAATACTTGAGGTGAATTAAAGGCTCGAGTTTGAACTTACAGCGGGCATTTGGCTAAGAATGCCATTGTTCACTAAGGAATTTTCCCACCTTGCAGGTATCTTTGCGTGAGAGAGAAAGAGAGAGCCAATTCACACTAGGATCATTTCCTCCACGAAGGCTCTCCAACCTCTCTTATTAAATTAGGGCAAGAAATGTTTGAAATACCCAGGTGGCTCCCTACCCACTTCATTCTGGATCATTGAGCTAGATCAAATTTGAAATGCCAAGAGAGTTTGCTTATCGACAATTGAATAGGCCCAGTATTAAAATATTTTATCTTTCTCACATTTTAAAAGGTGGCTATAATAACCATTCATTTACTTTCAAGCTTGAAAATGAGGTTCAAAGTGTCCATTAAAATCCTCTCTGTATTTATTTCAAGTAACTTGGTACAAATATTTAGGATTGGGTCCACAAACATAAGCTGGCTTAATACATTGTATAATAATGTATTCTAGAACCCCGATGCCTCAGGTACTCCTCAGGTACATAAACCAATCATTGTTAATGATCATTGTTTGATTCCATATTTAAAACTGTCTAGTGTGGACGGGAGCTCTGGTAGCATAGTGGCTAAGACACTTGCCTGCTAACCAGACGGCTGGCGGTTCAAACCCACCAGCCACTCCTCGGAAGGAAGGTTGGGCAATCCTACTTCCGTAGTGATACTGCCTCGGAAACCCAAGGAGGGGTCGCTATGAGTCGGGGCCGACTCGACGGCACATAACAACAACAACAACAGTGTGTGTGGACAGACTCTACATGTGAGTCTTGTTAATCAAAAGACAACGTTTTTGCTAAGAGTTCTGAGTCAACCCAAACCAAACGTGTTGCTCTCGAGTTGATCTCACTTATGCCAACCCCATGTGTGCCAGGCAGAGCTGTTCCATACGGTTTTCTTGGCTGTAATACTAATGGGAGCAGATTGCCAGACTTTTGTTACGTGGCATCTCTGAGTGTGTTTGAACTGTCAACCTTTAGATTAGCTCTTGGGTGCAAAGTGTTAGCACTGAGTCAGGGTTATAGAATACATTATTATAAAATGTATTAAACCGGCTTATTTTTCTCCTCAAACACAGCCTTCTGATAAACTCTTGTGCACCTGTGAATCTCTCCAGTTTGTCTTGAAGCTAAAGAGATTTAATGAGGAAAACCAGTGCTAATTACATGTGGACTCTGCGTGCAGTGCCCCTATGAAGCTCTGGCGGCGTTGACTCCTTCGTCCCGCTAGCCGTGGGGCCAGAGCGGTGTGTTACTATCCCCGTCTTACCCATGAGGAAATTGCAGCTCAGTGAGGCTAAGTGCCTCATCCCAGCTGGAGCAGGGATTCAAAGCAGACATCAGACCTCAAGAGCTGTGTGTTCGGGACTGTGGGATGCTGCTTCTCTGTTTCGAAGAAGCTCATCATAGTTTTCATCATAGCGTGCTCATTCTTCTTTTCTTTTTAAATTGTGATTTGGGTGAAGATTTACAGAGCAGATTCACTTTCCATACAGCAGTTCACATACACTTTGTCTCATGACGTTGACCACAGTTTACCACAATGCAACAGCTCCCCTCCCACTTCCTCCCCATAGTTACCCCTTCCCAGTGTCCATCCCTCCAGGCACTCCTGCCCCCTGAGCTGTCTCCCTGTGCATAAGCAACCCTTCCTTCTCCCATGATTGTTCTCTCCAAGGAGTGTATCTACCTGAGGTAAATGTTCAACTCATATGCTTGTCTTGTGTCTGGCTGGAAACCACAGGTGTGGGTTCAATTCCAGACTTGAAGGGCAGCTGGGGGCCACAGTCTCAGTGGTTCCACCAGGCTCTATCAGACCAGCAAACCTGGTCCCCACCTTTTTTTTTTTTTTTTCTCCAAATGATTTTGAGTTTTGTTCCACATTGTTCTCCCTCTCTATCAAGGATCTCCTACATAGATCCCCTTCCAAGTGGATGACAGTGGTAGCCGGGCACCATCTAGTTCTGGTCTTATAGTCATAGAGGCTGCAGATTGGATGGTGTACCAGTCGCTAGGACTAATTGTTTCCATGAATTTTGGTTTTCTCATTCTTCTTTGCTCTGGACGAGGAGAGACCCATTGTTGCATAGCATGCTCATTCTTATATTACAAATTAGATAATAAAAATATAAATGGATGTAAGTTGGGACTTTGGGGAAGATCTCACAAGACCAAGTGTCTGGAATATACTTCTGTCACTGGCAGCCTGCTCCAGCAGTGGATTTAGAGATAGTCACTGAGCTGGAGCAAAATTACTGCAGGATAATTAGGGGATGTTTCAAATTGAATTTGCCTTGTGAAAGTTTAAGGGAGAATTAATGTTATATTATAAATACGGACCCCACGTACAATGCAAACTGCTGGCTTGTTGCTAATAAGGGAGCGTTAACAAGCCAATATTGATTTTAAACATCACTCCCTGTTTACTGAGCAGCTCTCCCAGGCCGGGTGCTGGGGACTCCATGGGAGAGGCTTCTTCCGGGAGCTTACAGACTGTCTGGTGGGAGAGAGAACACACTGAGAGATAATTAAAATATTACTGGATGGATGTTGTCTTAGTTACCTAGGGCCGCTGTAACAAAAATATCTCAAAGGAGTGGCTTTAAAGAACAGAAATTTGTTGTCTCACAGGTTTGGAGGCTGGAGTGCAAATCAGGGCATTGGCTGTGGGGGTGGGGTCCTGCGTTGGGGTGGCCCTAGGTGTTCCCTGGCCTTCCTGGGCTTGTGAGTGGTCCCTCACGTGGTCTCTTTCCTGTGTCTGTGCGTCTGTGTGTTTCTCCATGTCTGTTTTCCTTTTGTGTAAGACACCACTCGGAAGGGTTTACGTGTAGGACCCAGCCTTCTCCCATGTCCCCTCATCAACATAATGAGAAAACACCCTTTTGCTTGCAAACAAGGTCACAACCACAGCTACAGGGGTTAGAGCTCAACATATCCATTTTTTGGGGACACAATTCAATTCATAACAGATATGAAGAGTGCTATAAATTTACAAGTGATGGAGTGCAGATACAGTAAGAGGATGTTTTCAAATCAAAGTTAAACAATGGAAGTATAAGAAGTGAACATTTTCAACTAATAATGCCTTTTAAGAATATCAGTTGTTTCAAAAGTAACAAGTTAAACATTAACTTTGGGGATACAAGCAAAGGCTAGTAATGTTTAATATTGATTGAAATATTGATTGGTGATTGCATGCTACCAAAATTGGAACGATTCCTTAGGGCTTCATTACATAATCCAGGACCAAGATAGACCAACAGATTGTTTAGGAAGTAACAGTCACTTAATTTCTGACATTTGCATATTCCAACACATTTAATTTATGGGTTAAGTGGAGTCACAGACTCTCAGATATCCTTGAAGGGATCCTTCACCCCACCCCCATCAGCTTCTTTTATGCACAGAGACCGGCCCTAAAACCCGTGGAGTGGGAGGATGGAGGGTGAAGGCGAAGCATGAGAGTCTTTTGGACTCTGCATCCATATTATTAGGGAATCAGAAGTGTTTGTGTTCATTTCAAACCAGAAGAAATACACTTTTAAAAGACGACAAGAAATCCAGCTCTAATCCTGCCCACTGGGGCCTGTGGCACAATTTCCAGATGGTGATATTCAGATTCTTTTGATATTCCTCCAACTAGGGATATGAAATACGTGTGAGAAAACAATCTTATGTCCTGGGGAAAAAATAAGCACATCCTCATCCTGACAATCTCTTATTTCAACTCAGATGAAACAATCATCTCCTATTGTTAATGCCATCAAGGGGCTGGCTCCATCAGGCCACACAGGGATCCAGGATCGAGTCTGTCCAGTTCACCCTGTACTCCTGATGCTCAGAGCAGGGTCTGGGTATTGTAGGTGCTCTGACCTATTTGGTGATCAAGTGACTTAGTGACTGACATAGATGAATCAAGAATAGAAGGCATCAATGGAGAAATGCCTTTTAGGCAATAATTTAAAAGTAATTGAGAGGCATTGAGAATATCATGATGGTCTTTGATGTATTTTTTTAAACTATTTATTGTGATCTGATATACATGTAATATAGTACTGGAAGATGAGCCCATCAAGTTGGAAGGTGTTTAAAATTTGACTGGGAAAGAGCTGACTCCTCAGAGTAGAGATGACCTTAACAATATAGATAGAGTAGATCTTGTGGGACCTCCATTGGCTGATGTGGCATGACTCAATTTGAGAAGAATCAGCTGCAAACATCCATTAATAATCGGAATATGGAATGCATGAAGTATGAATCTAGGAAAATTGGAAGTTGCTAAAAATGAAATGGAATGAGTAAAGATGATATCCTAGGCATTAGTGAGCTGAAATGGACCACTTTTGGCCATTTTGAATCAGACGACCATATGATCTACTATGCCTGGAATGGACAGTTTGAAGAGGAATGTCATAACATGCATCATCACAAAGGATGTTTTAAGATCTGTCCTGAAGTACAATGCTGTCAGTTATAGGCTAATGTCCATATGCCTACAAGGAAGACCAGTTAATACTATTATTATTCAAATTTATGCACCAACCACCAAAGCCAAAGATGAGGAAATTGAAGATTTTTATCAATTTCTGTAGTCTGAAATTGACCAAACATGCAATCAAGATGTGTTAATTATCACTGGTGACTGGAATGCAAAAGTTGGAAACAAAGAAGAACCACGGGTAGTTGGAAAATTTGGCCACAGTGACAGAAATAATGCTGGAGATCGCATGATAGAATTTTGCAAGATCACTGATTTAATCATTGCAAATACCTTTTTTCAATAACACAAATGGCAGTATACATGTGGACTTTGCCAGAAGGAGTACACAGGAATCAGATTGACTACATCTGTGGCAAGAGATGATGGAGAAGCTCAGTATCTTCAGCCAAAACTAGGCCAGGGGCTGACTGTGGAACAGACCATAAACTGCTCATATACAAGTTGAACTTGAAGTTGAAGACAATTAAAACAAGTCCATGAGAGCCAAAATATGACCTTGAATGTATCCCTCCTGAATTTAGAGACCATCTGAAGAATAGATTTGATGCATTTAACATCAATGACCGAAAACAGAAGAGTTGTAGGATGACATCAAGAGTGTCACCCATGAAGAAAGCAAGAGGTCATTAAAAAGACAAGAAAGGAAGAGAAGACTAAAATGGATGTCAGAAGAGATGCTGAGAATTGCCCTTGAGCAGAGAGTAGCTAAAGAAAATGGAAGAAATGGCAAGATAAAAGAGCTGAATAGAAGATTTCAAAGAGCAGCTCGAGTGGACAAGGCCAATTACTATAATGAAATGTGCAAAGATCTGAAGTTAGAAAACTAAAAGGAAAGAACACACTCAACATTTCTCAAGCTGAAATAATTGAGAAAAAAACTTAAGCCTTGAGTTGCAATATTGAAAGATTCTGTGGAAAAATATTGAATGATGCAGGAAGCATCAAAAGAAGATGGAAGGAATGCACAGAGTCACTGTACCAAAAAGACCTGATCAATCTTCATCCATTTCAGTAGGTGGCATATGATCAACAACCAGTGGTATTGAAGGAAGAAGTAAGAAGTTGAAGCTGCACTGAAGGAATTGGCGAAGAACAAGACTCCAGGAATTGATGGAATACCCATTGAGATGTTTCAGCAAATGGATGCCCCACTGGAGGCACTCACTCAGTTATGCCAACAGATTTGGAAGACAGCTACCTGGCCAACTGACTGGAAGAGATCCATGTTTGTATCCATTCCAAAGAAAGGTGATCCCATAGAACTTGGAAATTGTCGAACAATATCATTAATGTCTCACTCAAGTAAAATCTTACTGAAGATAATTAAAAAATGGTTACAGCAGTATATTGACAGAAAACTTCCAGAAATGCAAGCTGGATTCAGAAGAGGATGTGGAAGGAGGGATATCATTGCTGATGTCAGATGGATCTTGGTTCAAAGCAAAGAATACCAGAAAGATGTTTACTTATGTTTTACTGACTATGCAAAACTATTTGATTGTGTGGATCATAACAAATTATGGATAACATTGATAAGAATGGGAATTCCAGAACAAGTGATTGTACTCACGAGGAACCTGTACACAGACCAGGAGGCTGTTGGTGGAACAGAGCAAGGGAACATTGCATGGTTCAAAATCAAGAAGGGAGTGCGTCAGTGTTGTATCCTTTTACCAGACTTATTCAATCTCTATGCTGAGCAAATAATCCAAGAAGCTGGACTATATGAAGAAGAACATGGCATCAGGATTGGAGGAAGAATCATTAACAACTTGCAATATGCTGACGACACAATTTTGCTTGCTGAAAGTGAGGATGGCTTGAAGCACTTACTGAGGAAGATTGAAGAACACAGTCTGCAGTATGGATTACATCTCAGTATAAAGAAAACAAAAATCCTCACAAGTGGACCTATAAGAGGCATCATGATGAACGGAGAGAAGACTGAAGTTGTCAATGACTTCACATTGCTTGGTTCTACAATCGATGCCAATGGAAGCAGCAGTCAGGACATCAGAAGACATATTGTTGTTGTTGTTGTTATGTGCCGTTGAGTCAGACCTGACTCATAGTGGCCCCTCCTTGGGTTGCCGAGGCAGTATCACTATGGAAGTAGATTGCCCAACCTTCCTTCTGAGGAGTGGCTGGTGGGTTTGAACTGCCAGCCTTCTGGTTAGCAGTCAAATGTCTTAGGCACTATGCTACAGATGACATATAGCACTGGGAAAATCAGCTGCAAAAGACCTCTTTCAAGTGCTGGAGAGCAAAGATGACTCCTTGAGGACTAGGGTGTGTGTGACACAAGCCATGATATTTTCAATTGTCTCATATGCATGTGAGAGCTGGACAATGAATAAGGAAGACTGGCAAAAAGTCGATGCTTTTGAGTTGTGGTGAAGGAATGATGAGAGTATCATGGACTGCTAACAGTTCTAACAAATCTGTCCTGGAGGAAGTACAGCCAGAATGCTCCTTGGAAGTGAGAATGGCCAGACTTTGTCTCACCTACTTTGGTCATGTTGTAAGAAGGAACCATTCCCTGGAGAGGGATGTCTTGCTTGGTAAGGTGGAGGGCTGATGAAGGAGGGGAAGGCCCTCAATGAGATGGCTTGACACAGTGGCTGTGGTGATGGGCTCAAGTATAGCAAGGATCGTAGAGCTGGCACAAGACGGGGCAGTGTTTCATTCTGCTATGCATGGGGTCACTATGAGTCAGAAAGACTCGATGGCACCTAACAACAACAACAACGATGACAACAACCCAAGCCATGGTATTTTCAGTTGCCTCTTATGCATGTGAGAGCTAGACAATGAACGAGAAAGACTGCAGAAGAGCTGATGTTTTTGAGTTGTGGTGCTGGCGAAGAATGCTGAAAGTACCATGGACTGCTAAAAGAACTAATAAATCTGTCCTGGAGGAAATGTAGCTGGAATTCTCCTTGGAAGTGAGAACGGCCAGACTTTGTCTCACCTACTTTGGTCATGTTTTCAGAAGGAACCAATCCCTGGAGAAGGATATCATGCTTGGTAAAGTGAAGGGTCAATGAAGAAGGGGAAAGCCCTCAACAAGATGGTTAGACACAGTGGCTGCAGTGATGGGGTTAGGTCTAGCAAGGATCTTGGAGTTGGCATGGGACCGGGCAGTGTTTCGTTCTGCTGTGCATAGGGTCACTATGAGTTGGAGACGACTGGATGGCACCTAACAACAACAACATTGTGATCTGGGTGAAATTTTACAAAGCAGATTCGTTGTACATTCAGCAGTTCATACACATTTTGTTTGACTATACTGGTTACATTCCCTGCTGTGTGACATCTCACCTCCCACTTCCTCCCTGTGGTTTACCCTTTCTCTGTGTCCTTCTTCCTGTGCATTCCTGCCTCCCTACATTTCTCCCTGTGCAAATGCTGTCTTTCTGATCTCCCATGCTTGATTGTTCTAAGGAGTGCATGTCCCTGGTGTAGGCGTTCAGCTGGTAGGGCTGTCTGTTGTTTGGCTGAGAGTTAAACTGTGGGAGTGAGCTCAATTCCAGGCCTGAAGGGTGACTTGGGGCCATAGTCTCAGGGGTTTCACCAGTCTCTATCAGACCAGTAAGACTGACTTTTTTCTTTTTTATGATTTTGAGTTTTGAATCCAGGATCTCCACTTTTGATCCCTTTCCCAGTGATTGGTATTGGTAGCTGGGTACCATCTAGTTCTTCTGGTCTCAGGGTCATGTAGGTTGAGGCTCTCATGGTCCACTAGTCCTTTGGACTAACTGTTTCCATGCAATGATGCCATCTTCTTAAGTCTTTCTCTAGGTTTTCAACCAATTGAAGAAGAATAAGGAACACCCAAAGAAGAATTTCAAAAAACACATAGCTAATTTAAGAGTGAAAGAAAAAGTCAGTAGCATGGAGGACTATACTAGGTCCCTGGGTGGCACAAATGATTTGTGCTCAGCTACTCAATGAAGGGTTGGAAGTTTGAGCCCAGTAGCCACACTGGGGAAGAAAGGCCTTGCAGTCTGCTTCTCTAATGATTATAGCCAAGGAAATCCTAAGACATTTAGTTCCTCTCTGTAACACATGGGGTGGCCATGGGTTGCATGGGTTGGAATTAACACAGGGGGTAAACTTTTTTTTTTTTTTTTAAGTGGTAAAGAGTATGCTGTTGTTAGTGACCCCATGTGATTGAGGAGAGCTGCCCCGTAAGGTTTTCCAGGCTGTAAACTTCATGGGAGCAGATAGTTGGGTCTTTCTCTCAGACAACCACTGGGTGGGTTTAGACCACCAACCTTTCGGTTAGCAACCGAGTGCTTAACCGATGAACCATGAAGAATCCCTGAGGAGTATACTAGACAAACCGGAAGTGGGCTCACTGAGGTGTTTTCAGGCAGGATTTGTACTGCAGACGTAAATTCTGAGAGTCAGTTTGGATAAGGAAGGTCCTTTTCCTCCTTGTACAGGACTGTTCCCACAGGGAAAGGTTTTAGCTGGACTGAAGAATTTGCTGGGCACAAGCCTGCTCCAAACCCAACAGAAAATAGCAGTTTCCTCAAGGATGTCAGCCCGGCCTATAGAAGTCCTCTTGAAATAGCTTCATTTAAAAAAGGGGGCAGAATTATATAATCATCCTCAACTTGTCAGGAATGAAAACACCTCTCGTCAGCGTGAAATTGTGAGAGAACACAAACCACCACAAATTCTAGCCTTGCATGTGTGTGTGTATGTGTGCACACGTGTGTGTGGCCGGCTCTCTGCCACACACATGCCACGTGGATCACCAGGCCCCATCTCTTCCACAAACATGTGGCTGCCAGGCCCTGGTGTACCGCGGAGCCCTCCATCCTGCACACAGAAGAGGGTCCCTGTCCTCTCCAGAGTTCACCTATTGAGCTTTGGGGACAGTTAGGACGTGGTGTGCAGGGTTGTTTTCTCCTTCTCATGGTCAGTCTGCAGCAGGTGAGGAACACCAAAACAAGTCCCAAATAAAGGGCTGGTGGGTGATGGAAATATAGGGTCTGCTAGAAGCCCACGGGAGTGCAGACCCAGTTGGTTGGGTCCACAGATCCTGTACTTTGGCACAGGAGCCCTGATATGGTAATCTTTTTTCATGCATAACTTTGAAAATTGTAGCACTTCATTTAAGCAGACTGTCCTTTAAAAGTTCATGTTACCTGTGGGGAGCTGCCTTTGGTTGAAGAAGGTGGATGGTGAAGTGGTTAAAGTGCTTAGCTGCCAACTGAAAAGTCAGCAGTTAGAACCCACCAGCCATGCCACAGAGAAAGCCATGACAGTCTCCTCCAGTAATGATTACAGCCTTGGAGACCCTTGGGGGGTACTTCAACTTTGTCCTACAGGGTCACTGTGAGTTGGAATCAGCTCACCGTCAGTGGACCCACGGTTTTGGTTGGCTTTTTGTTGGGGGCTCCTGCATGGTGCAAATGGTTAGTAACTTGACTGCTAACTGAAAGGTTGGAGGGTCAAGTCCACCCAGACGCAACTCGGGAGAGAGACCTGGCCGTCTACTTTGAAGACGGAGCCATTGAATATCCTGGACAGCAGTTCCACTCAGACACACATGGGCTTGACTTGGTGACAACAGGTTAATTGGCCTGTGGTGGACAGATAAGCGTCACTGAGCCAGCCCCAATGTAAGTACCTGCCCAGCCACAAGTCCTGTCTGAGGCTCTGGGAATTCCACCATCAGCCAGTATGGTTCCTGCCCGCAAGGAGCTTACAGACAGTCTGAGTCAGATCTTCATGGTCCTCATGATCTCTGGTCTGCTCGGGTCCATGGCAGCTGCCATCGTGTATTCTGAGTGGCCTCCATCCTAAAATGTAAAAATGGTGGCACATGGCTGTCTGTCCTCTTCAAACGGCACAAAGGGGAAGGAGAGTCAAGATCAATAGTCCAAGGCTGACTCCTATGAGGCACAGGTCAGACATACCTCTTCTCTCCAATCTTGACCAATCCTGACACCAGTGGTCCTGCCCATGGCACTCCCTACTTCTCTACTGGGTTCCATAGTTTGTTGCAATGGGCAGAGAGAACTCTTGGGCAATACTCTTGATTCTGGGCTTTATTAAGGAAGTAATAAATTACAACTCAGGTTAGGAACAACTCAGGATATAGTTCTTTGGTTAGGACAACTTTGTGGCTGTGTCTGTAGTCAGGTCAGTCTCTGGTCCTTGGACCCTCAACCTGATGGCCTGGCTTCTGCCCTGGTCAAGCAAGTGTTACAAAGCTCTTTAGCTCTGCCAATAAGAGCCTGGGGGTACTGTGTTTCCCTAGGAAGTCTCCTACCCAAAGGCACTCAGTAATCTTGCTCCGTGGTGTGGCAAGCCTAGCCCTACCACCAAGTGCCCAGAGACGCCCACTCCTCCAGGAAGCCTCCTGCCTTAGGGCTCTCAGCTCTCTTTCTCTGTGAGTTGGCATGCCCACTGTAACCACCTTGCTCAGTGGGCCACTGGGAAGCCCACTGTGCTGTCTCACACTGGTCTCTGGTTCTGCTGCCGCCATTTTGTCTGCCTCCACTTCTCCCCATCTCTCACCGTCTCTGGTGTTACACCTGTCTCTCTCTGTCCTGGGTCTAGGAGGTGCTAAGAGCAGGGACCATAGGTCCAAAGGACATGCTTCACTCCTGTCTTTTCTTCTTAGTGGTGGTGAGGTCCCCTCTCTGTTCTGGGATTGACTCTCTTTTAAGCCTATCATGATGGCAAAACTGACCAATCCCTCCATATAATTTATTTGCATGGTCCCACACCCACAGGGTTCTGTACACTTTATTTGCATTATTAGCAAACTAGCCAATCCCTTTGTGGGTCACTAGCACCTTATTTGCAGAGTCCCACTCAATGATTCTGTAGGAGTCACAAGACTGTGGTGAGAAAGACCATACAAGAGCAGCTCATTGCACCACTGCATCATGCACTAGTCTGTGATCCACTGAATTTTCATTGGCTAATTTCCAAAAATAAATCACCAGGACTTTCTTCCTACTCCATCTTAGTCTGGAAGTGCCTGACACCCACCCACCATGGGTGACCCTGCTGGTGTTTGAACATTGTCTGCGTAGCTTTCACCATCATGTAAAGACCAAAACCAAATTCACTGACACTGAGTCGACTCGACTCATCACAACCCTCATAGCAACTTGCAAACCACCACAGCAGGACAGACTGACACGCGTGGTGGCATCTTTGCTTAAAGTGGTGGAAATTAGTTCAGATTGAATTTTCTAGGGGGGAGGGAAACAAGCTCAAAAGAGGAGTGAGGACTGAAGATACATGAATGCCACTGTCTTTGCACTGAGAGGCAGACGACTCAGAGGAACATGTGACAATAAAATCCTCATTGCAGGAATAAACAATCTCTCTTCAACAAATTCCACCTGTGGAAAATTAGCTCCCCTTACGTGGGAGTAGCTCCAACAAGGAAGAGGTTAAAATAACAAATAAATGACTTTATTTAGACGTGAACATTTCTGGCATTTTTCTCGATTTTTCTTCTTCTTCTTCTTCTTTTTTTTTTTTTTTAACCAGAGTACTTGAAGTGACAGCTCATGTTTGCTCACACTTATCTCTCCTTTAAAATCCTCATATTAGCAGTCAAAGCTGTTTTCTTTCTTCCTCGCCTGTAACGTCTTGAGCTTTGTACCCAATGAAGAGAGACATTTCTCTTGCTTGCAATCTCTTACTTGAAATTCTAATATTACACCTAATTGTTGGGGAGAAAAACCAGTGACTCTGATTTCAGGGGGCTGAGTGCTAAGCGGATGTGTCACTTGCAGCGTTCTTGCTGGTTCGTCATCCATAACAGGGTTCTGACCGTGGATTATTTCGGTTACTCTTTAGAGGTGCCCATGTCGAGGCTGGTCCTGGCGACAGAAGGGTGATCACCATCCATCTTTGAGGTGGTCCAGCTTCCGTGGGGCTCTGGTCAGGGTGTGGAGAGTCACAGACCTCAGGGTTTCTCCCTGAGTCCCTGTTAGGGAGGAAGTAAGGAAGAGGAGGGAGGCCCAGGACACCATCTTTACTGAGCAGACTGCCAACAGCTTGGCTCTCACCTTGGGGATGACTATAATTTTGGATGCACACAACTGTTGCAAAGAACAAGAAGCGGAAGGCTTCAGGTAACGCGTTTGTTGCTGTGTGGAAAGGCTCCAGAGAGACATCTTTCTCTTCTAGCCTCTGTGAGATCATGCAGAGCAGGTGAGAAACGAATTTGTTGACTGATCATTTAAACAACAGCGCTGAAAAGCAATGTTGCCATTTCCTGAAGTTTGCTCACAGCCCTGAGAGCGGGTAGTGTTTTTCTCAGTTTCCTCCACCCTCCTGGGGCCTCTTCCCGCTGCCACCATTTTTGAAGGAGTGCACTTGACCTTGTGGCCCCTGATTGCCAAGGGTGCCCACACGTGATTGGTGTGACTGGCTAGTGACAAAGTGTAACGCCCGGCATCTTCTCGGGGGTGGTGGTGGTGGTGGTGGTGGTGGTGAAACGTGCTCTGCAGTTTTCAGGGTGCAGGGGCTGGTTTGGGGACCCCCACGGTCCCCACTGGCTGTGACTTGCCAACCTTCTCTGTGAGTATTGTTGAAAGCGCAGCATTACCACGCTAAAGGAGGACACGGAAAAGCCAAATGCCAGTGGGATTCTGTAATGGGGGGTGGAGTGTAAACTGTGGCAGGGTTGAACTGAGGACTGTTCTAGAAAAACCTGCAAGTAATTAAGTTCTCCCTCCAGCAAGGTGAAAGCTGAGTCTGAAGTAGCTTAGTACAAAAAAAGAGCGAAACCTTTGTTGGGAGATTATGCTTTTTCCTTTCTTTTTTAAGGTAAGTAAGTAAAGTGATCTGGCAAGACGGAAGTATCTCCTATCTCCTTACTAACCTAAGGAGAAGAAAGCAAAAGATGCAGCCATTGTTTGCTGCATGTTTTAAGTCGCTGAGGTCAAGGCCATACTTGGATTTCCCTGCTTCGGCAGTTCTCAGACTGTGCTGAAGAATACTTCTTGGGAGGGGGATTGCACGGTCAAATGAAATCAGAATCCTTGCTCAGCGTCTCCCCTGAGGTGCAGAGTCAGAGTGAAGGGCGATGCAGCCACAAAATGCACTCTTGTCTTTGTTTAAGCCCAGGGTTTCCTCAGCCCACGTGACCATGCAACCCTTTTTCACGGAGCACCTGCTAACATGTCATGGAAAATAGCACTTAGTATGTCCACGGTGCAGACGCCAGCTGCTAGAGAGTGTTCCACTAAACCCCCTCCTGTCCTTGTCTACACTCTTCATAGCTCTTTATTCAGGTCTGTGTTATCTCGTAGCCTTAAGGAGCTCTGGTGGTGTAGTGGTTAAGACACTTGGCTGCTAACCAAAAGGTCAGTGGTTCTCACCCAGGAGCTGCTGTGTGGAAGGAAGATGAGGCAGTCTGCTTCTGTAAATCTTTTCTGCCTTGGAAACCCAATGGGGGGTTGTTATGAGTTGGAAACAACTTGATGACAGTGAGGTTTTTTTTTTTTTTTTGGTGGGTTGAGATGTTTGTATCTAGCAGTTCAGGGCAGATGGTAGGCACCTTGAGGACAGGCCAGGGCCCTTTTTCTCATCTCTTATCCCCAAAGGGCCTGGTATAATGGAGGAGGCGAGGCTCACTGCCTGTATTTAGCCTTTCCTTGCTGCAACAAGCTGGAATTATTTTTATAATGTGAGACTTCCTAGCAAATAAATAGGTTTAGAAGTTAAAAAAATAAAGTGGCTGAACCCAGAAGGAGATGAGAAGTAACGTTTGTGAACCGTTTGGTCGAGGGAGGCCTTCCTCAGAGGTCATTTTTGTGCCCTGGACCCTGTTGATGGTCTAGAGAAGCCTCTGAAACCCTTCACAGACTAACATTTTTAAAGGCATGAAATAAAATACATTGGATTATTAAGGACAACTGTCACATTGGAATAAAAGGTGTGAGGTATAACACGTGTGCTTCCCTACTAACACTTTAAATGACAGCATCTCACAGGAAATGTAACAACTGTCATGACCTGGGAGTGGTGATGGAAGGGGTGAGAGCGGGCCCCACCTGAAACTTGAGCAGAGTCAGAAAACACCTGTGATTTCTTTTGGTGACAGTTCCAGGTACTGCTAATGTTGCTGTGATGGTTGCCTAAGTTCATAATTGAAGGAATGTTCTAAATGCCTGCGGGAGAATAGTGAAAAGAAAGATAACATTTCTTTTTCTGGTTGTTTTTCCATTTGAGTTCACAGACCCCTTGCAGTAAGTGGCAGCCACAAATAAGTCAAAGTCAAGGTTGCTTCCTTTGGGGAATGTTGTTGTTGTTAGTTGCCATCAATTGGCTCTGACTCTTGACGACCCACGTACAACAGAACGAAACGTTGCCTGGTCCTCTACCATCCTTACAATTGTTGCTATGCTTGAGTCTGTTGCTGTGGTTACGACCTAGAGGGCTGGTCTTCCTGCTCTCCATTGGATGATATTGTGTCGGGATCCGAAGGGTTCTCATTGGCTGATTTTGGGAAGTAGGCCTTTTTTTTTTTTTTCAGGCCTTTCTTTCCCATCCGTCTTAGTCTGGAAGCCCCACTGGAATCTGTCCACCCTGGGTGACTCTGCTGGTATGAGAAATATCAGTGGCATGGCTTCCAGCATAACAGCAACATGCCAGCCACCCCAGCAGGACAAACTGACAGACAGAGGGTAGTTGGGAATGTTACTTGATAATATATGAAATCAAGTCTTCTGGGTCATAGAACCAAG
Source organism: Orycteropus afer afer (assembly GCF_000298275.1). Lineage (NCBI taxonomy): Eukaryota > Metazoa > Chordata > Mammalia > Tubulidentata > Orycteropodidae > Orycteropus > Orycteropus afer. The sequence goes on from NW_006921958.1 coordinate 2,352,229, forward strand.
GAAGGGCAGTGGGACCACTTGGGACTCGGGTTTGTCAGGGAGGCAAGGCACAGGGGCTGACACAGAGGGGACGCTCGTGTGATACTCAGCCGGCTGAGTGGGTTGGGAGGCGGTTGCCGGGGCCCGCACCCCACGCGAGCCCACTTGGCACAGGCTCCTCCGTGGTGAGCAGGGCACACTCCCCTGCTGTCCCTGCTTCTTTGCTGTTTTTAATTTTTTAATTTAGAAAATGTTCTGCTTCATTCATGCATTCCCATCTTGTTCATTAGGGGCCTTTCTTGGCAGTTGGTTTCCAGAGGTAATGCTTGGGGCTACTCTGCAGTCTCCTTCAAAGTGGTCAATTATTATTTGTATTTCTCAAATTACAGAATTTGCTTGGGAGCCCAAGGACTTGGGTAAACAGACTAACAAGGGAAACTGGCTTGATTCCCCCTTCTTCCAGAGCTGTTTTGGGGAACCTCTGGTTTCTGAGGGCCAATCATGTCATTTGCCATTGAGTCTAACAAATTGTAAAGACCAATGACCTGGAGCTAAGGGGCAAAGGCCTTCCTGGCTGTTTCATGGGTAGTCCCATCCCCCATTGCAAAAAAAAAAAAAAAGCAGCATGGAAGTGGCTTCGTCTAACTTTCTCTAACATCAGGAGGGGAAGAGAGACTCTCCACCACCATCAACAGCCCAAGGCTGATTCCTGTGAAGCAGGGGTCCTGGAGGACATGCTACCACCCTCCAGCCTTCACACCGATTCTGATACCAACCATCCCTCCCCTCGCACTCTCTTCTGGGTTCAATAATTCATTGCAATGGCCACATAGAACCCATGGACGATACTCCTGAGTGTGGGGTTTATTAGGGAAGTAATAACTTACAGTTCAGGATCAGAGATGACTCAGGATACAGTTTTTCAATCCAGACAGCTTCTTCTCAGCCGTGCCACCGACACACTTCTCCGTGGCCTTGGCCTCTGCCCTGCTTGGGTCAGTATTATAGAGCTCTTTTAGCTCTGCCGATAGGTACCCAGAGAGGTACCTCACTCCACCAGCAAGTCTCCTGCCCGAAGGCACTCACTCAGCTTTCTCGCTCCAGGGGCTGGAAGCCCACCGCTCTGGTTCGTGCTGTCCACTTAGTTCTGCTGGTTCTGTTCCCTCTGCTGCTGCCATCTCTCTGCCATCTTAGTGCATGGATCTTTGGTCCAAGAAAGTACTCCACTCTTGGTTCTTCTTTCTTGATGGCTGTAAAGATCCCCCCTTCCATCTCTGGGATGGCTCATTTTAGTGATGCCAATACTGGCCATTCCTCATGTTAGGCTTCCACACACCTTATTTCCATGATCCTAGCCTACAAGATTGCCATTTTTCTTACTTACATTATTAACAAGCTATCCAATCCCTTGGTGGGCCCAAAGCACCTCACATTTGCATAGTCCCACCTAGACATCTGGTGGGAGTCACAAAGACCATGGCTAGAATAGCCATACCATTCACTGTACCACACTAGTCAATCACTTACTCAGTTATCAGGTATTTACTGAGTACTCTTTTGTGTGTACATAAGACTGCTAACCACAAGGCTGGCAGTTCAAACCCACCAGCTGCTCTATGGAAGGAAGATGGAGTAATTTACTTCTGTAAAGATTGAGTGCCTTGAAAACCCAGTGAGCGTCACTATGAGTCAGAATCAACTCAATGCCAGTGAGTTTTGTTTGGTTTGGTTCTTACGTGTGAGACATTTTGCTAGGGCACTCTTTTTCAAACTACATTACTATACATTAGTGGACTAGTAAAATTAATTTAGTGAGTCATGACAGATATTTAAGAAATTAAATAGAAAACAATAGAAAATAGTAGTAGTAAAGGATGATATTACATTATGAAATGTGTCTCTTAGATATATATGCACACACAGAGATGTGTGTGTGTGCTGGGTTACCATGTAAGGTGTGTTTCTTACTTAGAGTCATGATATTTGGAAAGTCCCTGCTGTAGGAAATACTCAGTAAACAAAAATTATTAAAGTACTCCTCTAAAGTTCCACCACTCATCTGTCAGTTTGTCCTACTTTTGTGGCTTGCACCTTTCCATGGTGCTGGAAGCCTTGCCACCAGTATTTCAAGTACCAGCAGAGTCACCCATGGTGGACAGGTTTCAGCAGAGATTCCAGGTGAGACTAGGAAGAAAGGCCTGGTGATCAACTTTCAAGAATGAGCCAATGAAAACCCTCTGGATCACAACAGGAATTGTTGGATATGCCCCTTAGGTTGACCGGCACTCAAAACACACAGTGGCTATGACAGTGAATTTGAGAATACCCATGGCAACCTCTGTATAATGAAATGAAACACTGCCCTGCCCAGTCCTTCACTGTCTTCATGATCATTGGCATGTTTGAGTGCATTGTTGGGCTAGTGGGTCAATCCATTTCACTCAGCGTTTCCCTCATTTTTGCTGGCCATCTACATTATCAAACAGAATGTATCTGTCTGGTGCTTTTCCTGATGATGTCTATAGTAGTAAGACGAAGTCACACCATTCTTGCTTCTAAGGACCCTCTGGTTTCATTTCTTCTAAGACTGATTTCTGGCAGTTCATGCTTGTTCAGCATTCTTCACCAACACTGCAGTTCAAATACATCGGTTCTTCTTCTGTCTTCCTTCTTCATTGTCCAGCTTTCATATGGGTATGTGGTGACTGAAAAGGCCATGGCCATGGGTAATACATAAATGATCAGACAGGGCTGCCTTCCAAAAAAAATTTTATTTACAAAATCAGGAGGTGAGCTAAGTCCCATGGCTATAGTTTGCAGACCTTTGATCTCAACTTGGGATGACTTTGCACCCCCCTTGGAGATGTTTGACAATATCTGGAACCATTTTTGGTTGTCATAACTTGGGTAGGGGGTGTTGTGCTTTTGCATCTGGTGGGGTGAGGTCAGGGATGCTACTAAACATCCTGCAATGCACAGGACGGCCTGATCCCAAATAAGGACTCATCCAGCCTCAATTGTCAATGGTGCTAGGGCTGAGAATCCCAGGCTGGTCACAGAAAGGCCTATAAGTGTGGTGGGTGTTATACAGGGGGGAGTCAACCATAACACCAGGGATTTGCTGCCTCTGATGGTACTCCTTTCTTTCCAGACTATATGTGGTTGTAAAATGATGACGTTTTAATGGATAAAACTTTAAGTAGGGTTGGCTAAGGCACTTGACTGCTAACCAGAAGGCTGGTGGTTCAAATCCACCAGCTACTCACTCCTCAGAAGGAAGACTGGGCAATCTACTTCCATAGTGATACCACCTCGGACACCCAAGGAGGGGTCTCTATGAGTCGGATCTGACTTGACGGCAGTGATTTTGGTTTAATGGGTTCAAACCATTCTTTTTTAGTGCCTTTAAATCTGTGCAAGTTTATATAGGTTCTTAGCATATAGATTCTTATCTCCCTGGGTGTTAGGTTTTATGTGTTGAATTCTTGTGTGACTTACACTGTCAGAAAAAATATGAAGTGGGATTATGCTGCTCCTGGAGAGCTTCCCTGGTTTCCTCACGTCTTCCTCAGACCCCAGATTTCAAGCCACATGGACCCTCTGCCAGGGCCCAGGCTCTTGATGTTGAGACCAAGCTTCCCCTAGATGCTGGTTGCCATGTCCATATCATCTCACTCTGTCTCTGGCTTAGCCTGGTTCATGCTAGCTCTGGTGATCTCTGCTGGTATGGTGGTCTATGGATAACTCAAAGTCTAGTTCTGTTGGGCTAGTTTCCAGCTTCATCCTGACTCTTGTCTGACTCATAAACCCTAAGAAATGAATCATCAGCTATACTTGATGATGACTTTCTCAACACTCTGTCTATGTGGGATAGTCTAACAGCAACACCAGAATTCTTGCTTCTCCTCCAGTCTTATACATACTTTTTGTAGAGCTATGACAGCCTTGGGAGCTCTGATAGCATAGTGCCTAAGGCACTTGACTGCTAATCAGAAGACTGGAGGTTCAAACCCACCAGCCACTCCCCGGAAGGAAGATGGGGCGATCTACTTCCGTAGTGATACTGCCTTGGAAACCCAAGGAGGGGTTGCTACGAGTTGGGTCCGACTCGATGGCACATAACAACAACATAACAACAACAACATGACAATCATTGATGTATCCATCTCTCCCATTTAAAGGCCATGGGAACAGGGATGAGACCTCTTCTCTGGGGTCCTCTGCACCACTGACCTCAAACCATTTTTCTTGCATTTCCAAAATTCTTTGGAAAAAAAAAAAAAAAGAAATTCCCTTCCTCTTGCACAACTTTAAATGGTTTGAAATTTTCATTGTAAGTTTTAAAAGATTTGTAATGTCATTTTGACACATTGTCATATTGGCCTTTAAAAGGAATTGAGATGTCATAAAATGAAATTTAATACCTTCGTGATCTGATGCACAACGTCAATAATTTTAGAAATATACATATATGCATCTAACTTCCAAATTTTATATTTTCCCTTGTACTTATATTTCTTTTCCCATCTCTCACAGAGTTTTTTTTTTTTCTTTTTTAAATAAACTTTTCATTTTAGAATAGTTTTAGATTTGCAGAAAAATTATGAAGGTAGTACAGAGGGCTCCCATGTACCCCAACACCCGATTTCCTCTACTAGTAGAATCTTCCAGTTGTATGAAACATTCATCACGATTACTGCACCAATACTGATACATTATTAGTAACTGAGGGAGCTCTGATGGTGTAGTGCCTAAGGCATATGGCTGCTAACCAGGAGGATGGCAGTTCAAACCCACCAGCCACTCCTCGGAAGAAATACTGGGCAATCTACTTCCATTATGATAGCACCTCAGAGACCCAAGAGTCTCTATGAGTCGGATCCGACTCAAAGGCAGTGAGTTTGGTTTGTTTTTCGGTGTTAGTAACTGAAGCCCATGCTTTATTCGTATTTTCTTAGTTTTCCTCTAATGTCCTCCTTTGGTTCTAGGATCCCAAAGGACACCATATTACATTTTGTCTTCCTGTCTCCTTATACTTACACTTTCTTGGCTGTGACCGTTTGCCAGACTTTCCTTGTTTTTGATGACCTTGACAGTTCTGAGGAGTACTGCGTAGGTTTTGTAGGATGCCCCTCTATTGGAATTTGTCTACGGTTTTTCTCATCTGTGGACTGGGTCTTGAGAGGTGAAGTGCCTTTCTCATCATGAGGATACATGCTATGAACATGACTTTTCACTGTTGATGTTGACCTTGATCACTTGGCTGAGGTTATGTTTGCCAAGCTTCCCCACTGAAAAGTTGCTCTTTCTCCTCCTTTCCATACTTCACACTTTGGAAGGAAGTCATCATGCTCAGCCCACACTGTAGGACTGGCAAGTTATGCTCCACCTTGTTGAGGGCGCAGTGTCTACATACATCACTGTGAATTCTTCTTCTGCACGGGAAATTTGTCTCTTCTTCCCACTTAGTTATTTCTTCAGTCATTTATTTATATCTATATGGAGTCATACATGTTTATTTTAGACTTTGGGTTATAATCCAAGTTGATATGACTTATTATGTTGTTCAAATTACTCCACTGTTGGCTACTGGGAACTCCTTCAATTGGTTCCTAGATCCCTTTGACATAGTCCCATCACTGTGTGTGTGTGTGTTGTAGCATTTCCTTACTTGTTAGTACTACAAGATGCTCTAGGCTCATCTTTTGTTTTAACCTCAGGGCTTGAATCAGGTCATTTCTGGGTCCTTCTACTGGAGAATGATATCAGAAACCGAGATCTTGGGGTTGGGTGTGCTTGTGGTGACTGGGGTATCATTTGCTTCTCAGTCCTCTTGGCTGACAGATCAAGGAAATATATGTGTGTTTAAGCACCTGTGTATATGATTTGTTGTTGTTAGGTGCCATTGTGTTGACCCTGACTCATGGCGACCCTGTGTACAACAGAGCAAAGCGCAGCCTGGTCCTGCCAGCCTCACGATCCCTGCTGTGCTTCAACCCTTCATTCCAGCTGCTGTGTCACTCCATCTTGTTGAGGGTCTTCCCTCTTTTTGCTGACCCTCTGCTTTACCAGCATGATATCCTTCTCCAGGGACTGGTCTCTTCTGACAACATAACCAAAGCCAAGTGCTTAACTATTGCACCCAGGGGTCCTTTGATAAGTATTAGAGACGTGATAAGTTTTTGAGACACGAGAGTCTCATGAAGTTCCTCTACAAGGCAGGGATCATTGTAACTCAAGATACCATGTTGGGCCATCTTGTTGTTCTTTAGGGCTCTGACAAGAGCTTGGCTCATAGCTGGCCAAGTGTTTAGGGTCAGACTGGAATTGCCATTGATTTGCTGAGGGAGTGCTCTCAGGAGAAATGGGGTGTGGTCAGCAGAGTAGGGTCGGGGAAGAAGCTGAGCAAGCAGGTGGTCTCTGCTGTAGCCCAGCATCAGCTTAGTGCCTGGGACCTCTGGAATATGAATTCAAGCTGGTCTCACCTTGAGGGAAGGGGGTGGGCTATTGTACCCCAAGGTTGGGCAGTCATTGGGCTACCTCTAGGAAGGGACATAAACTCTTAAGTGAGGAGGCTATGGTGTTGTGGAGGGAGGAATTCCCCTGGAGAAGGAGGGAGCTAGTAGGGGAGGGGTACACTGTCCTGGTAATGGGATTTGGGTAGGCCACCAACAATGCCCATGAGTCATTTCTCATGAAAAATTCCTATCTTCTAGTGCCCAATATTGTGCTCTCCACATAGTTGGGGCTTAAAACATTTGTACTGAATGAATGAATGAATGAATGAATAGATGGAATAAGACGACTTGGGGAAAATTCAGTCAAATACACAATTTTCCAGAAATTTGAATCCACAAATACCAAAGAACCAGAAATACATAAAATTAGGAACAGGACAAAGAAATAATTGATATTAAGGAGATAGTATAAATTGTTGGCAATTACTGTGTCTAACCTTATGTAAATACATTCTTAAATCTTGGGAAATATATAAATAATAACAATAAGACAAAGAAAAAAAGTTCTTAACTCTTTGGAAGGTTGAGTGAAGCGTAAATGGTCCCTAAGTTAATGCGATGAAAGACCCAAGGCTTGATGTCTTAGCTATCTACTGCTTCTATAACAGAAAGCCCACAAGTGGATGGCTTTAACAAACAGAACTTTGTTCCCTCACCATTTAGGAGCTAGAAGTCTGAGGTCAGAGTGCCAGCTGTAGGGGAAGGCTTCCTCTGTCTATGTCTCCTGGTCCTAGGAAGATCCCAGTGTAGGGACTCTGGGCCCAAAGGACATGCTCTGCTCCTGGCTCTTTCCTGGTGGTAGCAGGTCCCCCTTCTCTGCTCCCTTCTGTCTCCTTTTATCTCTTGTAAGATAAAAGATGTTACAGGTCACATCCCAAGGAGGCTCCCCTTGTATCTGATCAGGGCTGTGATGGGACTAAAGGTGTTGCATTCTGTGGTAGTTAAGGTTGTGTGTCAATTTGGTTGGGCCGTGACTTTGAGTGGCTTGGCAGATGGATGCAGTGATTCCTCATGATGATGCCGGGTGTGGTGTAATCAACTGCATGGTGAACTCTGCTATGAGCATAGTTAGTGGCCTTCGGGGTGTGGCCTGCTTCCAGAAAGCTTTGAGGAAGGTCTCTAGCTTTTTGGCACAAATTGGGCTGTATCACCTGCAAATCTTGGGATTGTGCTATTTTACCTGCATACCTTGGGTTCATTAGCCTCAGCAGACAGTAGATACCTGAGTTAGGAGATGCCTCCAGCTGTAGTGGGCCTGGAGCAAGAGTAGAGCTGAAGCCCAAAGGCAAGGGGCCTTCACCCAGTTCCTAGAGCTAGCACTCTGAATTTGGACTTCTAGCCTCCTAAACGGTGAGAGAATAAATTTCTGTTTATTAAGCCATCTGCTTGCGGTGTTTCTGTTATTAGCAACACTAGAGAACTAAGATACTCTTAATGTTCTTACATCTGATCAGCTTATCACATCAATTGTATCATGGGGTATCATTACATATCTGCCACATTACATAATTACATAGCTGCTAACACACTGAGAATGATGCTCCAGGCAAGTTGTCACACAACTTTTTTGGGGGACATAATTCAACACATGACACTTGGGGTATATTGTTTGTGGGGACCTCCTTACTTCTTTTCCAATGATTACATCTGCTACCGCTTTCAGCTTTGAATAGCGCATAAGTGACACATAATGGTACCTTTAATGTGATATCTGGCGAGGAAGCTAGTTTTGCTGTCAGTTTGCCTGATGGGACTTTGGACTTACTTCTTGGAAGAGGTTATGCCTCAGTTTGGCCCAAATGGGATGGCAATCTCCTGGTGCACCTCAGTGGTATTGAGCAGAGCTTTCTCCAGGCCTCTGTTTAGTTGGCACCCTTCCTTGGCCAACGGGTGTTGCCAGGAACGTTGAGGTTACTGTGGATCATGACCTTGCCTTTGTTGACTGTTTTGCAGGAGCAGTGTGAGTGACATCCTGTTGCCTCTCTAGGGCCCAATGGAGGCTGTGGCATGCCAGGAGCAATTTCCATGGGAAAGGGAATGTGGACAGACATGACTGTTGACATTATAGTAGCTGGGCAAGAATTCTTCTGAGTGTGAAGGTAATACCTGACTCTAGGTGTGACCCAGCCTTTCCCACTCTGGCCATAACTAAAAACACAGTGACTCAGGGCCCTCTGAGCACACACACCTCTGTTGGTTTTCACCATGATTTGAACTCAAACTTGCTGTGCATATTGTAACCCATGGCCCTTGGGGAGAGAACATCGGGAAAAGCAAGGGCAGGCTAGGAGGATCTGGATCTGAGCAGCTTGTCCTTTGGGAGGAGTTCAAACTCTTACAGCTGCATGGAGCACAGCACACATTGTCCAGGACTTTCCGCAGCCCAGTGGCTTGGCCCCTCCGGTTGAGTCCTGTATTATGCTCATGGACCAGGCTCTTTGTGGTCTCTTGGGTACCAGCCTCTCACCATCTCTGATGTGAGCATCAGGGAGCAGGAGGAAGGTGTGGAGAACACTGCCAAATTCAGCATGCCAGCTCTAGGGGAAGGCTTTCTCTCTGTGTCCACTTTAGGGGAAGGTCCTTATCTCATTTCAACATCCCTTGAGATTCCCGTGTGTTTTGGGATCAGTCATCCCCTGGGTCTAGGAGGTTCTCAGGGCAGGGACCCTGGGTCCAAAGGATGTGCTCTGTTCCTGGCTCTTCCTCCTTGGTGGTCGTCAGGTCCCTCACTGCTTCATTCTCTCTCCTTTAATCTCTTGTTTGACAAAAGATGATGCATGCCACACCACAGGGAAACTCCCCTTACATCAGATAAGGGCTGTGACCTGAGCAAGGGTGTTGCATCCCACCCTAATCCCCTTGCAACTAATTGGCTTATCGCTTCAGATCCCATCATGGGGGAACGATTACATCATTACATAACTGCCAAATTGCATCATTATGTAATTGCCAAACCACTGAGAATCATGGCCCAGTCAAGTTGATACATATTTTTTGGGGGACACAATTCAATTCATGACAATGGGTAAATATTAAATATATTTTCATATTATTTAAGTTTCTTTGAAAGATAGTTGACTATTTGAAAAAATAACAATGCAGTATTGAAACCTGATGTGTTGGCTCTTGCCTGGTGCAATTCCCAGGTCGATAAGGAGATACCAAGTTTTGAGGTGCTGAGTAAAGGAATCTTTACTGCAGACTGGCAAGCTAGGAGCTTAGAGACTGGATCTCAGATCAAGCTCCTCAAAAGTGGGAATTTCAAGGCTGATATAGAACATGGAGTAGGGAAGTTATGATTATTCATAGGTTTTCTGGGAACCCATTACTATGCATTGGATTCATTAATATGGTGGGGGATGCAGTGGAGGTACAGTGTCATGGTTGCCAAAACCAAGGAAACCAAATCCACTGCCATTGAGTTGATTCTGACTCATAGTGAGATCCCTATTGGGTTTCTGAGGCTATAAATCTTTAAAGAAGTAGATCGCCCCATCTTCCTTCCATGGAGCAGCTGGTGGGTTTGAACAGCTGACTTTCTGGTTAGCAGTCAAATGCCTTATCCACTACACCACCAGAGCTCCTTCATGGCTGCCAAGGGGTATATCTTTTTAGGTTCTGATGTATATAGGTCAGTTAAGGACACAGTCCAGACCGATTGCACATGGGAGAATGGGAGGGGTTGGCATAAAAGAATGCTGTGGGTAACTAGCAAGATATACATCAGGAACTTGGCTGGTATTTCAGCCTTTGCGGTCAGGCCACCTGCAGCAGGGTATTGTTACATTGTTTTAGTCCTTGTGGCCAGTATACCTGGAGTGGAGTATTCCTTAAGTGTGAGGTTTATAAAATATGTAAAAGTGAAATGCATGACAATAATGGCAGGAGGTGAAAAATGAAAGTACACTATTATAAAGTTCTTATCCTGAATGTAAAGTGATATACTATCACTTGAAGATTGATAGTAATAAGTTAAAAATGTATATTGTAAATCCCATAACTATCATCAAAATGACAAAACAAAGACATCAAGGTTATAGGCTAACAAAGGAGATAGATAGAATTATAGAAAATATAAAATCAATCCAAAAGAAAGTAGAAAAAGGAGAAAAAGAGAACAGAAGAACAAAGAATAGATGGAATGAATAGAAGATTAAAATGCAGAGACTGCCAAATTGGATTGAAATGAGTGAGACCCAACTGTATGCATCCTGCCTGCCTGCCAAGCAAACAAACCCAAGAAACAGAAGCTAGTAAGCAAACAAACAGATAAACAAAATTTGCCTTAGATCTGAAGACAAACAGAGACAAAGCAGGCATGAGTCTACTAATATCTCAGTAGATTTCAGAGCAAAGAAAATCACCAGGGATTAAGAAGATCATTTCATAATGATAAAGATGGTCAGTTTGGCAAGAAGCCATCTTAGCAACTATGCACCTCATCACAGAACTTCAAAACAAATGAAGCAAACACTGATATGCCTGAAAGAAGAAACAGAAATACACCAACAGTTATAGTCAAGGGTTTCAATACCTCTGTGTCAATATTTAACAGAACAGGAAATCAGTGAGGATAGAGAAGACTCAAAAAACCCTATCCACCAACCTGACTGAATTGACACGGAACACTCCACTGCCTTGGCTCTCTAGTGCTGCAACAGACATCCCACAAGGGGATGGCTTTATCAATCAGGAGTTTATTCTCTTACAGTTTAGGAGGCTAAAAGTCCAAATTCAGAGTGCTAGCTCTAGGGGCTGGGTGAAGTCCCCTTGAACTTGGGCTTCAGCTCTGCCTCTTGTTCCAGGCCCATTGGAGCTGGAGGCATCTTGTAACTCAGGCAGCTGCTGGCTGCTGAGGCTGACAAAGCCAAGATGGGCAGGTAAAATAGCACAATTCCAAGATTGGTAGGCAGCAAGGCAGGCCACTGGTGCAAGTCCAGGAACTGGAGATGGAGACTTGGCCAAGTGCAGAATCTGGGTGTTCTAAAAAGCTACAGACTTTCCTCAAAACTTCTCCATATATCCCGGAAGCAGGCCACAACCCGAAGGCAACTACTTAGCTGCTCACATAGATTCTACCATGAAGGTGATTACAATGTCATTGTGGGGAATAACTACATCCAAGCACTCAAAACCATGGCCCATCCAAGTTGATACCCAAACTTAACTACCACACTCCACCCAACAATATGAGAACGAATGCACATTCTTTGGCACTGGACACCACACATTTACCAAGATGCATCTTGTTCTAGGCTATAAAACAAGTCTCAAAATAAAAAGATTTAAATCATATAGAATGTTCTCTGAATGCAATGAAATAAATTAGAAATCAATAACAGAAAGATAGCTGGAAAATTCCCAATATTTGGAAGCTAATAACCCCCTGGTTAATAACCTAGGGGTCAAAGAAGAAATCAAACAGGAACTTAGAAAGTATTTTGAACTGAATGAAAACTAAGGCACTATATCACAATTTTTGGGATGCCACTAAAAAAGTACTTCAGGAGAATTAAGTGCATCAAACTCCTGTATTAGGAAAGAAGATAGATACCGAATCAGTGACCTCAGTTTCCACCTTAAGAAACTGGGTAAAGAAATGCAAAGAAAATAGAAGAAAAGAAACAGAAAACCAGAGTGAAAATCAATGAAATAAGTAAATAAAAGCAAACCCAGAAAAATAATGGAGACAATTAGTGAAACAAAAATCTGGTTATTTGACTAGATCAATAGAACAGAAAAAATGTTCATCTAGACGTATCAGGAGAAAAAGAGAAAATAAACACATTTCTAATATCAGAAATGAAAAAAAGGTGATACTAGTAATAGATTGTATAGTTCTTAGAATTATGAGGGAATAATGAAAAATTTTATGCCAATAAATTTTCACCTTAGATAAAATGGACACGTGTCAATGCACACTTATTAGAAATTTTATGAACCGAATAGTCCTCTCTCTGTTACAGAAATTGCATTTGTAATTAATGTTGTTGTTGTTAGGTAGCATGGAGTTGGTTCCGACTCATAGTGACCCTGGGTACGACAGAACAGAGCTCGACCTGCCCTGTGCCAGCCTCACAGTCCTCCCTGTGCTTGAGCTCATTGTTGCAGCCACTGTGTCCGTCCTCTTGTTGAGGGTCTGTCCCTTTTTCACTGACCTTCTACACTGTCCTTCTCCAGAGACTGGTCTTTTAATACTTAAAATACCTTCCTACAAATAAACATTCAAGTCAAGATGGCTCATGATGAATTCTACCAAACATTTAAAGAAGAAATAATACCAGTACTATGCAAGAATTTAAAAAAAAAAATGAAGATCAGAAGTATTTCTCAATTCATTTCATGAAGCCAGTGCTCTTATCCCAAAACTAGACAAAAATATTGCAAGTAAGGAGAATTATAGACTAATGTCTTTCATGAAACAGATGCAAAATTTTAGCTTATTGAATTTAATATGTAAGAAGAATGTTATGTCATGGCCATGTAGGGTTTATCCTAGTTATGTAGTGCTGATTTAACATTAGAGAACAAATCAATACAACGTTGTTGTTGTTATGTGCCATTGAGCTAGACCCAACTCATAGCAACCCCTCCTTGGGTTTCCGAGGCAGTATCACTACAGAAGTAGATTGCCTAGCCTTCCTTCCAAGGAGTGGCTGGTGGGTTTGAACCACCGGCCTTCTGGTTAGCAGTCAAGTGCCTTAGGCACTATGCTACCAGAGCTCCTAATCAATACAATGCATCCTATTAATAAACAGAAAGAAAAATCATATGGTCAATTCAACAGATGCAAAAAAAAAAAAAGAATTTGACAAAACCCTATTTCCATTCCTGATAAAAACTCTTGGCAAACTAGGAATTGAAGGGCCTTCTTCAATAAGATACAGCTTCAAAAACGTTCAAAAAACTGCTTTCCCTCCGTCTTTGCTCTCTAGTGCTGCTATAACAGACATATCACAAATGAATGGCTTTAAGAAACAGGGCTTTATTCCCTTACAGTTTGACAGGCTGGAGTCTGAGTTCGAAGTGTGGGCTCTAGGGGCTGGGTGAAGACCTTTTGGCCTTGGGCTGCATCTCTGCCTCCTGTTCCAGGCCCATCAGAGCTGGAGGCTTTTTCTGACTCATGCAGCTGCTGGCTGCTGAGGCTGATGAACCCAAGATCGACAGGTAAAATGGCACAGACCCGAGATCAGCAGACAACAGGGCAGGCCACTAGCTCAAGTCCAAGAACAATCCTAAGATCATTAGGCAACATGGCTGGCCACTGAGATGAAGACTTGACCAAATATGGGATCCAGATGTGGCAAAGCTTCCCCTCGTATGCTGGAAACAGGCCATACCCCAAAGGCAGCTACTTAGCTGCTCACGGCAGATTCATCCAAGGAGGTGATTACTAATCTCATTATGGGGAATAACTCCATCCGGCTGCCAAGTCACTCAAAGCCATGGCCCAGCCAAGCAGACGCACAACCTTAACTTCCACACCCTCTAAGATCAGGAGCAAGGCAAGGATGTCTTCTTTCACCACTTCTACTCAATATTGTACTGGAAGTTCTAGCCGGTGCAATCAGTCAAGGAAAGCATAAAAATCATCCAGATTGGGAAAAAAAAAAAAAAAAACCCAGCAAAACTGATCCTGTATGTGGAAAATCAGATAAAATCTACAAAAAGCTATTAGAATTAATAGTTTAGCAAAGTTACAGTGTACAAAAATAACATGTGTTTCTGTATACTAACAATGAAAACCACCACTTGTCTGTCAGTTTGTCATACTGTAGTGGCTACATGTTGCTATGAAGATGTAGGCTATGCCACCTGTGTTTCAAATACCAGCCAGGTCACCCATAGTGGACAGGTTTCAGTGGAGCTTCCAGACTAAGACAGACTTGGAAGAAGAAAGGAGACATTCACTTCTTAAAGAATTGGCCAATGAAAATCTTATGAATAGCAGTGAAACACTATCTGATATATTACTAGAAAACTTTATGAAGAGCCACAAAACATTGTCTGATAAAGTGCCAGAAGATGAGCCCCTCAGGTCAGAAAGTGCTCAAAATATGACTGGGGAAGAGCTGTCTCCTCAGAGCAGAGCTGACTTTAATGATGTGGATGGAGTAAAGCTTTGGGGACCTCCATTTGCTGATGTGGCAAGACTCAAAATGGGAAGAAACAGCTGCAAACATCCATTAATAATTAGGACATGGAATGTATGAAGTATGAATTTAGGAAAATTGGAAGTTACCAAAAATGAAATGGAATGTATAAAGATCAATATCCTGGGCATTAGTGAGCTGAAATGGACTGATACTGGCCATTTTGAATCAGACAACCATATGGTCTACTATGCTGGGAATGACAAATTGAAGAGGAATGGTGTGGCATTCATTGTCACAAAGGATGTTTCAAGATCTACCCTAACGTACAATGCTGGCAGTGATAGGATAATAGCCATATGCCTACAAGGAAGATCAGTTAATACTACTATTAATCAAATTTATGCACCAACCAACAAAGCCAAAGATGAGAAAATTGAAGACTTTTTACCAACTTCTGCAGTCTGAAATTGACCAAATGTGCAATCAAGATGTGTTGATTATTACTGATGATGGGAATACAAAAATTGGGAACAAATAAGAATCCCTGGTAGTTGGGAAATATGGTGTTGGAGATAAAAATGACAGTGGAGATCGCACGATAGACTTTTG
The DNA here is from genome assembly GCF_000298275.1 of Orycteropus afer afer. NCBI lineage: Eukaryota > Metazoa > Chordata > Mammalia > Tubulidentata > Orycteropodidae > Orycteropus > Orycteropus afer. Next base: position 2,367,431 of record NW_006921958.1, read on the forward strand.
CAAGACCAACAACTTATTCATTGCAAATACCTTTTTTCAATAACATAAATGGTGGCTATGCACATGGACTTCACTGGATGGAATACACAGGAATCAGATCAACTACATCTGTGGAAAAAGACAATGGAAAAGCTCAATATCTTCAGCCAAAACAAAGCCAGGAAATGACTGTGGAACAGGCCATTAACTGCTCATACGCAAGTTCAAGTTGAAGCTGACAACAATTAAAACAAGTCTGTAAGAGCCAAAATATGACCCTGATTATATCCCACCTGAATTTAGAGATTATCTAAAAAGTAAATTTGATTCATTGAACATAAATGACTGAAAACCAGAGGAATTGTGATATGACATCAAGAATATCATACATGCAGAAAGCAAAAGGTCGTTAAAAACACAACAAAGGAAGAAAAGACCAAAATGGATGTCAGAAGAGACTCTGAAACTTGTCTTTTGAATGGAGAATAGATAAAGCAAATGACAAGAGAAAAGAGCTGAACAGAAGATTTCAAAGAGCAGCTTGAGAAGACAAAGTCAATTATTATATTTGTTATTTTATTTGAGGAGCACTATTCCATATTTATTGTGGCACACATTAAAGTACATACTGTTGTTGTGGTTGTTGTTATGTGCCGTCGAGTCGGCCCCAACTCATAGCGACCCCTCCTTGGGTTTCCGAGGCAGTATCACTATGGAAGTAGGATTGCCCAACCTTCCTTCCAAGGAG
>NW_006921958.1:2369507-2370703 GCF_000298275.1 Orycteropus afer afer
TAGTGATACTGCCTTGGAAACCCAAGGAGGGGTCGCTATGAGTCGGCAACAACAACAACAACAACAACATTCAATCTGTATGCTGAGCAAAGAATCCAAGAAGCCAGATTATATGAAGAAGAATACAGCATCAGGATTGGAGGAAGACTTACTAACAACCCGTGACATGCACATGACACAACCTTGCTTGCTGAAAGTGAGGGTGACTTGGAGCACTTACTGATGAATATTAAAGATTACAGTCTGCAGTATGGATTATACCTGGACAAAAAAAAAAAAAAAAAGAAAGAAAAGGAAAATCCTCACAACTGGACCAGTAATAAGCATCATGATAAATGAGAAAAGATTGAAATTGTCAAGGATTTTATTACTTGGTTCCACAATCAACACCAAAGGAAGAAGCAGTCAAGAAATCAGATGACGTGTTACACTGGGCAAATTTGCTGAAAAAGATCTCTTTAAAATGCTTAACAGCGAAGATGTCTCTTTGAAGACTAAGGTGTGCCTAACCCAAGTCATAGTGTTTTCAGTCACCTCATATGCATGTGAAAGCTGGACAACAAATAAGGAAGATCGAAGAAGGATTGATGTTTTTGAGTTGTGGTGTTGGTGAAGAATACTGGAAGTACCATGGACTGCCAGAAGAACAAACAAATCTTTCCCAGAAGAAGTGCAGCCAGAATTATCCTTGGAAGGGAGAATAGCCAGGCTTCATCTCACCTACTTCGGTCATGTTGTCAGAAGGGGCCAGTCCTTGGTGAAGGATATCACGCTTGGTAAAGTGGAGGGTCAGCGAAAAAGGGGAAGTCCTTCAATGAGATAGATTGGCACAGTGGCTGCAACAGTGAGCTCAGATATAGCAAGGATTGTGAGGCTGGCACAGGACTGAGCAGTGTTTCTTTCTGTTTTACAGGGTCACTATGAGTCAGAGCTGACTTGACGGCACCACACAACAACAACAATGACAAATCAGAAATTGAAATTAAAACAATATCATCAAGAAGATGAACTACATAGAGATAAATCTAAGAAAAGATGTTTGAGTCCTGTACTCTGAAAACTACAACACATTGTTTAGAGAAATCAAACACCTAAAGAAATGGAGGAGGCGGGGCAAGATGGCGGACTAGGCAGAAGGATTGCACAGACCCTCTTCAACAAAGAAAAGGGAAACCAATTAACACAGACACAGAAGA
>NW_006921958.1:2375378-2377844 GCF_000298275.1 Orycteropus afer afer
AAAAAAAAAAAAAAAAGAAAGAAATGGAGACACAGACTGTGTTCATGAGTCAGAATGCTCATTGCTGTTCAAGTGTAACCTCTCCAGAAGTTGATCGATTGATTCCATGCAATCCCATTCAAAATCCCAGCAGGTTTTTGTTTTTATTTGACAAGTTGATGCTACAATTTATATGGAAATAAGAAGATCAAGAATAGATCAAACAACTTTGAAAAGAAGATTAACGTTACTTGATTTCAAGACTTACAGTGAAATCGCAGTAATCAAAGCAGTGTGTTACTGACATAAAAATAGATAAATATATCGGTGGAGCAAAATTATGACTCCAGAAATAACCCCACATGTATGGACAACTAATTTTCAACAGAGATGCAAAAGTGAGCTGGTGGATAAAGGATAATCTTTTCAACAAATGATTTGGGGACTGTGGCCCCAGTACACACACACACACACACACACAAACCTCCAAATGCATTCTAGCTCTAAACATAACATTTAAAGCTGTAGAACTTATAGAGAAAAAAATGGGAAAAGTCTTTGTGATCTTGCATTGGACAAAGATTTCTTAGATACAAAGCAAAAACATAATTTATAAAAGAACAAATTTATAAATTGGACTTAATCAAGATTAGAAACTTCTCTACTTCAAAAGACATTCTAGGAGAATGAGAAGACTGAGAGAACATATTTGAAAATCATGAGCCTGATAAAAGACTTGTATATATAATACATAAAGAAATCTAAAATCTCAGTAATAAGAAAACAAGTGATCTGATTAAAAGTTAGGCAAACAATTTGAACAGAAACTTCATCAAAGAAAATATATGGATGGTAATAAGGGCATGAAAAAAATACTTAACATCATTAACCATTAGAAAATTGTAAGTTGAAACCATAATAAACTACACATCCACTGGAATGACTAAGTTCAAACAAACAAATAAACAAACAAAAACCCTGACCATGCAAGTGTTGATGAAGATGTAGAACATCTTCTACAAAGTAGATGTAAGAATTCTCTTACATTGTATGTGGGATTGTGAAATGAATAAACTAGTTTGGAAAATAGCTGACAATCATTCCACTCCTAGAAATTTACTCAAGAGAGTAAATATGTCCATATGTGTGTGTCTATGCAAAGACTGATGCACAAATATTCATAGTGATGTTATTTTAATACCAAGTGTCTGGAAACAACTCAAATGCCTGGCCACAGGTGAATGTATAAACAAACTGTGATATGTCCATACAATGGAATACTATTCAGCAATAGAAAGAGAAGAAATAATGATGCAAGCTATAACAAGGATGAATTTTAGAATCATTATGCTGCGTAAAAGAAGCCAGACAGAGTACATATCATAGTTCATTTAGATGAAGTTCTAGAAAATATGAACCACAGGTAGTCCCCAAATGACATATTTGAATTATGATGAACTTCACTTATGACCGACTTTTTTTTTCTAAATAGTTTTTTAAATGTATGTATGTATATATTCTACCACTTGTCTGACAGTTTGTTGTACTGTGGTAGCTTGTGTGTTGCTGTGATGATGGAAGCTATGCTACTGGTATTTCAAATACTAGGAAGGTCACCCATGGTGGATAGACAGACTGAGAAGAAGGATGGGGCCATCTAGTTCTGAAAATATTGGCCACCGAAAGCCTTATGAATAACAGTGAAACATTGATATATTACTGAAAAACTATATAAATAGCAGTGAAACATTGCCTGATAGAGTGCTGGAAGATGAGCCCTTGCGTTGGAAGGCGCTCAAAATATGACTAGGGGAGAGCTGCCTCCTCAAAGTAGAGTCGATCTTAATGACTTGGATGGAGTAAAGCTTTTGGGACCTTCATTTGCTGATGTGGCACTACTCGAAATGAGAAGAAACAGCTGAACACGTCTGTTAATAATCAGAATGTGGAATATATGAAGTATGAATCTAGGAAAATTGGAAGTTGTCAAAACGAGATGGAATGCATAAGGATCAACAGGACATTAGATGACGTGTAGCGTTGGAAAGGTCAACCATGAAGGAACTGTTTCAAGTGCTGAGGAGCAAGGATGTCTCCTTGAGGACTAAGGTGTGCCTGACACAAGCCACGATATTTCCAATTGCCTTGTATGCATGTGAGAGCTGGATAATGTATAAGGAAGACCAAAGAAGAGTTGATGCTTTTGAGTTGTGGTGCTGGAGAAGAATGCTGAAAGTACCATGGACTGCTAAAAGAATTAACAGATCTTTCCTGGAGGAAGTGCACACAAAATGCTCCTTGGAAGCGAGAATGGCCAGACTTCATCTCACCTATTTTGGTCATGTTGTCAGAAGGGACTATTCCTTGGAGAAGGATGTCATGCTTGGTAGGGTGGAGAGTCGACGAAAGAGGGGGAGGCCTTCAACGAGATGGACTGACATGGTGGCTGTGATGATGGGCTCAAGTATAGCAGGGATTGTGGGGCTG
>NW_006921958.1:2381094-2385334 GCF_000298275.1 Orycteropus afer afer
CAGAATGCTCCTTGGAAGCAAGAATGGCCAGACTTCGTCTCACCTATTTTGGTCATGTTGTCAGAAGGGACCATTTCCTGGAGAAGGATGTCATGCTTGGTAGGGTGGAGGGTCGACGAAAGAGGGGGAGGCCTTCAAGGAGACGGATTGACACAGTTGCTGTGATGATGGGCTCAAGTATAGCAGGGATTGTGGTGCTGGCGTGGAATCAGGCAGTGTTTCGTTCTGCTGTGCATGGGGTCGCTATGAGGTGGAAACGACTAGATGGCACTTAACAACAACAACAAGACATTAGTGAACTGAAATGGGCTGATTTTAGCCATTTTAAATCAGACAATCATATGGTCTGCTATGCCAGAAATGACAAATTAAGAGGAATGGCATGGCATTCATTGTCAAAAAGAATGTTTCAATATCTATCCTGAAGTACAATGCTGTCAGTGATAGGATCATATCCGTATGCCTACAAGGAAGACCAGTTAATACTACTATTATCCAAATTTATGCACCAACCACTAAAGCCAAAGATGAAGAAATTGAAGATTTTTACCAAGTTCTTCAGTCTGAAATTGACCAAGCATGCAATCAAGATGTACTGGTTATTACTGGTGATTAGAATGTGAAATTTGAAAACAAAGAAGAATGATCAGTAGTTGGAAAATATGGCCTTGATGATAGCAATGATGCTGGTGATCTCATGATAGAATTTTGGAAGACCAGTGACTCACTCATTGCAAATACCTTGTTTCAACAACATAAATGGCAGCTATACACGTGAACCTCACCAGATGGAATACACAGGAATCAGATTTACTAAATCTGTGGAAAGAGGTGATGGAGAAGCTCAGTATCTTCAATCAAAATGAGACCAAGAGCTGACTGTGTAACAGACCATCAATTTCTCACATGCAAGTTGAAACTAAAGAAAATTAAAAGAATTTCATGAGAGCCAAAATATGACCTTGATTATATCCCGCCTGAATTTAGAGACCATATGAAGAACAGATTTGATGCATTGAAGATCAATGACTGAAAATCAGACTAGTTGTGGATGACATCAAGAACATCATACATGAAGAAAGCACAAGGTCATTAAAAAGATGTGAAGGGAAGAAAAGACTAAAATGGATGTCAGAACAGACTCTGAGCTTGCTTTCGAAAAGAGAAACGCTAAAACAAATGGAAGAAGTGCTAAAATAAAAGAACTGAACAGAAGATTCCAAAGGGCAGCTTGAGAAGACACAGTATCATAATGAAATGTGCCAAAGACTGGAGTTAAGGCAGAACATGCTCAGCATTTCTCAAGCTGAAAGAACTGTTGAACAAATTCAAGCCTTGAGTTGGAAAACTGAACAATTTTACTGGTAAAATAGTAAACGATCAGGAAGCATCAAAAGCAGGTGGAAGGAATACACGGAATCACCATACCAAAGAGAATTAGTGGTCATTGAACTGTTTCAGGAGGTAGCATATGATCCCAAACCAATATTATTGAAGTCCAAGCTGTACTGAAAGAACTGGCAAAAAACAAGGCTCCAGGAATTGACGGAATACCCATTGAGATGTTTCAACAAAGAGATGCAGCACGGGAGGTGCTTACTCATTTATGCTAAGAAGTTTGGTAGACATCTAACTGGCCAACTGACAGGAAGAGATCCATATCTGTGTCCATTTCAAAGAAGGGTGACCCACCAGGAACGTGGAAATTCTTGCACTGGGCAAATATGCTTAAAAAGCCTTCTTTAAAGTGTTAAAGAGCAAAGATTTCACTTTGAAGACTAAGTGCGTCTGATCCAAACCATGGTATTTTCAATCGCCTTATTTCATGTGAAAGCAAATGATGCATTGAAGATTACTTTTCAATAAGGAAAGTTATCAATAAGGAAAACTGAAGAAGAAATGATGCATTTGGACTGTGGTGTTGGTGAAGAATACTGAAAACATCCAGAAGAACAAATAAACCTGTCTTGGAAGAAGTACAGCTGGAATGCTCATTAGAAGTGAGAATGGCTTGACTTTATCTCTTGTACTTTGGCCATGTTGTCAGAAGGGACTAGTCCCTGCTGAAGGATATCATGCTTGGTAAAGTAGAGGGTCAATGAAAAAGGGCACTATTAATGAAAAACAAAATGAGGTATTCAACTTATGTCAGAACTGAGGACTGATAATAAGAATGGAACCCTATCATTTACTGGTGACTATCTGTAACATATAGGAGCTCTGGTAGCATAGTGCCTAAGGCATTTGACTGCTAACCAGAAGGCTGGCGGTTCAAACCCAGAAGCCACTCCTCGGAAGGAAGGTTGAGCAATCTACTTCTGTAGTGATACTGCCTTGGAAACCCAAGGAGGGGTCGCTGTGAGTCAGGTCCGACTTGATGGCAGGGAGTTTTATTTTTTTTTTAAATCTGTAATATGTAGTGATGGAAAGTAGATCATTGGTTGCCTGAGAGTAGTGACAAAAAGGAGGTGGGAGGGTGGCATTATAAGGGGCACAAGGAAACTTTAGGGGTGATGAATATTTTTATTATCTTGATTGTGGTGGTGTTTCACACATAAATGTTATCAAAGTATACCCTTTCAATATATGGTTTTTTGTATATTACTTGTATGTCAGTAAATTACAATTTTTCCAATTCTTGGTTATATACAAAATTCCAGGTCAGTTAGATAGCAAATGGTTACTGAGAACCTTCATCATGAGTTGTGTAGACTCAGCAACAGGAGCTCTTCAAGGCTGGAGGGGTGTCTTTCTTCTGTGCTTCCTATGTTTAGCTTAACAAGTGACTAATAAATGCTGAATGGAATTGTTAGTCATTCCAGCATGTAGTTTTATACTCTATGGTATTTGTTGCTTATTATTTTGCATAGATGTTCTCTCCTTTTCTATATTTTCACCTCTAGCATAGTCTTAACACAGAGGAGATAATTAATGCTTATTAATAGAATGGTTTTTGGGGAAGTATGGACAATCTATCATCAGCCAATAAGAAGCCTTAGAACTTTATTCAGTATGCCAGGACCCACTAACATATGAATTTAAAGATCAATGCCTTAACTAGATGGTGCCTGGCTACCACTGTCATCCACTTGGAAGGGGATCTATGTAGGAGATCCTTGATAGAGAGGGAGAACAATGTGGAACAAAACTCAAAATCATTTGGAGGAAAAAAAAAAAAAGGTGGGGACCAGGTTTGCTGGTCCGATAGAGCCTGGTGGAACCACTGAGACTATGGCCCCTAGCTGCCCTTCAGGTCTGGAATTGAACCCACACCTGTGGTTTCCAGCCAAACAAAACACAGGCATATGAGTTGAACATTTACCTCAAGTAGATACATTCTTTGGAGAGAACAATCATGGGAGAAAGAAGGGCTGTTTATGCACAGGGAGACAGCTCAGGGAGCAGGAGTCCATGGAGGGATGGACACAGGGAAGAGGTAACTATGGGGAGGAAGTGGGAGGGGAGCTGTTGCACTGTGGTAAACTGTGGTCAATGACATGAGACAAAGTATATGTGAACTGCTGTATGGAAAGTGAATTTGCTCTGCAAATCTTGACCCAAATCACACACACACACACAAAAAGATCAATGCCTTAATGATGTTCTTGGCTGAACAGAACCATTTCCTCAGGTAGAAAAATGAAAACAAAAAGCTAGTGCCTAGCTTGGCTATACCAGTTACTTCACTTCTTAAACATTTGTTGTTTTTATTGGCTGTGGTACGACTCAGTTTAAATAATATTAATTAATTTACCTACAAAAGCTTGACACTAAATAGATACTAGTAGCACCACTAAGCATTTTAGTTTTATATAGTATTTGCTTGTATGTTAGAATCTGAATAACTAAGATCAGTACAGTCGTAGCCACCAAATTTAGAAATATTAGAACCAGAGAGGAGAACCTAAAATATTAATGAGGTAGGGCATGTAAAAAGAACAAGTACATGTAACTCATGCTGCTATGATATAATGTTATATCCTAAAATCACAACATTTCAGAGGGTTTAGATAAACACACAGATGATCCATCCATTGCTGGCTATGAGGGAAGTCCTAGAATGTTTGGGTTAGCTTTCTGATCTCTTGAAGATTGTCTGGGAAGGCAGTGACACTCTGGGAGATGCAATACTGGCTGGTAAGATCTTTGTTGTTGTTGTTGTTATGTGCCGTCGAGTCGGCCCCGACTCATAGCCACCCCTCCTTGGGTTTCCGAGGCAGTATCACTATGGAAGTAGGAT
>NW_006921958.1:2385849-2405403 GCF_000298275.1 Orycteropus afer afer
AAGTAGATTGCCCAATCTTCCTTCTGAGGAGTGGCTGGTGGGTTTGAACCACCAGCCTTCTGGTTAGCAGTCAAATGCCTTAGGCACTATACCACCAGAGACGAAGTGAAAAGGGGTCGTTCTCATTGCTGTTGTTAGGTGCTATTGAGTCATTTTCAACTCATAGTGACCCTACGTACAACAGAACAAAACATCACCCAGTCCTGCACCATCCTCACAGTTGTTCAATGCTTGAGTTCCTTGTTGCAGCCACTGTGTCAGTCCACCTTGGCCAGGGTCTTTCTCTTTTTTGCTGACCATCTACTTTTCCAAGCATGAAATCTTTCTCCAGGCACAGGTCCTTCCTGATAATGTGTCCAAAGTATGTGAGATGAAGCTTGCCATCCTCACTTCTAAAGATCGTTCTGGCTGTACTTCTTCCTGGACAGACTTATTCCTTCTTCTGGTAGTCAGTGGTATATTCAATATTGTTTGCCAATGCAATAATTCAAAGGCATCAAATTATTCAGTCTTCCTTATTCATTGTCCAGCTTTCACATGCATATGAGACAACTGAAAACACCATGGCTTGGGTTAGGCACACCTTAGTCTTCAAAGTGACATCTTTACTATTCAACACTTTAAAGAGATCTTTTGCAGCAGATTTGCTCAGTGCAATATGACATCTGATTTCTTGACTACTGCTTCTATGGGAATTGACTGTGGATCCAAGTAAAATGAAATCTTCAACAACTTCTATCATTTTTCCATTTATCATTATGTTACTTATTGGTCCAGTTGTGAGGATTTTGTACTCTTATGTTGAGGGGGGATACCAGACAGAGTGGCAGGGATCCAGGTCAGGGGAGGGACACAGGCCACACCCCCAAGAGGCAGGAAGCACGGGAAAGAAAATCTGGGGGGCGACAGAGTGGTAGGATCCAGGGAAGGGGAGGGCAGAGAGGTTTCTAACAGCTAAGGGAGACAAATTTGTCTGTCAGTTGGTCGTATTGTGGTGGCTTGCATGTTGCTGTGAGGCTTGAGGCTGTGCCACTGGTGTTTCAAATGCCAGCAGGGTTGCACATGGTGCACAGGTTTCAATGCAGCTTACAGACTGACTCACACTAGGAAGAAGGAAGAGGCCATCCACTTCTCAAAGAACTGGCCAGGAAAAACCTTATGAATAGCAGAGAGACACTATCTGATACATTACTGCACAACTCTATGAATAGCCTGGAAACACTGTCTGATGCAGTGCAGGAGGATGAGCCCCTTAAGTTGGAAGGCTCTCAAAATACAACTGGGAAAGAGCTGCCTCCTCAGAGGAGAACCAACCTTAATGATATGGATAAAGTAAAGCTTTTGAGACCTCCATTTGCTGACATGGCAATGACTCAAATTGAAGAGAAACAGCTGCAAACATCCATTAATAATTGGAACATAGAATGTATGAAGTATGAATCTAGGAAAATTGGAAGTTGTCAAAAATGAAATGGAACAACATAAAGATTGGTATCCTAGGCATTAGTGAGCTGAAATGGAATGGTTTTGGCCATTTTGAATCAGACAACCATATGATCTACCATGCCAGGAATGACAATTTGTAGAGGAATGGCATGGCATTCATCATCACAAAAGACGTTTCAAGATCTGTCCTGAAGTACCATGCTATCAGTGATAGGATAATATCCACATAACAACAACAACAACACAAGGAAGACTAGTTAATACTACTATTATTCAAATTTATGCTCCAACCACCAAAGCCAAAGATGAGGAAATTGAAGGTTTTTTTTTTTTTTTTAATCAAGTTCTTCAGTCTGAAATTGACCAAACATGCAATCAAGATGTGTTAATTATCACTGGTGACTGGAATGCAAAAGTTGGAAACAAGAAGAGTCACTAGTAGTTGGAAAATTTGGCCTTGGTGACAGAAATAATGCTGGAGATCACATGATATAATTTTGCATGACCAATGACTTATTCATTGCAAATACTTTTTTTCAACAACACAAACAGCAGCTATACACATGGACTTTGCCAGAAGGAGTACACAGGAATCAGATTGACTACATATGTGGCAAGAAGCAATGGAAAAGCTCAATGTCTAAAGCCAAAACAAGGCCAGGAGCTGATTGTGGAACAGACAATCAACTGCTCATATGCAAATTAAACTTGAAGTTGAAGACAATTATAACAAGTCCACGAGAGCCAAAATATGACCTTGATAATATCCCTCCTGGATTTAGAGACCATCTAAAGAATAGATTTGATACATTGAACACCAATGACTAAAAACCAGAAGAAATGTGGGATGACATCAAGAACATCATCCATGAGAAAGCAAGAGGTCATTAAAAAGACGAAAAAGGAAGAAAAGACCAAAATGGATGTCGGAAGAGACTCTGAAACTTGCCCTTTAGTGAAGAGTAGTTAAAGCAAATGGAAGAAATGACAAGATAAAAAAGCTGAACAGAAGGTTTCAAAGAGTAGCTTGAGTGCACAAAGCCAATTACTATAATGAAATGTGCAAAGACCTGGAATTAGAAAACCAAAAGGGAAGAACCCACTCAGCATTTCTCAAGCTGAAAGAACTGAGGAAAAAATTTAAGTCTCGAGTTGCAATATTGAAAGATTCTATGGGAAGAATATTGAATGATTCACGAAGCATCAAAAGAAGAAGGAAGGAATACACAGAGTCACTGTACCAAAAAGATCTTGTTGATCTTCTCCATTTCAGGAGGTGGCATATGATCAAGAACCAATGTTATTGAAGGAAGAAGTTGAAGCTGCGCTGAAGGAATTGGTAACAAACAAGGCTCCAGGAATTGACAGAATATCCATTTAGATGTTTCAACAAATGGATGCCTCACTGGAGGCACTCACTGGGCTATGCCAAGAGATTTGGAAGCCAGCTACCTGGTCAACTGGCTGGAAGAGACCCATATTGTACCCATTCCAAAGAAAGGTGACCCCATAGAATGTGGACATTATTGAACAAAATCATTAACATCGGATGCAAGTAAAATCTTACTGAAGAAAATTCAGAAACAGTTGCAGCAGTATATTGACAGAGAACTTCCGGAGATGCAAGCTGGATTCAGAAGAGGATGTGGAATGAGGGAGACCATAGCTGATATCTGATGGATCTTGGCTGGAAGCAAAGAATACCAGAAAGATGTGAGGAACTTGTACATAGACCAGGAGGCTGTCGTTCAAACAGAATAAGGGGGCAGTGCATGGTTTAAAATCAAGAAGGGAGTGTGTCAAGGCTGTATCCTTTAACCACACTGTTCAATCTGTATGCTGAGCAGATAATCTGAGAAGCTGGACTATGTAAAGAAGAATGTGGCATTATGATTGGAGGAAGAATCATTAACAACCTGTGTTATGCTGATGACACAACTGTGTTTGCTGAAGATGAGGATGACTTGAGGCACTTACTGAGGCACTCACTTACTGATGAGGCACTTACTAGATTGAAGACTACAGCCTGAAGTATGGGTTACACCTCAATATAAAGAAAACAGAAATCCTCACAACTGGACCTATAAGCAGCATCACGATAAATGGAGAAAAGATTGAAGTCAGAGACTTCATATTGCTGGGTTTTCCAATTGATGCCAATGGAAGCAGCAGTCAGGACATCAGACGACATCTGTTGTTGTTGCTGTTACGTGCCGTTGAGTCGGACCTGACTCAGCGACCCCTCCTTGGGTTGCTGAGGCAGTATCACTATGGAAGTAGATTGCCCCATCTTCCTTTCTAGGAGTGGCTGGTGGGTCTGAACCACCAGAAGATGACACATAGCACTGGGCAAATCAGCTGCAAAGGACCTCTTTCAAGTGCTGAAGAACAAAGATGTCTCCTTGAGGACTAAGGTTCACCTAACTCAAGCCATGTTGCTGTTGTTGTTGTTGTGTGCCGTCGAGTCGGCCCCGACTCATAGTGACCCCTCCTTGGGTTTCCGAGGCAGTATCACTACGGAAGTAGGATTGCCCAACCTTCCTTCCGAGGAGTGGCTGGTGGGTTTGAACCGCCATCCATCTGGTTAGCAGGCAAGTGTCTTAGCCACTATGCTACCAGAGCTCCCAACAACCCAAGCCATATTATTTTTAATCACCTCATATACATGTGAGAGCTGGACAGTGAATAAGGAAGACCAAAAAGAGTTGATGCTTTTGAGTTGTGGTGTTGGCGAAGAATACTGAAAGTACCATGGACTGCTAAAAGAACTAACAAATTTGTACTGGAGGAAGTGCCACCAGAATGCTCCTTGGAAGCAAGAATGGCCAAACTTTGTCTCAAACCTACTTTGGTCATGTTGTCAGAAGGAACCATTCCCTGGAGAAGGATGTCATGCTTGGTAAGGTGGAGGGTTGACAAAAGAGGGGAAGGCCCTTAATGAGATGGATTGACACAGTGGCTGTGGTGATGGGCTCAAGTATAGCAAGGATTGTGGAGTTGATATGGGACCGGGTAGTGTTTCGTTCTGCTGTGAATAGGGTCACTATGATTCAGAGATGACTCGATGGCACCTAACAACAACATGTTGAGGTATAATCAATACTGGAGGCTGTCGTCTTTGATCTTCATCAGTAAGTGCTTTATGTCTTCTTTGCTTTCAGCAAGCAAGATTGTGTCCCCTGCATATTGCAGGTTTTAGTGATTCTTCCTCCAATCCTTATGCCACATTCTTCATACAGTTCAGTTTCTTTGATTATTTGCTCAGTAATAGATTGAATAAGTATGGTGGCTGGTGACCACCCTGACACACACTTTTCCTAATTGCAAACCATGCAGTATCCCCTTGTTCTGATCTAATGACTACCTTTAGGTCTATGTACAGGTTCCACATGAACACAACTATATTTTTGGGAATTCCCATTCTTCACAGCGTTATCCGTAATTTGTTATGATCCACATAGTCAAATGCCTTTGCATAGTCAGCAAAACAGAAGTAAACATCTATCTTTCTGGTATTCTCTGCTTTCAGCCAAGATCCATCTAATATCAGCAATTACATCACTTGTTCCGTGTTCTTTTCTGAATCTGGCTTAAATTTCTGGCTGTTCTCTGATAATGTACAGCTGCTATTATTTTTGAGTTATTTTTAGTAACACTCGCTTGCATGTGATAATAATGATATTGTTCAATAATTTCTGCATTCTGTTGATCACCTTTCTTTGGAACAGGCACAAATATAGCTGTCTTTTAGTTGGTTGGCCAGGTAGCTGTCTTCCAAATTTTTTGGCAGAGCCAAGTCAGCACTTCCAGCGTTGCATGTATTTATTGAAACATCTCAGTCGGTATTCAAAGAAGTGCAGCTGGAATACTCCTTGGAAGCAAGAATGGCCAGTCTTCATCTCACCTACTTTGGTCATGTTGTAAGAAGGGAGCATTCCCCAGAGAAGGATGTCATGCTTGGTAAGGTGGAGGGTCGACGATAAAGGGGAAAGCCCTCAATGAGATGGATTGACACAGTGGCTACAATGATGAGCTCAAGTATAGCAGAGATTGTGGAGCTGTCACAGGACCGGGTAGTGCTTCGTTCTGCCATGCATAGGGTTGCTATGAGTTGGAGTTGACTCAATGGCACCTAACAACAGCAACAACGTTGGTATTCATCAATTCCTAGAGCCCTGCTTTTTTTTCCTCCCCGTTCCCTCAGTGCAACTTGGACTTCTTCCTCTAATACTGATGGTATTGATCATATGCTACCTCCTGAAATGGTTGATTGATTTTTTTTTTCTGTGTATTCCTTCCATCTTATTTTGAAGATTCCTGCATCATTCAATATTTTGCTCATGTTGTTGTTGTTGTTAGATGCTATTGAATCAGCTCAGACTCATAATGATCCTAGGTACACCAGAATGAAACACTGCCTGGTCTCGCACCATCCTTAAAATCCTTGCTATGCTAGAGCCTATCATTGCAGCCACTGTTTCAGTCCATTCCATTGAGGGTCTTCCCTTTTTAGCTGACCCTTTAGTTTACCAAGCATGACATCCTTCTCCTGAGTCTTGTCCCTTCTGACAACATGACCAAAGTAGATGAGAGGAAGTGTGGCCATTCTTACTTCTAAGAAACATTTCAGATGCTCCTTTTCTAGGACAGATTTGTTCATTTTTTCTGGCAGTCCATGATATTTTCAGTATTCTTCACCAACATGACAGTTCAAAGGCACCAACTCTTCTTTGGTCTTCTTTATTTATTGTCCAGCTTTCACATGCACACGAGGTGATGGAAAATACCATGGCTTGGATCAGGCACACCTTAGTCTTCAAAGTGACACCTTTGCTTCTTAACACCTTAAAGAGGTCTTTTGCAGCAGATTTTCCCAGTGCAATATGACATCTGATTTTTTGATTGCTGCTTCCAGGGGTGTTGATTGTGGATCCAAGTGAAATGAAATACCTGACAACTTCATTCTTTTCTCCGTGTATCATGATGTTGCTTATTGGTCCATTTGTGAGGATTTTTGTTTTCTTTATGCTGAAGTGCAATCCATGCAGTAGACTGTAGTCTTTGATCTTCATCAGTAGTGCTTCAAATCATCTTCACTTTCAGCAAGCAAGGTTGTGCCATCTGTATATTGCAGGTTGTTAATGAATTCTGAAAATAATGTGAATGAGCTTGAAAATTGTTTCTCCTCAGTTGAACTTCCTAATAAGAAGGTAGCCTGGCTGACACCTTGATTGCAGCCTGTGAGAAGCTTAGCAGAGGACTAAGCTAAATGATGTTTGGGGTTTTGACCCGCAGAAACTATGAGCTAATAAACGCATGCTGTTTTAAGCCTTTCAGTTTTTTTTTTTTTTTGGGTAATTTGTTAGTCAACAATATAAAAAGAATACACTGAGTTTTGTCAAATGCATACTCTACAATCTGAACCCTTCCCCAGATACAGAACATTATCAACATTTAGAAAGTTCCCTCATGCTTCTTCCCAATCAGTTCCCACCCTCAAACCCAGGGTCAAAAATCTCCTGATGTTTTTACCCTTAGATTAAATTAGCCTATTATAGAATTTCATATAAATGGATTCATACATACATACCCTTTTGTTGGGGGGAGAGGGATATGGCTTCTTTCAGTCAGAATCATATATGTTGTTGTTAGGTGTTGTCGAGTCATCTCTGATTCGTAGTGACCCCATGCACAGCAGAAGGAAACACTGCCTGGTCCTGTGCCTCATGATCCTTGCTACACCCGAGCCCATCATTGCAGCCACTGTGTCAATCTATCTTTTGAAGGCCTTCTCCTCTTTGGTTGACCCTCCACTTTACAAAGCATGATATCCTTCTCCAGGGAATGGTTCCTTCTGACAACATGACCAAAGTAGGTGAGACAAAGTCTGGCCATTCTCACTTCCAAGGAGCATTCTGGCTGCACTTCCTCCAGGACAAATTTGTTAGTCCTTATAGCAGACCATGGAACTCTTAGAATTCTTCTCCAACACCACAACTCAAAAGCATCAACTCTTCTTCAGTCTTCCTTCTTCATTGTCCAGGTCTCACAAGCATAAGAGGTGATTGAAAACACCATGGCTTGGTTAGGTGCACCTTAGTCTTTAAGGAGACATCTCTGCTTTTCAGCACTTGAAAGAGGTCCTTGGCAGAAGATCTTCCCTATGGAATACATCATCTGATGTCTTGACTGCTGCTTCCATTGGTGTTGATTATAGAGCCAAGTAATATGAAATCCTTGACAACTTCAAACTTTTCTACATCTACCATGAAGCTGTTTATTGGATCAGTTGTGAGGATTTTTGTATTCTTTATATTGAGGTGTAATTCATACTGCAGACTGTAGTCTTTAATCTTCACCAGTAAGTGCTTCAAGTCATCCTCACTTTCAGCAAACAAAGTTGTGTCATCTGCATATTGCAGGTTGTTAGCCAGTCTTCCTCCAATCCTGATGCCATGTTCTTCTTCATATAGTCCATCTTATTGGATTATTTGCTCAACATACATGTTGAATAAGTATGGTGAAAGGATACAACCCTGACACACTCCCTTCTTGATTTTGAACCATCCAGTATCCCCTTGTTCTGTTTCAATGATATCATCTTGATCTATGTACAGGTTCCTCATGAGTATAATGAAATGCTCTGGAATTCCCATTCTTCTCATTTTGTTATGATCCACACAATCAATGCTTTTGCATAGTCAATAAAACATAGGTAAACATCTTTCTGCTATTCTTTGCTTTCAGCTAAGATCCACCTGACTTCAGCAATGATATCCCGCATTCCACGTCCTTTTCTGAATCCAGCTTGCATTTCTGGAAGCTCTCTATCAATATACTGCTGTAACCGTTTTTGAATTATCTTCAGTACGATTTTACTTGCATGTGATATTAATGATATTGTTTGATAATTTCCACATTCTGTGTGGTCACCTTTCTCTGGAATGGGCAAAAATATGGGTCTCTTCCAGTCAGTTGGCCAGGTAGCTGTCTTCCGAATCTCTTGGCATAGCTGAGTGAGTGCCTCTAGTGGGGCATCCATTTGTTGAAACATCTAAATGGGTATTCTGTCAATTCCTGGAACCTTGTTCTTTGCCAATTCCTTCAGTGCAGGTTTGACTTCTTTCTTCAATACCATTGGTTCTTGATCATATGCCACCTTCTGAAATGGATGGACATCAACCAATTCTTTTTGCTATAGTGACTCTATGTATTCCTTCCATCTTCTTTTGATGTTTCCTGCATCATTCAATATTTTGCCCATAGAATCTTTCAATACTGCAACTCAAGGTCTTTCAACTTGAGAAATGCTGAGCGTGTTCTTCCCTTTTGGTTTTCTAACTCCAGGTCTTTGCACATTTCATTATAGTATTTGGCTTTGTCCACTTGAGATGCTCTTTGGAATCTTCTGTTCAGCTGTTTAGCTTTTTTTTTTTTTTTAATGTTTATATTGGCTTTATTCATCATAAGTAGAAATACAAATGTGCTTGAACTGGCAAAAGCACAAACTATGCTATGACCACACAATGGAATTCTAACCATCAATTAAAGGGAACAAGCTAGAGGTACACTCATCATCCTGGATGATTCTCATCCAAAGGAAGGCTGGGCAATCTACTTCCATAGTGATACTTGGCTCGGATACCCAAGGAGGGGTTGCTATGAGTCGGGGCCAACTTGACGGCATATAACAACAACAACAGCATGTGAAAGGAGGTAGAATCAAAAAGCTACACACACAATGCATGGTATGTGGTGGGACAACTGGTAAGGATTTACGACCAGGTGAAAGTTTGACAAAAAAGGGGTTGCACCAGGGAGAATTTTGGTGGGAAGGAGTGGTACCATTCTGTACTTTCATTTTGCAACTGATTATGAGGCTTCATGAATTTGTTAACTCAGGTTCCAAAAGTAAATGACTGTTTTCAAACTTAAAATAATGTAAAAAATTCACTAAGAAATGGATAATGAATGTAAAAAGATTGAAAACTGAGGAGAAGCAAAATGAGAGAATAATTCAATGATAATTATCACCTCCAGGGGAGAATCCTTGTTAATGTCCTGGAATGGACTGTCTCTACAACATCGTTGGCATTTATAAAATGTACAAAGGTCATACATAAATGTTTCACAAACTGGCAGCATCATGTACACACTATTTTATACTTTGCTGCAGTGCAGTGGGTTTCTCTCACACATAGTCATTCTGGCTCTGGGTTTGTAATTCTGCAAAAATAAAATAAAATAAAATAAAAGATTGGCTGTGCTACAGTCTGCCCCATAATTGGTTTATTTACACACCTTACAGGGATTAATGGATTTGCTGTTCAAACAGTGGCTTGACAACCCACCCAATAGGATTGGGTGTCTTGCATGCAGCCCACCAAGATGTGTGTCAGTCAACGTCCTGTAGAGAGAACTATCGTTCAAAATTGATGAGGAGTTTGCTTATATAAGTGGCAATACTAAAAAGGGGCAGAGAGGTGGGAACCTCCTAAAAGAGCTGTAATATGGGACAAGAGCTGTAACACCCAGGAAGGGGCCCAGAATCCGACAGCTGGCAGTGGAAACGATGGTGAAGACAGAAAGCTGATCCTAAGAATGCAGCAAAGAGAGCCGAGTGGGCTTCTACACAGGCCGTGAGTTGAGCTCGCTATGAGTGGAAAGGAGACAACGAGGAGGCAAACTGCAGAGGTATGCTTGACCTGGAAGAGTCCACAGTGATTTAGTATGCTTACAGTGGAGAAGGAATAGCTAAAGGCCTTTCTGCATTATGTTCATAAGCTTTCTCCCACTATGCCTTGTTTTGTGTTCTGTGAGATAGGAGCTATGAATAACAGCTTTGCCACATTTCTTGTATTCATGTCTCTCCCCATTTGAGTTTACTGAGGTTCAGTAATGACTGAGGAGTGACTAAAGACTTTCCCATATTCTTTACATTCATAAGATCTCTCCCCAGTGTGAGTTATGTGCCTAGTAAGGGATGAGGACTTACTAAAGGATTTCCCACATTCTGTACATTCCTAATATCTCTCTTCACTCTGTGTTCTTGTAATTCTAGTGAGATGTTAGGAATTACTAGGGGACTTACAACATTCTTTAAATTCATAAGGCCTCCTTGTGAGTTTTTATATGACTAGTGAGGGATGAGGAGTGCCTAAAGGCTTTCCCGCATTCCTTACATTCATAATGCTTCTCTCCAGTGTGAATTTTTCAACGGGAAGTGAGAGATGAGTTATGTCTAAAGGCTTCTTTACATTCCTTACATTCATAAGGCCTCTCTTTCTCCACTGTGCTTTCTCAAATGGCTAGTGAGGTGGGAGGACTGATAAAAGGTTTTCCCACATTCCTTACATTCATACAGTCTCTTTCCACCATGAAATGTTGTATGTTTAGTTAGGCATGAGGAAAATCTAAAGGCTTTTCCACACTACACACATTTATAAAGCTTCTCCCCACTGTGAGTCCTTACATAAGTGGAGAGAAATGAGGATGAACTAAAGGTTTCCCACACTCCTTACATTCATAAGGCCTCTCTCCAGTGTGAGTTCTTAAATGGCAAATGAGGTGGGAGGATTGAGAAAAGGTTTTCCCACATTCCTTACATTCATAAGCCTTTTCTCCACTGTGATTTCTTATATGTTGAGTGAAGGGTGAGTAACCACTGAAGGCCTTCCCACATTCCTTACATTCATATGGCCGCTCTCCATTGTTAGTTCTTATATGGCTAGTGAGATATGAGGACTGACTAAAGGATTTCCCACATTCCTTATATTCATAAGGCCTCACTTCACTGTGAATTCTTATATGTTCAGTGAGGGTTGAGGAATGACTAAAGGCTTTCTTACATTCATAAGGCTTCTCTCCAGTGTGAACTCTTAAGTGGTTAGTGAGGGATGAGGGATGTCTAAAACAGTTTCCACATTCCTTACATTTATAAGTTCTCTCTCCACTGTGAATTCTTATATGTCTAGTGAAGGATGAGGAATGAATGAAGGCTGTCCCACATTCTTTACATTCATAAGGCTTCTTTCCAGTGTCAACTCTTATATGATTAGTGAGGGCTGTGGGATGTTTAAGATCTTGTCCAAATTTCTTACACTTACAAGGTCTCTCTCCACTGTGAGTTCTTATATGTGCAGTGAGGGAGGAGGGATGACTGAAGGCTTTCCCACATGCTTTACATGCATAAGGATTCTCTCCAGTATGAAATGTTTTATGTAAAAGGGATGATGAGGGATAGCTCTTCCAACATGCTTTACAATCACACTTACAACCTCTCACATGTGTCCACAAAGATGAGAAATAGTAGAAACTTTCCTCCTGTTTGTTAAATTCACAGTGTTTTTCTTCAGGAAGCATTCTTACAGGAGTACTTACATCCAAGGACCACTGGAGGCTTCACTATGCTTCTTACATTGGTAACTGTTGCGACCACACTGACCGCTGATATGATGTTTAAGTGATGAATGATCACTGAAGGGTTTTCCACACTCATGGCATTTGGAAGAATTTACAACAGGAGTTCTTTTAACATGGGCAGATTAGAAATCAGGTTGAAGGTTTTTCCACCTTGATTTTCTTCATTACTTTCAAAGAGGTTCCTTATCATATGACTTCTCATACATCTTCCCTGATTTTTATACCAATCTTCAACACCATCCAATTAATTGACTTCTCCTAATTTGGAAAACCAACTGCCATTCTTCATGAATTGCAGTACTAGATATTCCCTTGATAACTTTTCTCCATGACTCAAGTTTTGAGAAACTGACCTGATGATTGAAGTTGAGCATCACAATATGAAAGAAAAAGGGAAGGAATTCTTAGGGGGAAAATGGAAGCTGTGCGCAAAGAAAGAATGACACACTTTGCTGTTTCAGGCCTTTGGTAATGGCCAAAAAGCAATTTTCTAGGAAACACTTCCATCAATTTTGAGAGAAATAGGAAAAATATATAGAGTGTAATTGAGGTTGCAGCAATATATTGACAGGGAACTTCCAGAAGTGCAAGCTGGATTCAGAAGAGGACATGGAATGAGGGATATCATTGCTGATGTCAGATAGATCTTGGCTACTGAGACCAGGTTTCTGAAGGTTTCCATCATCATATCTTTGTAGAGTTTCCTCTGAGCAACATCCATGAAATCCCACTCTTCCTGGGTAAAGTCCACAGGCACATCCACAATGACCACTGAGTCCATGTCCTTTCTCCAGCTGGAAGTGTCTAAGTGAGTCCTCTCTGAGCCCAGGAAGCCACTTCAGGAAAATGGATGGGAGTGTAAGCAGAGCCAATAGGCAGTCTAGGGGCAGATGAATAATGACTGGTTCACACACCAGTCAGAACAACTGACTGCAGAGGTATGCTTAACTTGTGGTTTATGGATGTAGAAGACAGTTGTCCTAGGTCTCCAGCTGCCTAGACTGGACTAGTTCTTTCTGCATCACACTTGGGACTTTATCTCAGGTGTAGGAATGCAACATGTCTTGGTGGCCTGGCAGAGCATGCACCTGTTCAGCTCTTTTATTTTGTCATTTCTTCAATTTGCTTTAGCTACTCTCCACTTAAGAGCAAGTTTCAGAGTCTCTTCTGACATACATTTTGGTCTTTTCTCCCTTTCTTGTCTTTTTAATGACCTCTTGCTTTCTTCATGGATGATGATCTTTATGTCATCCACAATTCTTCTGGCTTTTGGTCATTGGTGTTCAGTGCATCAAATCTATTCTCTAAATGGTCTCTAAATTCAAGAGGGATATTATCAAGGTCATCTCAGTTCTTGTGGACTTGTTTTAATTGCTTTCAGCTTCAATTTGAATGTGCATTTGAGGAGCTGATGGTCTGTTCCACAATCAGCTCCTGGCCTTGTTTTGGCTGAAGATATTGAACTTCTCCATTGCCTCTTGCCACAGATGTACTCAGTATGATTCCTGTGTATTCTGTCTAGTGAAGTCCACATGTATAGTCGATGCTTATGTTGTTGATAAAAGTATTTGCAATGAATAATTGGTCTTGTAAAATTCTATCATGCGATCTCCAGCTTTGTGTCTATCACCAAGGTCATATTTTCCAACTACTAGTGACTCGTCTTTGTTTCCAAATTTTGCATTCCAGTCACCAGTGATAATCAGCACATCTTGATTGTATGCTTGGTCAATTTCAGACTGCAGAAGTTGATAAAAATCTTCAATTTCCTCATCTTTGTCTTTGGTGGTTGGTGCATAAATTTGAATAGTAGTAGTATTAACAGGTCTTCCTTGTAGGTGTATGGATATTATCCTATGACTGACAGCATGTACTTCAGGACAGATCTTGAAACATTCTTTGTGAGGATGAATGCCACAGCATTCCTCTTCAATTTGTCATTCCCAGCATAGTAGATCACATGGTTGTCTGATTCGAAATGGCCCAAACCTTTCCATTTCATCTCACTAATGCATAGGATATTG
Organism: Orycteropus afer afer; assembly: GCF_000298275.1. Taxonomy (NCBI): domain Eukaryota; kingdom Metazoa; phylum Chordata; class Mammalia; order Tubulidentata; family Orycteropodidae; genus Orycteropus; species Orycteropus afer. The sequence goes on from NW_006921958.1 coordinate 2,399,742, forward strand.
ATCTTTATGCATTCCATTTCATTTTTGACAACTTCCAATTTTCCTAGATTTGTACTTTGTACTTTACATGTTCCAATTATTAATGGATGTTTGCATTTTCTTTCTGCTCATTTTGAGTCATGCCACATCAGCCAATGGAAGTCCTGAAAGCTTTACTCTATCCATATCATTAAGGTTATCTCTACTCTGAGATGTCAGCTTTTCCCCAGTCAAATTTTGAGTGCCTCCAGCCTGATGGGTTCATCTTCAGGCACTATGTCAGTTAATGTTTCAGTGCTGTTCATAAAGTTTTCTAGTAATATGTCAGACGGTGTGTCACTGCTATTCATAAGGTTTTCACTGGCCAGTTTTTGAGAAGTGGATGCCCTCTTCCTTCTTCTGAGTCTGTCTAAGCCCAGAAGTTCCCCTGAAACCTCTCCACCATGGGTAACTCTGCTGGCATTTTGCAACATGGTGGCATGGTCTCCAGCCTCACAGCAATATGTAAGCCACCACAGGATGACAAACTGGCAGACTACTTCGTCTCCTTTAGTTGTTTCTAATCCCTGTACACCTGCCTACCTCAGTCCCTGGCCTTAATATAGAGCCACACCCAAGCAAAAAGTAGGCTCCAAGCTCCAGGCCTACGTACCTCAGGCTATGTCCTTAATATAGAGCCATACTCAAGTGAAAAGCAGACTCCAAGCCCTGGCCTGCCTACCTCAGGCCCTGGCCTTAATACAGAGACATACCCGACCCAAAAGCAGCCTCCAAGACCAGGGAATACCTACCTTAGTAGATGGGTTAAAAATGTCCAATAGATGGATTAAAAAACAAAAAACAAAACAACCCAAACTCATTGCCTTTGAGTTGAATCCAACTCACAGTGACCCCTCCTTGGGTTTCTGAGGCTGCTAACCAGAAGCCTGGCAGTTCAAACCCACCAGCCACCCCTAGGAAAGAAGACCAGGCAATCTACTTCCGTAGTGATACTGCCTCGGAAACACAAGGAGGGGTTGCTATGAGTCAGATTCAACTTCATGGCAGTGAGTTTGGTTTGGTCTGATCTCTAGGGAAGTAGATTTCTCAGTCTTCCTTCTGAGGAGTGGCTTGTCAGTTTGAACTGCCAAACTTCTGGTTAGCAGTCAAATGCCTCAGTCACTAGGCCACCAGAGTTCCCACATAGATAGATAGAGCTAGATAGATAGATCTAGATATGAATGTGTGTGCATGTGTTTTAACTTTTGTTTATCTGAGTGAAAGGTTACAGAGAAAAGGGCTTACCATTAAACAATTCTTACACATTTTGTTTAGTGACATTGGTTGTAGTCTCCACAGCTTAACAGTACTCTTCCCACTTCCTCCTTGTGTTTCCTTTTTCCATTCATTTTTCTTTCCTATCCCTTCCTGCTTTCTGATCTTTATCCCTGAGCAAATGCTACCATTTGATCTCATATGGTTGATTGTTCTAAAGAGTGACTAGGGGTCATCATCTTGAGGGTCCCACCAGTGTCTATCAGACCAATGAACCAAGTTCTTTTTGTTTTATGATTTTGAGTTTTGTTCCACATTTTTCTCCCACTCTTTGGTAGTGCTTTGCTTGTCCTAGATCTATTTTCCTCTCCATCTCTTTCTTTTCCAGTTGGTGAATAGTTTTTCCATTTCTTTAAAGAATGAACAGCATCGTATTTTGAAAGTCATTCATGTTGTCAAGTGTATCAGTTGTTACTGTTGATAGTTATCATAAAGTCAGCTCCAACTCACGGTGACCTTATGTATAACAGAATGGGACTTTGCCCAGTCTTGCACCATTTCCATGATTGTTTGTATTTGAGTCCATGGTCTTGGCTACTGTGTTAATCCTTCCCATTGAGCATTTTCCTCATTTTTGCTGACCCTCTACTTCACCAAACATGATGTTCTTTTCTAAAATTTGACCTTTCCTGGTGGCATGTCCAAAGTAAGCAAACCCAAGTCTCTCTGCCCTCACTTCTGAGGAGCATTCTGGTTGTATTTCTTCTAAGATTAGTTAGTTTGTTTTTCTGGCAATCTACAGTATATTCAATATTCTTTGCCATCACCACCATCTGAATGCATCAATTCTCTTGTCTTCCTTTTTCATTATCCAGCATTTGCATGCATACAAAGCAATTGAAAGATGTGTATTAGAATTTGATGCTTTTTGTTGCTTCATCTTTGGCTTATACACCAACCACTAAAGCCAAAGATGAAGAAATTGGATTTTTACCAACTCCTGCAGTCTGAAATTGACCAAACATGCAATCAAGATTATTGATTATTACTTGTGATTGGGATGCAAAAATTGGAAACAAAGAAACATTAGAAGTTGGAAAATATGGCCTTGGTGATAGAAATGACTTGGAGATTTCATGATAGAAATTTTTCAAGACCAATAACTTATTCATTGCAAATACCTTTTTTCAACAACAGAAATGGTGGCTTTACACATGGACTTCACCGGATGGAACACACAAGAATCAGGCCAACTACATCTGTGGAAAGAGGCAAGGGAGAAGCTAAATATCTTCAGTCAAAACAAAGCCAGGAGCTGACAATGGAACAGATCATCAATTGCTCACACACAATTGCTCACACATGCAAGTTGAAGCTGAAGAAAATGTAAAACAAGTCTGCAAGAGCCAAAACATGATCTTGATTATGTCTCACCTAAATTTAGAGACCATCTGAAGAATGGATTTAACTTACTGAGCATCAATGACTGAAAACCAGATGAGCTGTGGGGTGACATCAAGAATATTATACATGAAGAAAGCAAAAGGTCATTAAAAAGACATGAAAGGAAGAAAAGACCAAGATGGATGTCAAAAGAGACTGTGAAGCTTGCTCTTGAATGGAGAATAGCTAAAGCAAATGGAAGAAATGATGAAATAAAAGATCTCAACACAAGATTTCAGAGGGCAGCTTGTGAAGACAAAGTAAAGTATTATAATGAAATGTGCAAAGAGACTGGAATTAGAAAACCAAGAGGGAAGAACATGCTCAGCATTTCTCAAGCTGAAAGAATTGAAGGAAAAATTCAAGCTTTGAGTTGCAATGTTGAAGAATTTTATGGGAAAAATATTGAATGATGCAGGAAGTATCAAAAGAAGCAGAAGGAATACACAGAGTCACTCTACCAAAAAGAAATAGTTGATGTTCAATTATTTCAGGAGGTGGCCTATGATCAAGAGCCAATGTGTTGAAGGAAGAAGTCGAAGCTGTACTGAAGGCATTGGTGAAAAACAAAGTTCCAGAAATTGAGCACATGCCCATTGAGATGTTTCAACAAACAGATGCAATTCTAGAAGCACTCACTCATCTATACCAAGAAATATGGAAAACAGCTTCCAGGCTATCTGACTGGACGAGATCCGTATTTGTGCCCATTCCAAAGAAGGGTGATTCCACAGGATGTGGAAATTACTGAACAGTATAAATATCATGTGCAATTAAAATTTTGCTGAAGATAATTAAAAAACAGTTGCAGCAGTACATTGACAGGAAACTGGCAGAAGTTCAAGTCAGATTCAGAAGAGGACTTGGAATGAGGGATATCATTGCTGATGTTAAATGGATCTTAGATTTTCTATTTTTTTTTTTGTGTGTGTAGTACTCTATAAATATTAGGTTAATGTGGTTGATAATATTGTTCATATAATCTATTTATTTACTGATTTATTTGTTTAGGTGTTTTATTAATAGCTGAGTGAGTGTTAAAATCTCCAGTGGTGATTGTGAAATTGGTTATTTCTCTCTAATTCTGTCAAGTTTTACTTCACATATTTAAAGATCTGCTACACATCTTTGCATACACATCTTTGATTCTTATGTTGTTATGATGCACTGAAACTTTTGTCATTATGAAATATCACTCCTAATCTCTGTTACACTCTTCATTTTATCTGATATTAATATAGTCATTCTAGTCTTTTTATGTTCACTTTTTTCTTGATATATTTTTCTACTCACTTACTTTCAACTTATCTATGTCTTTATGGAGATATTTAAAATGCCTCTCTTGGAGGCAGCATATAGTTAATACAGTTGGGCATAGCTATTTTAATAACAATTGTATCTCTGACTGTTAATGAAAGTATTTATTCCACTAACATTTAAGGTTTTTTTTTTTTTTTTTAATATGATCAGATTTAGGCTTACCACTTTATTACTTGTCTTCTGCTTTTTGTTTCTCTGTTTTTCCTTTCCAGGTTTCTTTTGGATTATTCAATTTTTTTTTTTTTTTAGAATTTCAATCTAATTTATCTATTGTTTTTTTGAAGGAGCTCTGGTTGTGTAGTGGTTAAGGAATTTGCCTGCTAACCAAAAAGTCGGTGGTTTGAACCCACCAGCTACTCTGTGGAAGAAGGATGAGGCAGTCTGCTTCTGTAAAGGTTTACAGCCTTGGAAATCCAACGGGGGTTACTACAAGTCAGAATCAATTCTATGACAGTGAGTTGTTTTTTTTTTTTTTTAAATTGACTTTTTGAGGTGCCCTCATGACAGCATATAACAACAATAAAAATGATGAAATTGCTAAATGTTGAGCTGCTAACTGGTGGCTCTAAAGGGGAAAAGACTTGGCAAACTCCTCTTGTAAAGATTGCAGCCTAAGAAACACTATGGGGCAGTTCAGTGGCGTATAATACCAACAACATTAGCTTTTTAGCCATTCATCTTTGTATCTGTGCAGTGGCTGCTCTAGGCATTACTATATATTTTCTCAACATAGCATGATCTACTTAGTATTACTGTTGTAGCTCATTATGTAAAATGTAGAAACCTTGCAACTACATAGATTGATTTGCCTCTCCCTACCCTGTGTGCTGTGATTATTATATATATTACATCTATATACATAATAGGGAGCTCTGGTGGTGTATTTGCCTAAGGCATTTGACTGCTAACCAGAAGGCTGGCAGTTCAAACCTACCAGCCACTCCTCGAAGGAAGGTTGGGCAATCTACTTCCATAGTGATACCGCCTCAGAAACCCAAGGAGGGATTGCTATGAGTCAGATCCAACTTGACGGCAGTGACTTTTTTTGTTTGTTTGTTTGCATACATTATAACTTAAACTAGATGATGATAATAATTTTTGTTTTAAATAGTCCAAAGTATTTTAAAGAAAGTAAGAAGAAAAAGTAGTTTTTTCTGTAGTTACCCAGCTATTTCATATATTCACCATTTCCAAAACTTTCCATTTTTCCTGCAGTATCTGAATTTCCATTTACTAATGCTTGAAGAATTTCCATTAGCATTTCTTAGTACAGATCTTCTGTCATTGAATTCTTAGTTATCTTTAATCTGAAATTATTTTGCTTTGGTCTTAATTCATGAAAGATGTTTTCATTGGATTAACCTGTGGGTTAACAGGGTTATTGTTATTATTTAGAACTTTCAAGGTGTTGTTGTAGTGTATTCTAACCTCACTAACGATAAGTCAGAGGTCATTTGGATTACTGTTCCCCTGTATGTAATGTTTCATATATCTTTGGTTTCTTTCAAGAGTTCCCCTTTAGGACATCAAACTCAATTGGCATAACATACTATACAAAACATTGTTCCACCTACTACTTTGGTGAGTAGCGACTGGGACCTTAAAAGCTAGGAAGCTGCCATCTAGATGCAACAACGGGTCTCTCCTCGTCAAGAAGAAAGAAGAA
>NW_006921958.1:2405802-2435454 GCF_000298275.1 Orycteropus afer afer
AAGGGATGGACACTGGGAGGAGGTAACTATGGGGAGGAAGTGGGAGGGGAGCTGCTGCATTGTAAATTTTGGTCAATGACATGAGACAAAATATATGTGAACTGCTGTATGAAAAGTGAATTTACTCAGTAAATCTTCACCCAAATCCTAAAAAAAAAAAAGAGTTCCCCTTTATCTTTGATTTGTAACTGTTGGTTATGGCTGCCTGGGTGTGATTGTAATCATGCAGTTTGAGGTTACTGATCATCTTGTCTGTAAACTTGCCTTTTTTTTTTTTTTTTAATTTAAATTGTGATTTGGGTGAAGGTTTATGGGGCAAATTCATTTTCCATTCAACAATTCATACACATTTTGTTTCCTGGCACTGATTGCAATCCGCACAATGTAACAGCCTCTTCCCACTTCCTCCCTGTGGTTACCTTTTCCCTATGTCTTTTTTTCCCATGCATTCCTGCCTTCTGAGCTATCTCCTTGCACAGATGCTGCCCTTCTGATCTCCTGTGGTTGACTCTTTTAAAGAATGTAATTACCTGGTGTAATGTTCATCATGTAGCCTGTCTACTATTGGGCTTGAAGTTAAGCCATGGGAGTGAGTTCAATTCAAGGCCCGAAGAGTGACTTGAGGCCATAGTCTCAGGGATTTCACTTTTATCTATCAGACCAGTAAGCCTAGTTTTTCTTTTTTTTTTTTTTTTTTTTCTGATTTTGAGTTTTGTTCCACATTTTCCCCCAACTCTGTCCAGGATCTCCAATTTTGATCCTGATCCAAGTGGTTGGCAGTGGTAGTCAGGCACCATCTACTTCTTCTGATCTCGGGGTCATGTAGGCTGAGGTTCCCATGGTCCACTAATCTCTTGGGCTAACTAATTGTTTCCATGCATCTTTGATTTTCTTCACTCTTCTTTGTTCCAGATGAGGAGAGACCTGTTGTTGCATCTTAGATGGTCACTTGCAAGCTTTTAAGACTCTAGTTGCGACTCACCAAAGTAGGATATAGAACAATGTTTTTGTGTAGTATGTTGTGTCAACTGAACTTGGTGCCCCTGTGACCATGGTCCTGAGCCCACGGGCCCAACAGCTCACTTACTCAAGGTATTTGGCTGTGGCTAAGAAGTTATCATAACTTTGTCCCCTGTTTTTTTTTTTTTTTTTTTATTGTTGTTATGTGCCATCAAGTTGGACCTGACTCACAGCAACCCCTCCTTGGGGTTCCGAGGTGGTATCGCTATGGAAGTAGATTGCCCACCTGCCTTCCAGGGAGTGGCTGGTAGGTTCGAACCACCAGCCTTCTGGTTAGCAGTCAAATGCCTTAGACACTATTCTGTATTAGAGCCATTATAGCACATAAAAATACATATGTAGAAATGTTGTTGTTGTTAGGTGCCATCAAGTTGGCTCTGACTCATGGTGAGCCTACTTACAACAGAATGAAACACTGCCTAGTCCTGTGCAAGCCCCACAATCCTTTCAATGTTTCAGGGCTATTTATAAAGTTTTCCAGTAATATATCAGGCAGTATTTCACTGCTATTCATAAGGTTTTCACTGGCCAATACTTTGAGAAGTGGATGGCCCCTTCCTTCTCCTGAGTCTATCTTAGTCTGGAAGCTCCATTGAAATCTGTCCACCAGGATGACTCTGCTGTTATTTGAAATACTGCTGGTGTAGCTTCCAGCCTCACAGCAACATGCAAGTCACCCCAGTATGACAAACGGACAGCCAAGTGGTGGTGTGTAGAAATACTCTGCCAAACTTATAGATTCCCCTTTGCCTGCCCATACCTGATAATTTTACCTGTCTACCTACATATCCACTTGTAGATTAATGTTTGCTATTGCTGATAATTCAGGACTGTGTACAAATATTTACCTTTGTTGTCTGTACCTCTTGTGCACCTCTCTGTGGCTTCCTTTTCCTTAGTGTTACTGTGCTGGTCACTGACTTTTGGTATATTGCCTTTCCCTTCACCCAAATCAATACTTGTTTCTTACTTATCAAGCAATTTTCCCTTCCCTCCCTGTTAACAAATAAAGAAAGTTTTCTTCCATGTGTGAACATTTCTTTGACTTTTTATAATAGTGGACTCACAAATATTTGTCATTCTGTGATTGACTTATTTCATTCATCATAATGTTCTCCAAGCTCATCCACATTATCAGTTGTTTCAAGTATTCTTCATTATTCTTTAGTGTTGCATAATATTCCATTGTGTGTAAGCACCTGAGTTTAGTTATCCATTCATCTGATGATGAGCATTTAGGTTGTTTCCATCTCTCTGCTACTGTGAATAGTGCTGCATTGAACATAGGTGTGCAGGTATTTATTTGTGCCCTAGTTCTCACTTCTGTAGGATATTTATGTCCTTTTCCAATTTAAGAAATTTAGATTGATGTCTAAGTATCTTTCAGTTTGGGCTCCGCTTAAAAGAAATCAAAACTTGAAATGAAGAATGTGATTAAAGTGTGGTTTGTGCAAGAAAGATACCTCAGAATTTTAATCAGGGCATCAGGACTCTGAGCAAGGCCTCGGTCCTTCATTATAAGATGGACAGCTGAACTTACATTTCTACTGTAATGTATAATAAAGTGTTTATGGTACACTTGTGTCATTGCTTATGGTTTCTCTATTTCATTGACATTTCAATTAACTGACCAGATTGTCCAGTTGCTGATCCCAAGACCAGTAAACCAGTTGCTGCCAAGTCACTTCTGAATCATGGTGACCCTACATTGTCAAAGTAGAATTGTGCTACGGAGGGTTTTCTATGGCCAATTTTTCAGGAGTAGATTGCTAAGATTTCTTCTCAGGCCTCTGGGTGGACTTGAACCACCAACCTTTCATTTACCAGCCAAGCACATTGACCATTTCACCACTCAGGGACTTCCTAAAGACAGATCCCTACAAGTGTGATTGTTGGTAGTTGCCACTGAGTTGTCTCCAACTCATGGTGACCTTATGTATGGAATGAAATGTTGCCTGGTCCTATGACATCTTTGCATTCTCATCTTCTAGCACTACATCACATGGACAATGTTCTGGTGATTTAAGGGTTTCATTAGCTGAGTTTTGGAAATAGATCATTAGACCTTTCTTCCTAGTCCATCCTTGTCTGTAAGTTCCTCTGAAACCTGTCCAAGGTGGGTGACTGCTGAAATGCTGACGGCATAGCTTCCAGTATCATGTTTGTTGTTAGGTGCCATCGAGTCATTTCTGACTCATAGTGACCCTATGCACAGCAGAATGAAACACTGCCCAGTCTAGCACCAGCTCCACGATCCTTGCTATACTTGAGCCCATCACCACAGCCACTGTGTCAATCCATCTCATTGAGAGGTTTACCCCTCTTTTGTCAACCCTCTTTGTTACCAAGCATGCCATTGAAGTCTGGCCATTCTTGCTTCCAAGGTGCATTCTGGCTGCACTTCCTCCAGGACAGATCTGTTAGTTCTAGCAGTCCATGGGACTTCAGCATTCTTTGACAACACCACAACTCAAAAATATCAACTCTTCTTCTGTTTTTCTTATTCATTGTCCAGCTCTCACATGCAAATGAGGCAATTGAAAACACCATGGTTTGTATCAGGCACACCTTAGTCCTCAAAGAGACATCTTTGCTCTTCAGCACTTGAAAGAGGTCCTTTGCAGCCTATTTGCCCAGTGCAAATCATTGTCTGATGTCCTGACTGGTGCTTCCATTGGCGTTGATTGTAGAACGAAGCAAATATGAAGTCTTTGACAACTTCAATCTTTTTTCCATTTATCGTGATGCTGCTTATAGGTCCAGTTGTGAGGATTTTTGTTTTCTTTATACTGAAATGTAATCCATACTGCAGACTGTGGTCTTCATTCTTCCTCAGTAAGTGCTTCAAGTCATCCTCACTTTCAGCAAGCAAAGTTGTGTCATCAGTGTATCTAAGGTTGTTAATGATTCTTCTTCCAATCCTGATGCTGCGTTCTTCTTCATGTAGTACAGCTTCTTGGATTATTTGCTCAGGGTACAGATTGAATAATTATGGTGAAAGGATACAACCCTGACACACTCCCTTCTTGATTTTAAGCCATGCAGTGTCTCCTTGTTCTGTTTGAATGACAGCCTCCTAGTCTACGTACAGGTTCCTCATGAGTACAATGAAGTGTTCTGGAATTCCTATTCTTCTCAATGTTACCCATAATTTGTTATGATCCACACTATCAAATAGTTTTGCATAGTTAACCTTTGCAAAGTAAACATCTTTCTGATATTCTTTGCTTTGAATCAAGAATGATATCCCTCATTCCACGTCCTCTTCTAAATTCAGCTTGCATTTCTGGAAGTTTTCTGTCAATATACTGCTGCAACCTTTTTTAGAATTATCTTCAGTAAGATTTTACTTGTGTGTGTGTGGTATTAATGATATTATTTGACAATTTCCATGTTCTATAGGATCACCTTTCTTTGGAATGGGTACAAATATGGATCTCTTTCAGTCAGTTGGCCAGGTAGCTATCTTCTAAATCTCTTGGCATAGTCCAGTGAGTGCCTCCAGTGTGGCATCCATTTGTTGAAACATCTCAATGCATATTCCATCAATTCCTGGAGCCTTGTTTTTCGCCACTTCCTCCAGTGCAGCTTCAACTTCTTCCTTTAATACCATTGGTTCTTGATCATATGCCACCTCCTGAAATGGATGATCATCTACCAATTCTTTTTGGTACAGTGACTCTGTGTATTCCCTCCATCTTCTTTCGATATTTCCTGCATCATTCAATATTTTGCCCATAGAATCTTTCAACGTTGAAACTCAAGGCTTGAATTTTTTCTTCAGTTCTTTCAGCTTGAGAAATGCTGAGTGTGTTCTTCTCTAGGTTTTCTAACTCCAAGTCTTTGCAAATTTCATTATAATAATTGGCTTTGTCTGCTCAAGCTGTTCTTTGAAATCTTCGGTTTCTGTCTTTTATCTTGTCATTCTTCCATTTGCTTTGGTTACTCTCCTTTCAATGGCAAGTTTCAGAGTCTGTTCTGACATCCATTTTGTTTCTTCCTTGCCTGTCTTGTCAATGACCTTTTGCTTTCTTCATGGATGATGTTCTTGATGTCATCCCATAATTCCTCTGATTTTCAGTCACTGGTGTTCAATGCATCAAATCTATTTTTTAGATGGTTTCTAAATTCAGGAGGGATATATTCAAGGTCATATTTTGGCTCTCATGGACTTGTTTTAATTGTCTTCAACTTCAAGTTGAGCTTGCATATGAGCAGTTGATGGTCTGTTCCACAATCAGCTTCTGGTCTTGTTTTGGCTGAAGGTATTGAGCTTTTCCATCACCTTTTGCTATGGATGTAGTCAATCTGATTCCTGTGTACTCCATCTGGCAAAGTCCACGTGTGTAGCCATTGCTTGTGTAGTTGAAAAAAAGTATTTGCAATGAACAAGTCATTGGTCTTGCAAAATTCTATCATGCAATCTCCAGCATTGTTTCTGTCACCAAGACCAAATTTTCCAACTACCAGTGATTCTTCTTTGTTTCCAACTTTTGCATTCCAGTCACCAGTGATAATTAACACATCCTGATTCATGTTCGATCCATTTCAGACTGCAGAAGTTGATAAAAATCTTTGATTTCCTCATCTTTGGCTTTGGTGGTTGGTGCATAAATTTGAGTAATAGTAACATTATCTGGTCTTCCTTTTAGGCATATGGATATTATCCTATCACCGACAGCATTGTATTTCAGGACAGATCTTGAAATATCCTTTGTGATGATGAATGCCACAGCATTCCTCTTCAATTTGTTATTTCTGGCATAGTAGATCATATGGTTGTCTGATTCAAAATGGCTAAAACCAGTCCATTTTACCTCACTAATGCTTAGGATATCAATCTTTATGCATTCCATTTCATTTTTGACAACTTTCAATTTTCCTAGATTCATACTTCATACATTCCTTGTTTCGATTATTAATGGATGTTTACAGTTGTTTCTCCTCAATTTGAGTCATGCCACATCAGCAAATGGAGATCCCAAAAGCTTTACTTTATCCATATCATTAAGGTTGGGTATACTCTGATGAGGCAGCTCTTTCCCAGTTGTATTTTGTGAGGCCTAAGTGGCTCGTCTTCTTGCACTGTATCAGATAATGTTTCAGGGCTATTCATAAAGTTGTCCAGTAATGTATCAGACAGTGTTTCTCTGCTATTCATAAGGTTTTCCCTGGCTAATTATTTGAGAACTGGATGGCCTCTTCCTTCTTTTGAGTCTCTCTCAGTCTGGAAGCTGTGTTGCAACCTGTGTGCCATGTGTAACCCTGCTGGCCTTTTAAACACCAGTGGCATAGCCTCCAGCCTCACAACATGAAAGCCACCACAGTACAACAAACTGACAGACAAGTTTGTTTCCTGTAGCTGTTCAAAACCTCTCACCACTGGCTGTGGGTTTCCCTCCTTCCCACCTTGAGGGTAGGATCTATGTGACTCCCTCTCCCCTTACCTGGATCCTGCCACCCTCCCATGGGCCCTGGCTTTCCATCCTTCCCACCTTGGTGGTGGGGTATCCAGTATCATGGCAACATGTAAACCGTCACAGTGTAGCCAGCTGACAGATGGGTGGTAGTGAAGTGCAGTTAAACTTGTTACCATTAAGTTGGCACCGACACATAGTGCCCCCATAAGGCAGAGTAGAACTGCCCTATAGGTTTCCTAAGTAGTGTGGCATAGTGCCAAAGACATTTTTGACTGCTAACCAGAAGGTGGGTGGTTCAAACCCACAAGCCACTCCATGGAAGGTAGACTGGACAATCTATTTCCATAAAGATTTACCACATTGGAAACCCAAAGTGGGTCAGTATTAATGAGAATTGACTTGATGGCAATCAGTTTGGTTTGGTAATCTTTATGCAAGCAGACTATCTCACCTTTCTCTTGTGAAGTGGCTGGTGGTGAACTACCAGCCTTTGGTGTGCACACAAGTGCTTAACTACTGCATCACCAGAGTCTCTTGAGGTGTAATCGCTGCATATTTATTAGAGTATTGACACATATTAACTGACCACTAGAGAGTTTGTACCGATTCACGGTCCCACATGGGGCTATTTCTGAGGCTTAGAGATTACATATGTGAAGCTGGTGCCATCTCTTCAGCTTCAACCACGTTTGCATGGTGGACTTAATTGCCTCTAGTTTGCAACATCTTCTAAGGTTCCAGGATCGTCCTTTGCTGCAATGTAATGGAATTTGATTTTTTATTTTTTTAAATAATGCCAGATTTTGGTAAATCCTAACCACAAAATATGAAATCTTTGACAGTGTCAATCTTTTCTCCATTTGTTGTTATGCTGCTTATTGGTCAGCAGTCAAGAAATCAGAAGTTGTATTGCACTGGGCAAATCTGGTGCAAAAGAGCTCTTTAAAGTGCTGAAAAGCAAAGATATCTCTTTGAAGACTATGGTGCACCTAACCCAAGCTATGGTATTTTCAATCACCTCATATGCATGTGAAAGCTGGACAATGAATAAGCAAGACCAAAGAAGAGTTGACGTTTTTGAGTTGTGGTGTTGGAGAAGAGTACTGAAGGTACCATGGACTACCAGAAAAATGAACAGATCTGTCCTGGAAGAATTTCAGTCAGAATGCTCCTTGGAAGCAAGGATGGCCAAACTTCGTCTCACCTACTGTGGTCATGTTGTCAGAAGGCACCATTCCCTGGAGAAGGATATCATACTTGATAAAGTGGAGGGTCAGTGAAGAAGGGGAAGGCCCTCAATGAGATGGATTGACACAGTGACTGCAATGATGGGCTCGGGTATAGCAAGGATTGTGAGGATGGCACATGACTGGGCAGGGTTTTATGCTGTTGTCCATAAGGTTATTGTGAATTGGAGCTGACTCAATGGCACCTAACAACAACAACACCACAAAATACCATAAAAGCACTGAGGTTGTTTGCTTCACACACCCCTGATTTCATCTATTTATTTAGACTATTCAGATGATTACAGTTTATTCTACAAGGTTCCATAAGGACTGGCTTCCTTTTACAAACTGAGGCCTGGAATAGGAGTATGATATTGTCAACTTGGCTGAACCACAATTCTATGTGGTTTAAGCAATTGTGATGTGGGTTGTTCCCATGCTGGGATCAGATGTATATGTTTTGAGCAGCCAATCCATTGAAAGGGAGTTTCCCTAAGGGTGTGAACTGCTTCCAGTATACTTAGGGACATCCTGGGAAAAGAGATACTCTTCTGTAGTTCGGGATCCTGTTGTGCTGCCTATAACTGTCTGTATGCAAAAAGTCCACCATTTGGCCTGGAGATCTTGGATTCATCATTCATTGGAGTCAACAGCTGGTACTGCCTGCCAACCTTGAGCTCTTCAGCCCCTGCAGCTGCATGAGTCAGGAAAAGCCTCCAGCTTGATGTTTGATCCAAGAACTTGAGACTTGCCAGCTTCTATAAGTGTGTGAGCCATTTTCTTAAGGTAAATTTCTCTCTCTCTCTCTAAGTTTTACTGGTTTTGCTTCTCTAGAAAACCCAGCCTAACACAGGAAGACTGGGAAAAGTGGTGTGTCTTTGGTCCTAAAGCTTCATGGTATCTTAGCTGAAATCAGAGCTCAGGTTTCCTGACCCCTGGTCTGACTCAGCTCTTTCAAATATATCCTATTGCTTCTGATTGGGAAGAGAAGGGGTGTTGAAGTTTACCACAAGGAATTACATGTTATCAAAGAGAGATTGTGTAAAGAGTTACCAGGTAACATTTATGATAGAAGCTAACAGTTATTCAAATGGGTCACAGACTGTTGTAAGTGCTTTACCTGGATCAAATTATCTCACTATCCCACAAAAACTTCATAGTGATTCTCCAAGCCTCCGTTTTCACAGATGAGGGAAGTGAGCATGGAGAAATGCCTGAACATTGGTGGTGCAGTGGCAGAATCCTCACCTTCCATGCTGGGGGTCCAGGTTTGATTCCCCACCAGCGCACATCATGTGCAGCCACCAGCCATCTGTTCATGGAGACTTGGATGTTGTTATGCTGCTGAACAGGATTCAGGAGAACTCCCAGACTAAGGCAGACTAGGAAGAGGGTCCTGGGGAACTACTTCCAGAAATCAACCAGTGCAAACCCTATGGACCACAACAGTTCAGTTTGCTACCAGTTACGGAGATGGTGCAGGACTGGGTAGCTTTTTGTTCTGTTGTGCATGGGGTCACCTTGAGTTGGGGGCCAACTAGACAGCAGCCAGTAACAACAAGTGGTGGAGTCATGTAACTCCCAACAGCCTTACTCCTGAGGCTGAATTCTTATATACCCTGCTGAATTGTCTCTGTATGTGTTGGGAGAATGAAAGAAAAGCAACATTTCTTAATACGTGCCCACTCTGAGCCAGATGCTTTCAGAGGTTTTACACAATTAAGGAGGTTAATCTTCACAATCCCGTGTAAACATGGGATAGAGTAAATGACTTGCTCAAAGACACAGCTTGTAGGTATTGAAACCACAAATCAAGCCAAAACTTGCCTGGCTCTGAAACCGGTGGCTTTGTTAGAATACCATCTGACTGTATCCCAGTACCGTGTTTTTTCACAAATAACCCCTCATATAAATAATGTACATATGCCTATAACATGCACAGTGTTCATAGCAAACCATTGTATGAAAGGGTTGCATGGTTTAAAAAGCTGTGTATAACATGCACTTTATTTGCATATAATATGGTCTATCAGTGGTTCTCTGAGCACTAACTGCAATTGGAGTTACCCACTGAACCAAACTCATTGCCACTGAGTTGATCCCAACTTGACATGATCCCACAGGGTACAGCAGAACTGTCACCCAGGGTTTTCAAGGCTGTAATTTTGTAGAACTGCCACATCTTTCTCCTGTGGAGCAGCTGGTGGGTTCAAACCACCAATCTTTTGGTTAGCAGCTCTGAATGCTTAACCACTTTGCACCACGGGTCCTTAGGAATGACCCAGGGAGTGTTAAAAAGTACTGACGTTTGGGTTTCACCTCCAGACATTCTGATTTAACTAGACTGGGATGCAACTTGGCCAATCAGATTTTTAAAAGATTCCTGAAGATTCTAATATTGCAGCCAAGGTTGCCCACAACTGCAAGAGATGCAAATGGCTTTGGTCAAAACATATTCTTTCATATCTTTGTCAAAAGTATGGACATATTTTCAATAATATTTCACTTTCCTAGGGCTGCTATATATATAACAAAGTCTCACAAACTGGGGAGCTTATAACAACAGAAATTAATTCACTTCTATTCTGGAGGCCAGAGGTCCAAAATCAAGGTGCTGGTAGGGCCGTGCTCTCTCTGAAGGATCTAGGGGGAATAGGTTCTATGTTTCTTCCTAGCTTCTGCTGTTCCTCTGCCTCAGAGACACTGCCTCTGACATGGATAAAGTCCCTCTGTCTCTGACACCATTGGTGTCCTCCCCTGTGTGCCTTTGTGTCTCTTTTCTTCTTATAAGGACACCGATAATTGCATTTCAAGCCCATCCTGCTCTAGTATGTTAACTAATCCTATTTCCAAATCAGGTCACATTGGAAAGTTCTAGGGAGACATGAATTCAAGGGGGATTGAAATTCTCTGGCTTTTGGCACTAAAATTTCCAAGTGATATTTTTAAATGTCTTAAATACTGTTGTCGTTATGTGCTGTCAAGTCGGACCCAACTCACAGCAACCCCTCCTTGGGTTTCTGAGGCAGTATCACTATGGAAGTAGATTGCCCAACCTTCCTTCCGAGGAGTGGCTGGTGGGTTTGAACTGCCAGCCTTCTGGTTAGCAGTCAAGTGCCTTAGGCACTATGCTACCAGAGCTCCAACAAACTCACTGCTGTAGAGTCAGATCCGGTTCATAGCGACCCCTCTTTGGGTTTCCAAGGCAATATCACTACGGAAATAGATTGCTCAATCTTCCTTCCGAGGAGTGGCTGGTGGGTTTGAACTGCCAGCCTTCTGGTTAGCAGTCAGATGCCTTAGGCACTACACCACCAGAGCTCCTGTCTTAAATACTGCTTCCCCCCAAGTCCTTCACCCTCAGTATGTGTGTCACTAAGTTACAGAGAGATCTGTGTATGCCATCACCCCCCTTGGCATCTGTGGGTCCCTTTAGCATGTTCTGGAACTCAGAGATGCAGCATTGGGGAAAAGAGGCTCCGTTGGCTTGTCCACATTGCCTGCAGGTGCACACAGAAAGCTGCGGGAAAGGCAGGCTGTTCCCGCTGGGGACTTGCAGAAGAAAAAGGTGGTCTTTCCCTCCTTGTGCTATAAGCTTACAGAATGGAGTTCCCAGCACTTTGTAGATCATCAACGAGCTGCCCACTGTCTTTCCACATGTCGTTTCTAACACTTTAGGCTTTGAAGAAATGAAGGTTTGGAATCAGGCTTTCAGACCATTATTTTATTCAAGTATTTGCTTTGTTTTTCTGTAATGTAACCTTGACAACAATTTGAAGGTTGATGTTGTTCAGTGCCATCAAATAAATTCTGACTCCTAGTGACCTTATACACAACAAAACGAGAGCCTGCCTGAGCCTGCGCCATTGTCATAGTCATTGCTATGTTTGAACCCATAGTTGAAGCCGCTGTGTCAATCCGTGTTTTGAGAGCCTTCCAACCAGAAGGGTCCATCTTCTACCACCATATCAGTCAATGTTCTGCCTCTATTCATAAGGTTTTCTCTGGCCGATTGTTTTGTAAGTAGATCCCTAGGTCCTCCTTCCTAATCTGTCTTACTCTGGAAGCACCACTGGAACCTGTCCACCATGAGTGACTCTGCTGGTATTCGAAATACCAGTGGCTTAGCACCCAGCATCACAGCAACACGCAAGCAACCACAGTTCGACCAACTGACAGACGAGTGGTGGTATTTAAAAGAAGAAAGCCATTTAAAACCTGAGAATCTGCTTGCTTAAAGAACATGTAGAGGTCACAATTGTGTGGACAGAAACAAACCCTTTGGTATACTATCCCCTTCCACCCCCATTCAAAGAAGCTCTGGTGGTATAGTGGTTAAAGCATTTGGCTGCCAACCAAAATGTTGATGGTTCAAATCTACCAGCTGCTCCATGGGAGAAAGATGAGGCATTTGGCTTCTGTGAAGATTTACAGCCTTGAAAACCCTATGGAGCAGTTCTATTCTGCCCTATGGGGTCACTATGAGTCAGAATTGACTTGATGGCAGTGGTTGGTTGGGTGCCCCCCACCAACTTGGAAATATCTGCTACAAATAGCACCTATGTTCTCTTCTCCTCTGCCTTCTAGCTTCCTGATAAGACCACCAGCTACTCCAATTATTTCCATCTCTAAATGACCTTGCTAATCAGATCATAAGGAGCTCTGGTGGTGCAGTGCCTAAGGCATTTGACTGCTAATCAGAAGGTTGGAGGTTCAGACCCACCAGCCGCTCCATGGAAGGAAGATGAGGCAGTCTTACTCCCATAAAGATTTACAGCCTTGAAAACCCAATTTCAATGTAATAGCATTTTTTTTTATTTTTTTTATTTTAGAAATAACAGAAAGGAATTGATTGTGTAAAATGGCAAATTTTCCTCTCAGGTTGTCATCAAAATTCAAAATGCCCTTCCCATCAGCATTAAGGCCATAATCAAAACTATTTTCCTTGTGCTGAGATACTCCTTAGACCATCAACCAAAAATATCTCCTAGGTCATCTTAAAACTGAACAACAGTTTAGCTTAATGAGTGAAAAATGCCTTCCTGGAGCAGTACGCTCTTTTAAGAACTATTGACGTGGGATCAGATTGACAACAGCAACGGGAAAGATTAGATAGGAACCTTAGAGGAACTTCTCTTCTCCTCTGCCTTCTAGCTTCCTGATAAGACCATCAGCTACTCCAATTATTTCCGTCTCTAAATGACCTTGCTAATCAGATCATAAGGTGCTCTGGTGGTGTAGTACCTAAGGCACTTGACTGCTCACCAGAAGGCTGGCGGTTCAAACCCACCAGCCACTCCTCGGAAGGAAGATGAAGCACAATCTACTTCTGTAGTGATACCACCTTGGAAACCCAAGGAGGGGTCGCTATGAGTCGGGTCCGACTGGACGGCAGTCAGTTTTGTTAATGAGGGAGGAACAACTCAGAAAAGGAGGGTGAGGATGGTTGCACAGCTCAGAGAGTGTCATCAATGTCACTCACTTGTATGTGTAGAAGGAGCTGAATTGGTGCAGGTTTTGCTGTGTATATTCTCAACAACCTCACGATAAATAAAATTTAGAAAAAAATTCGCCAGAGTTCTGTTCCAACACCACACACACTGCCAAGTCCGCTCTGACTCAGAGAAACCCCATCTTGGGTTTCTGAGGTGGTCTCTCTATGGAAGTAGATTGCCCCATCTTCCTTTGGAGGAGTGGCTGGTGACTTTGAACCACCAGCCTTCTGGTTAGCAGTCGAATGCTTCAGGCACTATGCCACCAGGGCCCCTAGAGTTCTGTTATAAAGGTGTTAATACACTAATGGGCTATTTCTGGAGCAGCTGCTCTGTGGTGCTCCTCAGTCCTGCCCAGAGGGACATAGACAGCTGTGACTCATGGATTGGTGAGTCACAGGACACACATAGTAATTTGTGCAGAATTGTGGACTAATACATATACTTTTAAACTTTTTATGGTGAGTTGGGTGAAAGTTCACAGAGCCAATTGGTTTTCCATTCAACAGTTCATGCACATTTTGTTTTGTGACATTCATTACAAGCCTGGTGATGTCACAGTACTCTGCCCACTGCCTTCCTGTGTTTACCAGTTCCTTTTGTTCTTTCCTATCCCTTCCAGTCTGCTGATTTTGCCCTTTTTATCTTGTATGGTTGGCTGTTCTAAGGAGTCTGTACCTCTCTGGGGTTACTGTTCACCTTATAGGCCTGTCTACTGTTTGAAAATTGAGCCACTGGGGTGAGTTCAGTTTCAGGTTTGAGGAGTGTCTAAGGGCCTTAGTCTTGGGGGTTCCACCAGTCTCTATCAGACCAGCAAACCTGGTCTGTCTTATGATTTTGAGTTTTGTTCTACATTTTTCTCCCAGTCTATCCAGGACATCGTAGTGTGATCCCTTTCAGAGTGGTAGCTGGACAGCAACTAGTTTTGGTCTTTGGGTCACGGAAGCTGGCATTTATGTGGTCCATTAGTCGGTTGGACTAATTGTTTCCATGCATCCTTGATTTTCTTCACTCTTCTTTGCTTCAGATGGGGTGAGACCAATAGCTGTACCTTAGATGGTTGGTCACAAGCTTTTCAGACCCTAGTTGCTACTTGCCACATTGGATGCAGAGCCTTGTCTTTGTGGACTATGCTATGCCAATTGACCTTGACTGGACTAATATTTTTTTAAAACCCTGTAAGTCTTTAAAAAGTCTCAGTAGCCACATGTGGGTAGTTTCTTGACTACCAAGCTCCATCTCCACTTGGAGAAGAGTCCTGGCTTTTCTCTCGTCTCAATTTAACTTGCTGTTGAGTTGGTTCTGACTCTTCTCGACCCTGCAGGACAGCCCCATAGAGTTTCCAAGCCTGCAATCTTTATGGAAGCAGACTGCCACATCTTTCTCTCATGGAGTGGCTGGTGGCTTGAACTGCTGACCTTCCAGATAGTGGGCAAGGATGCTTAACCACTGTACCAGGAGGGCCCCTTAAATTTAGCCTTCCTTAAAAAGGTTATACAGTGATCTAACTTGTATTTAGCAGAGTTCTGAAATCCTGAGGCAAAAATTCAAGGAACATTAACAATTTATTCTGCAGTATGCACCATAGACTCCAATCCAAGTGATATGATGCTATGCACCATAGACTCCAATCCAAGTGATGTTCTTGCAAAAAAGTAGTCCCCTAGATGTGTGATGCTATGAACACACAAGGGCTGGTTTATGAACTGGTACCTGGCAAAGAATATGATGCTCTGTGCCCTGGGAGGGTGGAGATGCTGCCTCAAGGGCTGCATGCCTCTCCTCAGGTGTCCCTCAGTCTCTTTCGTTGTTGATGTTGTTAGCTGTCATCAAGTCTGCCCCAGCTCGTGATGGCCCTGTGCACAATGAACAAAGAGCTGCCTGGTCCTGTGCCATACCCATGAAGAGGTGCAGATTAGACTCTTGTCATCCATGGGTTCTCACTGGCTGATTTTTGGAAGTAGTTTGCCAGGCCTTCCTTGCCAGTCTGTCTGTCTGGCAGCTCCACTGAAACCTGCTCACCAACCTAGCAACCTATTCCCCATGCCATCCTCTGCAGACAGACAGGTGATGGCTTTGCGTGAGGTGTATCAGCTGGGACTTGAACCCAGGTCTCCCTCATGGAAGGAGAGAATTCTATCACCGAACCACCAACGCCTCATGCTCTCTGTTTAGTGGATGTTATTAAGAATAACCACGAGTAAGCCATGATTTAGCCATAACTTATTGTGGATTGTCAGGTCGCTTGCACATTCGAGCATGATGTTGCCCTGGGGTTGTAGGGAGCTCTTCTCCTGAGACCCAGAAAGTCATGGAAGAAACACTAATTCATCTCATACGGTAGTAATTGGCCAATGTAGTATGTGATAAAAACACAAGAAAGGTATTTGCATGTAGGCTCTTGGAGTGAGTTCATAAGGCATGTGTGTTAGTGACCTCGAGAAATGAAGGATCTTCTTATGTCTAAAATAGGATGTATCTCTGGAGGCCCAACAAAGTGTTGAGTCCGCATCACATGCACAAAGTGGTTGTGAAACAGAAGTTGAGACAAAGTTCATTTTAATTTGGCAGCTTCCAACCAACTCAAGGTCATCTGCTGGCAGAACTGGTGGGTACTAACATCCTGGCATCTATGTGGTTTGACCAAGTCCTGTGGTTGCCTGCTACTGTGAAGATTTATAATCTTGGAACCCCTTTGGGAGCAGTTCTCCTCTGTCCTCCAGGGTCATTGTGAGTTGGAATTGACTTGATGGCAGTGGGTTTGGTTTGGGCTTTGTTTCTGTAAAGACTGACAGCCTTGGAAACCCTGTGGGGCAGTTCTACTCTGTCCTCTAGGGACGCTGTGAGTCAGAATTGACTCGATGGCTGTGGGTTGGGATTTTTGGTTTTGGGATATCTTCTGAGGCTCTAAGTGGTACAGACAGGTAATGCATGTGGCTGCTGGCCAATGGCATCACTAGGGTTGGTGTCACCCGGTTCAGTAACTCATGGTGTCATACTCCACAGGCCTCCTCCTCTCCCAGACCACACAGAATCCTTAGTAATGTTTATTATCAATTTTAATCACAGAAATGTGATCAATGTAGTTGTAAATTGCTTAAATGTAATATTTCTTAGTTATATGCATTATAACAACAAAATTGTTAGAATTTAACAAAATTTGTTTGTTCTGCCAGAAAACCTAAGAAATCTGTCCTAGGAGAAGAGCAGCTGGAATGCTCCTTGGAAGCAAGAATGGCCAGACTTCATCTCACCTACTTTGGTCATTTTGTTAGAAGGGACCATTCCTGGAGAAGGATATCATGCTTGGTAAAGTGGAGGGTCAGCAAAAAGGGAAGACTCAATGAGATGGATTGACACAGTGGTTGCAATGATGGGCTCAGATACAGCAGGGGTTGTGAGGCTGGCACAAGATTGGGCAATGTTTCATTCTGCTGTACATAGGGTTGCTATGAGTCAGAGCTAACTTGATGGCACCTAACAACAACAACAACAACAAAATTGTTCTGCAAAATCTTTCTACATTGAATTACAACATTATTAGTTACAACATTGCTAGTAACTAAGTGAAAGCCTTTTTTTTTTTTTTTAATTTTCTCCTTTACTTTTTTAATAGACTATTATTATTAGGATCTCTGGTAGCATGGTGACTAAGGCACTTGACTGCTAACCAGCCACTCCTCGGAAGGAAGGTTGGACAATCTACTTCCGTAGTGATACTGCCATGGAAACCCAAGGAGGGGTCGCTATGAGTCAGGTCCGACTCAATGGCACATAACAACAACAACAACATTATTATTTGTGTCTTGGGTGCAAATTTACAGAGCAGAATTTGTTTTACATTCAACACTTTGTGTACATTTGGTTTCACTCCCCGATTACCATCTCCGACCCTAACCCACTCTCCTCCCCTCCTTTCCCTGTGACCCCCACATCCCTGTGGCCTTCTCAGTTATGCACTCCTGTCTGTCCAGCTTTCCCTCCATGTGAATGCTGCCCTTCTGGTGCCCCATGGCCGATTGCTCAAGGGGTGTATCTTCGTAGGGTAGGTGGGTGCATTGCCCTGGGTTGGGTGTTCTGCATGTAAGTCTTACTATTGTTGGGCTGAGAGCCAGACCTTGGGAATGAATCTTATCCCAGGCCTGAAGTGTATCCCAGGGCCATAATCTTGGGGGTCCCTCCAGATTCCATCTGACCAGTAATTCTGATCTTTATTGTGTTTTTAAATTGTGTTCCACATTTTTCCTCCCACTCTATCTAGGATCTCCAGTTTTGATCCCTTCCCAAGTGGCTGGCATTGGTAGCCAGGCACCATCTAGTTCTTCTGGTCTTGAAGTCCATCATATCCTAGGGCTGATTGCTTCCAAAAGCCCTTGGTTTTCTTCATTTCAGATGAGAGGAGACCATTAGCTGTATCTCAGATGGACGCTCCAAAGCTTTTAAGACCCCAGTTGCTACTCACCAAAGTAGGTTGTGGAACAAGATTATTATGTATTATGTGGGACCGATTGAGTCTGGTGTCCTATGGTCCTGAGTCAGCAGACCTGGTGGCTCTATCTCCCAAGGTGTCTGGCTGTCTCTGAGGGATTTTCTCCTTTTCCTTTAATGATGACTTCATTCTCAAAAAAAGTTGTTGATGTAGGTTCACAAATACTACTTACCATAATATTGTAGCTAAAATACAAGAAAATTTGACAAAATCGTGACGATAAAAACACTGACAGCAGCAAGAACAACAGCATATCTGTATAGCACATGCAGATGAAATGATGGGATTAGAACCTCACTATCCTTGGCTAATGATGACGTCTGACCAGAGCGCATTAGAAAAGTGAATCAACACAGACTTTTAGCCTTGTAGGTATATTGATGATACGAGTAAGCTGGGCTTATGAAAAATGTTTTTGTTGTTATGAATAACTGCAAAGGTGTTTTTATAAAAAACAGTGAATTTCTGCTGAAACACTGCACAGCAATCTTATGGACAGTGGTTTTGGAGTCCGCCCTCTGCAGGGTCACCTGGTGTGGTCTTCTCCCTCCGCAGGCCCCTGTGAAGCCACTTCTGCTAACTGAAAGGATGGAGGTTCAAGTCCAACCAGAAGCACCTTTGAAGAAAGGCCCTGTGATCTGCTCCTGGCGAGTCAGCCATTGAAACCCTGTGGAGCACGGTCCTCCCCTGGCTCACATGGGGTCACCACGGATCAGAGTCAACGTGAGGGCGGCCGGTGGGACTTCTTCAGTTAAGTCAAATGGGCTAGCAGAATGGAATTTGATTTATTTATGAAAAGGTCTGCATTCCGGAAGAAAGATGCATGTCCTACATCAAATGCATGGTGTGGAGGTGGCTACGGGAATTAGTGCAGACGAGATGGTAGGACATGAGTGACATGCTCAGGCTGGCCTTTCCCTGGGGATGGCTCCACAGAGTGGGATGCACCAGGGCTTCCACTCAGACCTGGACTTGAGTTCGGGTCCTGTCACTGTGATGCGTCAAATTCCTTTACTGCTCTGCACCTCTGTTTCTAATCTGTAACCAAAACTCCAAACTCACTGCTGTTGAGTTGGTCCCAACTCATTATGATCCTTCCTTGGGTTTCTGAGGTGGTATCTCTACGGAAGTAGATTGCCAAATCTTCCTTCCTTCTGAGTGGCTGGTGGGTTTGAACCGCCAGCCTTCTGATTAGCAATCAGATGCCTTCGGGACTGTGCCACCAGAGCTCCTAGTACCTGGTGCGTGGATAACTGAGTGATGTAGGTTCAGTGTGAAGCACACAGAAGGATCCAGGAATGCAGTAGGTGCTTCATCCCTGGTGACCTTTGTCATTGTTATAAGAAGCCCTGCTGATACAAAGGGTAAGCACCAGCTGCTAATGGAGAGTTCGGTGGTTCAAGCCCAGCCTGCAGCTCCATGGGAGAAAATCTGGCACTGTGCCCCATATGGGGCATTTGCCCTAGAAAATGCCACGGGGAGTTTCCATTCTGTCACATGGGCCACTGTGACTAGGAATGCACTGGATAGCACCTACCAATAGCATCATCGTTATGGGGAAGCGCTGGTTTGGTGCTAGGATTCTTCCCTTCCATGGAGAAGACTGGGTACCACCCCAGCCAATGTACCCCATACACAGGGACCACCTGCCTGTCCATGGAGGCTTGTGTGACACTATGATGCAGAATACGTTTCAGTGGAGCTTCCAGACAGACAAGGAAGAAAGGCCTGATGACCTAGTTCTGAAAACGAGTCTGTGAAAACCCTACGTTTCACAACCATCTGATCCCCAAGTGATCGTAGGGCTGGCACAAGGCCAGGGAATGTTTCGTTCTGTTATGCTCGGGGTCGCCAAGAGCAGGGGACTGATTGGATGACAGCAAACAGTAACAATGGCATCGGGCATGACATCATTGTCATTGCTGGCAACATATCATTTATCCTAAATGCCTATCGTGAGCAAAAGTCCTCACAACCGATCAGCAAGCAATGTCACAATAAATGGAGAAAAGACTGAAGTTGTCAAGGAATTCATTTGACTTGGATCCACCATCAACACCCATGGAAGCAGCAGTCAAGAAATTAAATGATGTGTTGCATTGGGCAAATATGTTGCAAAAGAACTTTAAAGTGTTAGAAAGAAAAGACGTCACTCTGAGGACTAAGGTGCATCTGACCCAAGCCATAGTCTTTTCAATCACCTCATATGCATGCGAAAGCTGAACAATGAATGAGTCAGACGGCAGAAGAATGTATACATTTGAACTATGCTATTGGCAAAGAATGTTAAACATATTATGGACCGCCAGAATGAACCAATCTGTCTTGGAAGAAGTACAGCCAGAATGCTGCTTAGAAGTGAGAATGGGGAGACTTTGTCTCATGTCCTTTGGATGTCTTATCAGGAGGGACAATCCCTGGAGAAGGACTGGTAAAGTCCTTACACATGCTTGGTAATTAGGGGTCAGTGAAAAAGGGGAAGGCCTTCAGTGAGATGGACTGGCACAGTGGCTGCAACGATGGGCTCAGATACAGCAGGGATTGTGAGGCTGGCGCAGGGCCCGGCAGGGTTCCATTCTGGCATACACAGGGTCCACATGAGTGGGAACTGGCTCAATGGCACCTAACAACAACAATAACAGAGCGCTTACGCTTACTTAATCCAAAGTATCCTGTGCAGGCATACCATCTGGGACGGCCCAGTCACAGCCCTAAAGACAGCCAGCTTAACCAGGAGAAGCAGATCCACAAATCAGTTTCCCCAAACCCTCCGCCCCGAACAATAAAGCAGAAGTCTTGTAAGATCTCCTCAACTTCCTTCAACTTTGTATGAGGACGCTGGTTCCACAGGGAGCAGATGGCCCTTTGTGGAGGGATCAGGCCACAGACAGAGAGTTAAGTGGATTCAAATGTAAGCAGGTCTGAAAAGACAGCAGCATTTCCTTTCAGAGGCTTAGGGAAACAATTAAACATGAACGAGGCCAGAAAGCAAAGTTAATAAGGAGACGATGAAGAAATGGACCCCTTTCGCAAATACTATTATGAGAGGAAGTGGGAGGAGCCCCACCAAGAGTCACACTCCCTGGATCCTTGTAATTCCCCATCCTTGTCTCCCAGGGGTTTTTAAACCACATTGCTACATGAAAATGTTTGTTCTGCCACAGAACAGATGATCCCGTCTCTGGTGGCCAGAAGGGGCTGGGGCCAGGCCGTCTGGTCTCCCCGTGTCTCGGTGCTGATGCCAGCCCAGGCGGTGCCTTTCCCATCTCCGCGCTGGCAGGATTCAGATATGGGGACTTTGTTTCCCTTTGTGTGGAAAGGGTGTGTGATGCCAGTTCTCAGTAAGTGGGGTGTGATGGGTTGAATAGTGTGTCCTTGAAATATGTGGTGGAACCCTATGCTGTGGCAAAGAGCCCTGGTGGCACAATGGTTAATGCTCAGTTCCCAACCCAAAGGCCAGCAGTTCAAACCCACCTTCGGCTCTGTGGGAGAAAGATGTGGCAGCCTGCTTCTGGAAAGATTAAATCAAAAAACCAAACTCACTGCCATCGAGTTGATTCTGACTCACGGTGAACCCTTTTGGGTTTCCGAGGCAGTAAATCTTTACAGAAGTAGATTGCCCAGTCTTCCTTCTGCGCAGTGGCTGGGGGGTTTGAACCACCAACCTTCTGGTTAGCAGTCAAATGCCTTAGGCACTATGCCACCAGAGCTCCTGGAAACCGTATGGGGCAGCTCTACTCTGTCCTAGAGGGTCCTTGGGAGTGGAATTGGCTGTGGCTGTGAGTATGTTTAGAAATAGGGTATTCTTTGCTATGCTAACAGGGCCATTATCAAAGCAAAATCCTCTGCCATTGAGTCCCTTCCCACGCGCAGACACCCCCCCCCCAACTGGGTTCTCAAGGCTGTAAATCTTCACAGAAGTAGATTGTTTCATCTTCCTCCTGAAGAGCAGCTGCTGGGTCACTTGACTGCCAACCAGAAGGCTGGTGGTTCAAACCCAGCAGCCACTCCTTGGAAGGAAGATGGGGCAATCTACTTCCATAGTGATACTGCCTGAGAAACCCAAGGAATGGTCGCTATGAGTTGGGTCCAACTCGACGGCACATAACAACAACAACAACAGCCCAATGCCTTAACCACAGCGCCATCAGAGCTCCTTATCAGTGAGTAATAAAAAGAGCAGATTAGAGGCAGGGGGAAGACATCTATCTACAGGGAGACAGATGCCATGTGAGGAGACCAAGGAACTAAGGGATGCCCAAGGCGACTAATAAGGAAAGAATGGACAGGTCCAGACCCTGACTTGGATGCCTAGCTTCCAGAAGTGTGAGAGAATAAAATTCTGTTCTTTAAAGCCAGACACGTGCAGTATTTGTGTTAGAGCAGCCCCAGGGAACTGAGACACAGGATCTCATTCTTGACGTGTGTTCTGGTTCCCTGGTGCCGCTCTGACAAGAATATACCACAAATGGGATGGCCTTAACAAACAGGAGTTTATTCTTACAATTCAGAGGCTTTAAGTCTGAGTTCAAAGTGCCAGGCTCTAGGGGCTGTGTGAAAGCCCCTCGACCTTGGCTTTAGCTCTGCCTCTTGCTCCCAGCCCACTGAAGCTAGAGGCATCTCTTTACTCAGGCAGCTACTGGCTGCTGAGGCTAACAAGTCCAAGGTCGACAAATAAAATGGCATAGTCCCGATGTTACCAAACCACATGGCAGGCCATTAACTTAAGTCCATTGTAAGTTCCAAGGTCAGCAGAGCATGGCAGGCTGCTGAACAATGACATGGCTACATGCAGGGTCCAAGCGTGCCATAAACTAGAGATGGTTCCCAAAGCTGTTTCTTATATATGGGAAGCAGACCACATCCCCTAAGGCAGCTACTCAGCTGTTCACAGTAGATTCCACCATGGAGTTGATTACCAGTCTCATCATGGGGAATACTACAACTAGCTGCCCAGCCACTCAGCCAGGCCCAGCCAAGTTGACAAAAACAAAAAACCACATAACCATCACAACGTGTGATGCTAAATGGTAAAATAACAGCAGGGGTCCAGAAGGTCGTGATTTGGAGAGTGGCCTATGAGGAACACAAAGCATATTAGGGTAACTACCATAGCAGGCGTCTGTCTGTCAGTGTGTCTGTGGTGGCTGCTTGCTGTGATGCTGGTAGCTGTGCCCCCAGTTCAAATCCCAGCAGAGTCCCCCATGGTGGACAGGTTTCAGTAGAGCTTCCAGACCAAGATAGACTAGGCAGAAGGGCCTGGCAACCTACTTTTGAAAATTAGCCAATAAAATTTTTATGGATAGTAACTACGACCGGGACGCTGCTTAGAAACAAGGATGACGAGACTTTGCTTGCTCACTTCAGACACAATGTCAGGGAAGACCAAGGGCTAGAAAATCGCATCCTGAGGTCAACACACTGGGCTCATTGATGGGCCGAGCCAGATCGAGGACTGTGAAGAGGGTGCAGAAACGGGCGGTGGTCTGTTGTCTACATGGCAGGCCACTGAGTTGAATCCGACTCAATGGCAGGCAGCAGCAGCAAGCCAGAGCAGATCAGTTACGAAGCATCCAGGTCCTCTTTGGCGGCGGAGCACAGACTGTAGGGAAAGAAAGATTCAGTTGGGAGTAGATGATTTGCTCACCGGTGATGATTCCTGGTTGAGTTCAAACCCTTTTCCCCTGGGGTCCCTTTGCCCTTGACAAACCACCTTGACTATAGTGTATCGTCACTTTGGGGTAAAGTCATCAGAGGGTTGAGAATCTTGAGGACAGAGGCCAGGGTTTGGTCACAGGTCCTGACCTTGAGTAGAGGCCTGCTTCTATGCACTGACTGACCAATAAGAGAATCTGGCCTCTCAGTTCAGCAGATCGGAGAATTTGCCTCCAGAACCTTCTGTGGGGTCTGAGAAGCAAACACGAGCTGGTTTCCTACCTTTTTTTTTCTTTTCTGGTCTTCTTGGGGTTTGTGGCTGTGGCTTTCATGGCCATGCCTGCTACAGTAGCCTCAGGAGGCTGGCAGAGACTCTGGGCCCTGGCCGGCTCTGTGTTGTTGAGCAAAGTGTGCCCTGCTGGGCGTCTGTGTCCTCCACACCTCACCCACCCCACGGCTCTTGGCTCAGTGGCTTACCTAGCCAGCCATCTTCTGATTCCATTGCTGTTTACCTGTGGACTTCCCCTGGATCAACAAAGCAGGGAGTGACTGTGCAGGCCCCTCCCCCACCTCTCTCACCATCCTCTGTGCAAAAGCTACTTCAGGATCATCCGTCCATCCCGAGGAGGATGACAAAGCACTCTGCAAATAAGTGTAGCCAACTCGATTAGACAGAACAAAGAAACCAAGACCCAGCAAGTGAGTTGGGCTTGGCTGGAGAACAATTTCCCAAGTAGGCCAGTAGGAAACTTCATGTCAGTGGCTTCTGTTGTGGGCTTTCTGCACTGCCCGTGCTCTAGAGAAGGGATGGAGTTGCACAGGGTGGCTCACCCATCTCAGATAGCTTCTCCATGGCACCGCCGCTCCCTGACCCCTAACAAATGGATATATTCATTACACCGAAGACTGGCAGGGACCACAAAATGGGATACATATTTAAGGAAATATGCACACAACTGGGTTTATTTTTCTTATCTGATTTTTTTTTTTTTTTCCTGGTGCAACTTGACCGCTGTTGAATATTTGGCAGCCGCCCTCCATAGCTGACTTGTTTGTCATTTCTGGGGCTGCTGATGCTGTTATGATTCCCCTTTTGGGAGGAATTCACAGGCACATGTTGACCCAGCTGAATGGGAACAGGGAGCAACAGAGATTTTGGGAACAGGCACCATGGCGGCCTGGAGAGGCCGTGTTCTCTCCTCTTCTCCATGCCACCAGTTCCACCATCAGCACGGGTGGCTCGCCACTGTGTCGTGCTGTCCATTGAAAGCCTTGCTACTCTAGTTTTGAAAACGCAGGTCCCCTCCCAGGCCTGGGGACAAATCTGTGTGGCCTTTAAGTAATGACCTGGGAGCTGCAGCTGGAGTACTGTGCTTTGCTGTTGGAATATCAGCTGAGTTTGTTCTCAGTAGCAACCGTTGCTAGGTAAGGCAGAAGTCTCTTTAGGGAGCAGTGAGGAGAGGGTGGACCTCAAGGGCCTAAGGGACCAGGCAGAGGTTGGAGGCGAGAGATGTCGAGGCCAGTGGGGAGGGACGTGAGGCTGGGTCTCCTTGGTCGTTCCTCACCCTGCCCTGCCCCACCCCACCCCTGTATTCTTCTCAGAGCAAGCCTCCTGTTTGCCCATGAACCCCTGTAACCTCCTTTTCCCACTCAGTCTGTGTCTCCTTCTGATGGAGCCACCCACTGATCTTCACATCACGTGGTTTGGGCATCTCGAGTAGGTCCGGCCTTGGCCCTGGGGCTGGGGCCATGGAAGCGAGTTGATGGTAAATTTCAGGTGCCCCATGGTTAGCAACTGACAGACACACCTACCTGGGCTTCTGGAGTCTTTGCAGTAGCAAAGATGCTGCGGGCTCCTGGCCCGTATCCCTCAGGTCCACCCAGAAGTCCCTTTGGTTGACAGCATCTGGGCAGAGGGATGGTTTCCTGGGCCTTCCCACTTGATGACTCCTGCTAGAGACGGATCCCAACCAGCAAGGACTGGGATCATTGGACAGTCCTGAGGTAGGTTCTGGAAGTCATGAGAATGAGCTGCTGTGGAGTTTGCTCAATGCCAAGCCCTTTATCATTTCTCTTCTTGTTCCTGCCTCACTTCCCTACTCCCTCAGAGTGCCCAGGTCACCTCCTCAATGAAGCACTTGTCCACTTTGGCCCAGGAAGCAAGGGAGGACGCCTCCTCAAGCTTCCAGTTGTTGTTGTTATGTGCCGTTGAGTTGGATCCAACTCACAGCAACCCCTCCTTGGGTTTCTGAGGCAGTATCACTATGGAGGTAGATTACCCAACCTTCCTTCTGGGGAGTGGCTGGTGGGTTTGAACCGCCAGCCTTCTGGTTAGCAGTCATTGCCTTAGGCACCACCCTCCAGAGCTCCAGAAGCGAAGGCAACGCAGTGTACTGGCGAAGGGTGAGGGCAAGGACTTTCCTGAAGGGACATGTCTGACTGGCTTCTGGAAGGAGTCGGCTGTGAAGGCAGCCAGGCGGATAGAGTGTGAGGTTTCCAGGAAAGTGAGAATAGGTCTGTGAGGAGGTGTGGGAAGCCAAGGTAGAGAGGCAGGCTGGGAGCCCATGAAGGGCCTGGCACCCCACTTGATGGCCTTAGGGCTCTCTTTTGCTGGCAGTGGGGATCTCTGAAGGTGTCTAAGTAGGAGAGACATTGAGAAGATCACTGAGGTAGCAGGTGCGGGGTGGCCTGGAGAAGGTATGTGCAGGAGCCCTGGAACAAAAACGGCCTTCAGTGAGAGCAGGCCAGCCAGGAGCGAGGACAGTGGCCAGAGGCCTGTGGGAAGCAGGAGAAACCAAGAGCTCCGTAGGGCTCAAGTCAGGAGGCATGAGATGGGCATGGGGTTGAGGAAGACAACCAGCACCACTCCGGGAGGGAATTAGAGGGTGCACGTGTAAGGGAGTGGCCTAGAGCCCCCCACCCAGGGCCACCCCTGGCCTTCCTCGTCCCTGACAAATGGCTCAGCTTCCTTCAGGCCTGCTTCACGGAGTGGTTATGAAGGTTCAGTACCGTGTTTCATGTAAAGCAGTTGTACCGTGCATGGCAGAGGCCGTGGGAGGGGCAGAAAGTTCCTAAGCTTGCCTGCTAACCAGAAGGCTGGCACTTAGGGTCCTCCCTGAGGTGCCTTGCAAGGAAGGCCTGGAATCTACTTATCAAAAATCAGCCATTGATACCCTGTGTGTGGGGTTGCCATGAGTCAGAGTGGACTCAGTGACAACTGGTTTTTTTTTTTTTCTTTTCCCCTAAATAAGCATCCAGTAAGTTCCCAAGGAATGTTAGTGACTGAGTGATGTGCTCTGTTCTAACAGCTCCCCGAGGCTTGCACCCCACCTCATGTTTACAATCCCCAAAGTGGGTCCTCCTGGCCTGCACACCAGTTATGTGACTGTACAAGGCCATGGTCAAATGGTGTCACACAGGTGTCTTGCCCTTCCAGGGCCAGCTGAACATCCTTCTGTGTATTGGCTTCTATATCCAAATGAAAAGCAAATTGAAAGGGAAACCTAGTCAAGAAATGAAACCAACAGCATCAAGTTACTGACTCTTGTGGCTGTGTTTCCTCGCTGCCTCCAGATTTCGCTGTAACCTTTCAATCTTGTCCCAGTGTGCCTCTCTGTCCCCCTTGGACTGGTCATCAGTTGTAAGTCATCAGTTGCTGCCTTCTCTAAGCTTGTACTGGCTCACTCGGAACTTTCCCCTCTTCTTCTTCTTTTCTTGTTTTGCCTCAATGCACGATTTCCAGGAAATGTATGTTGTAAGACAGAAGTAGACAAACAACAGTCCTTGGGCCAAATCCGGCCCACTGCTTGTTTTGTAAATAAAGTTTTATTGGCACACAGCCAAGCCCATTCATTTCCATTGCGACAGAGGCCACATGACCCTCAGAGACAAAAACATTTACTATCTGACCTTTTGCAAGAAAGTTTGCCAGCCTCCTGTTGAAAGAGATGTTAAAATGTTGAATTCTTTGCTGATCAGGGCAAATTATTATTGGATTTTTTTTTTTTTTTTTTAACTCCAACATACTAAAAGCAGGAAAAAAAACTTATTTACTAAACCATGGACTGCCAACAGTCTTGACAAGGTCTCATGAAATCATGTTTCATAGACTAATCATATATTTTAAGGATTATCAATTAGCACATTAAAGACACCTGGGAGAGGATCTAAGCTATTCCAGCAAATTCCTCCTGACCTTCCAGCTGAGGTCTAGATCAGTCTGTGAAGTAATCTTATCAGAGGACATTGGTGGTTTCATCTGCATCCCTGAAATTTTATCTGTAGGCGTTTTGGGGAGAGAACTTTTCAATTGGAAAATCTTCCTAAATGCTGGCATGTAACCAAAAAAAAAAAAAAAACCAAACAAACTGAAACACTCACTGTTGTTGAGTTGATTTGACTCATAGTGACCCCTCCTTAGGTTTCCCAGGTGGTATCTCTACAAATGTAGATTGCCCAGTCTTCCTTCCAAGGAGTGGCTGGTGAGTTTGAACCTCTAGCCTTCTGGTTAGCAGTCAAATGCCTTAGGCACTACACCACCAGAGCTCCCTAATGCAGGCCTGTAATATGTAATTAGTTTTACAGGTTTTGCATTGTTCCACCTTAATTCTACCCAAGACGACATCATGAGTCTAGGGGATCGTGAGACCAGAAAGAAAACAGTCTGAACCAAGTCCCTCTGGATGCTTCCCTGGCATGGGCATTCTAGGATGGGAGAAGACGCCAGCACTGCCTCTCAACTGCCTGTTTCATCTGTCAAAATTTCTCACAAGACTTCTGATCAATTAGAGCAGGGTTTGTCCACCTCGGTGCTATTGACATTTGGGGGCGAATTGTTGGTTGTGGGGGCTGGAGGATGTGGACAACTGCCTGGGTCTCTACTCACTGGATGCCAGGAGCACCCTCCCCTCTCCTGTTGTGACAACCAGCACCATCGTCACATTGTCACATGTCCTCTGGGGGATGAAAGGTGAAAATGCCCCCAGTTGCGGACCCTAGATTGGCCCAGGAAGAAGCGTGTGGATGCTGCTCTCCAAGAGAGAGTCCTTTGCATGCGCCTATGTGGGTTTGTGCTGCTGTGAGGAGCCTGAGCCCTCTGCTCACTCTGGACGTGGTCACAAGTGAGGTGTGAGGGCTTGCACAAAGCTCCTCACTGTCCTGAGGTGCAGTTTCTCCACCTGTCAAATAATGAGACAATTCCTCCCTAGTGTCACATCAGCAGATGCAACAGAGGTGGAGTTCACATATCTTTAGTTAAAAGAAGGTGTGCCCATTCTGTGAAGGCATGCCTGGGCTGGCTGATGGAGGGACCCAGTAACTCCCTCACAGACGTATACCCCCAAACAGCTCACACACTCACGCACTCACTAACACTCCCACACACTCACTCACATACTGACCCCCTCCCCAAACTCCCACACTCACTCACACATCCACCCCCACACTCACACACTCTCACTCACTTGCATACACACTCACTCCCATCCCCCTGCATTCACATACCCACTAACTCATTCACACCCCCATCCTCAAACCCACACACACAGCCTCACACCATCTCACACTCATCCTGCACAATCACATACTCATATTCACACATGCTCAGACACTCACTAACAATCCCCCAAAACACATGCTTACACACTCACCTCCACACTAACACATTCACAGATGCTCACAGACACTCTTACATACTCACACCCCCCAAAACTCACACACTCACCACCCTACACTCACACACTTCCTAAAACCCACACACACTCACATGCACACACATTCACACACACTCACACCCTCATCCTCACTCATGCCTACAATTCACATATTCACATTCACACACACTTACGTCTTTACACTCACACACTCATCCTCATGCACTCACACATTCACCCTCATACCCCCACATATTCACATCCTCATGCACTCACCCCCACACACTCACACACACATGCACACCCCACATACTCACACACGTTTGTTCATACTCACACACGTTTGTTCATACTCACACACACTCATTGACACATATGCACTCACACAGCTAATACACATACACTCTCACACTCATATACGCACTTGCACACTCACACATCCACTTTAAAAATATATTGGATATATTTTTAAGTGGAACAGGTTGATCTACAATAAAAAAGTTAATAAACTTTAGGGTAAAATATTTGACTCAGATGATGACTGAAAGGCTGAGATGCCTAAACTCTTCAGAGAGAACTGATAATTAAGTGACTTTCAGAAACTTCATTCCCTCCGAGTGCCATTTTATGTAATTTTCTAACATTAAAACAACAGCTCTTCTCCTTGTTAAAAAAAAAAAAAAAAAAAAATCAGTC
>NW_006921958.1:2436154-2453371 GCF_000298275.1 Orycteropus afer afer
AAAATCTAGGCTCAGTTTCCCAAGGTGGGCTTCTGCATGAAAACATTAAAAAATATATGTGGGGCTTCCTATGACAACATTTGGAATATATGCGCTACATTATTTTTGGAATCCCTGGATGCTGGGAAGGTCAATGCCCTGCGTGGCTAACCAAAAAGTTGGTGGTCCGCATCTACTCAGAGGGTCCAACGAAGAAAGGCCTAGTGACCTCCTGAGAAGCACTCTATGGAGAGCTCCATGGAGAACAGTCTAACTCCTACACACATGGGGCCATCATGAGTCACAACTGATTCAACAGCAACCATTTTTTTCTTAATTGTTTTTGCAAATCACAGCTCTCATTTATGGATGTTACCTATTTCAAAAGCCCTTTAAACATGTCTTTCCTGATGAAATCACCATGATCATATTCCCCAGGGTATTCTCAGAAAGATAACAAAGACAAACCAAACTAGTTGCCACTGAGTCAATTTTGACTCATGGTGACCCCTTTGTGTCAGAGTAGAACTGCTGCATCAGGGTTTTCATGGCTGTGACCTTTCAGTAGATTGCAGGCCTGTCTTCTGAAGCACCTCTGGGTGGCTTTGAACCACCAAACTTTCAGCTAGTAGTCAAGTGCTTAACCACTTGCAATCAGATACCATAATGGCTGAGAGGATGGGCTCTGGACAGACTACTGGGCTTTCAATCTTGGCTCTGTCACTTTCTGGTTGTATAGGCAAATTACTTAATGTCTTTGAGCCTCAGTTTCCTCTTCTGTGGCATGAGAATGATAAGCTTACTTCAAAGGAGCGTTGTGACAATTATATGAGAAAGGACAGCACACATGGAAAGGTCTTATTAACAAATGTCAGCAAATGATAGCTGCTCTGGGACATTCCCATTGTTAAGGACGTCTACGCCTAGTTAAAAGGATTCCAAAATCATTGCTTTTTAATCATTTGATTCTTGGTCAACAAAGAACTGCAACTCGGCTGAAGAGTGAGTTAAATAAGATTTGACCTAAAGTTGTTGGATTCATGCTTGTATATAAATGAGTGTTTTTTTTTTTTATATATATACCAACCTTAGTTTTCATCTTGTTATTAGTTGCCATCAGGTTATCTCAGGCTCATGGCAACCCCATGCTCAGCAGAACAAAATGCTGCCTGCACCTGCACCATCATCATCATCATTCATATGCTCTACTCCATTGTTTTGATCACTGTGTATTCTGGTGCCTTCCAGCCTAGGAGGTTCATCTTCCAGCATTACATTGAACAATGTTCCATTGAGATCCATAGGTTTCCATTAACTAATTCTCAGAGGCTTGTCACCAGAACTTTCATCCTTGTCTGCCTTAGTCTGGAAGCACCTCTAAAACTTGCCCACCATGGCTGACCCTCTGGCATTTGCAATACTGGTGGCACAGCTTGCAGCATCATAGCAATATGGAAGCCACCACAAAAGACCATCTGACAGAAGGGTGATCAATTGTTTTCAGTCCTTTACATGTATTAACTTTCTTAATTCTCACAGATGGAAGGATTACACAGAGTCACTGTAAAGAATTGGTAGATGATCATCCATTTCAGGAGGTGGCATACCATCAAAAACCAATGGTATTGAAGGAAGAAGTCGAAATTGCACTGAAGGAATTGGTGAAAAACAAGGTTCCAGGAATTGGCAGAATACACATTATGATGTTTCAACAAATGGATGCTGTGCTGGAGGTGCTCACTCAGCTATGCCAAGAGATTTGGAAGACAGCTACCTGTTCAAATGACTGGAAGAGATCCATATTTGTACCCATTGCAAAGAAAGGTGATCCCGCAGAATGCGGAAATTATTGAACAGTATCATTAATATCACATGCAAGTAAAATCATACTGAAGATACTTCAAAAACAGTTGCAGCAGTATACTGACAGAGAACTTCCAGAAATGCAAGCTGGATTCAGAAGGGGACATGGAGTGAGGGATATCATAGCTGATGTCAGATGGATCTTGGCTGAAAGCAAAGAATACCAGAAATGTGTTCCCTTGTGTTTTATTGGCTATGCAAAGGCATTCAATTTTGTGGATCATAACAAATTACTGGTAACATTGAGAAGAATGGGAATTCCAGAACACTTAAATGTACTCATGCACACAGACCAGGAGGTTGTTGTTTGAACAGAACAAGGGGATACTGCATGGTTTAAAATCAAGAAGGGAATGTGTCAAGGTTGTATTCTTTCACCATAGTTATTCAATCTGTATGCTGGGCAAATAATCTGAGAAGCTGGTCTATATGAAGGAGAACGTGGCATCAGGATTGGAGGAAGTTTTATTAACAATCTGATGACAAAACTTTGCTTCCTGAAAGTGAGGATGACTTGAATCACTTACTGATGAAGATTAAAGACTGCTGTGTGCAGTATGGATTACATCTCAATATAAAGAAAAGAAAAATCTTCACAACTGGACCAATAAGCAGAATCATGATAAATGGAGAAAAGACTGAAGTTGTCAAAGACTTCATATTACTTGGTTCTAAAATCAATGCCAATGGAAACAGTAGTCAAGACATCAAAAGACGTATTTCATTGGATAAATCTGCTGCAAAAGACCTCTTTCAAGTGCTGAAAAGCAAAGATATCTCCTTGAAGATTAAGATGTGCCTAACCCAGACCATGGTATTTTCAATCACCTCATATGCATGTGAGAGATGGACAATGAATAAGGAAGGTTGAAGAAGAGTTGATGCTTTTGAGCTGTGGTGCTGGTGAAGAATACTGAAAGTACAAAGGATTGCTAAAAGAACTAACAGATCTGTCCTGGAGGAAGTGCAGCCAGAAAGCTCCTTGGAAGTGAGAGTGGCCAGACTTCATCTCATCTACTTTGGTCATGTTGTCAGAAGGGACCATTCCCTGGAGAAGGATGTCATGCTTGGTAAGGTGGAGGGCTGACGAAAGAGAGGAAGGCCCTCAATAAGATGGATTGACACGGTGGGTGCAGTGATGGGCTCAGGTATAGTAGGGATCATAAGGCTGGCACAGGACCGGGCAGTGTTTCGTTCTGTTGTACATAAGGTCACTACGAGTCAGAGATGACTTGATGGCATATAACAACAACAATTGCAAACACCCACCTTTTCCCAAACTAAACTGTAAATGGAGGCAAATCAAAAAGCCCTACTTTTGTTGCAAACTTGACTTTGAGGTCTAATTTTAAAGTTTTAGAGGAAACCCAAAACCAAACTCACTGCTATCGAGTTGGATCGGACTCATAGTGACCCCTCCTTGGGTTTCCGAGGCAGTATCACTACGGAAGCAGATTGCCCAACCTTCCTTCTGAGGAGTGGCTGGTGGGTTTGATTTACCAGCCTTCTGTTTAGCAGTCAAGTGCCTTAGGCACTATGCCACCAGAGCTCCCAGTTTTAGAGGAGCTGGGTAATCTTGAACCATTTCATCACAGGGCACAGCATAGGCACAGAAGACTATTGGTAAAAACCAGTCCTAGCTGGCTGGAGAAATCACATAATCTGATCACATCTCCAAAGCTGGGAGTTGCTCAAGACTGATAAATGTCTGGGTGTATTTTATTTTCTGTGGAAGTTTTGGAGTTCATAATTTCAGGATGATTCATTTAGTCTCTGTGCAGATATCAGCGATGCCTCTAAAGCAAACCATCAAGTTCACAACCAAAGAGTGTCTGTCCATTGGTTATTTATGGGGAGGTGAGATATGAAACACAGTCACAGACTTCTCACAAAACTCAAAGAAAAAGCTGGATTCTGAAGTTTTCTTTTTCATGCACTTAGAGGCATTCGGGGACAGAGCAGAAAAATTAGAGTGCTAAGGATTACTCATCTTATCTTTAAGATATCACCTCACTGGCTGCTCTACAATTATGAGACGTCTTTGTGAAATGGGTGTTGGCTGGGAGAGAGGCTGGATTGCAAAGTAACACGATAATCAGGCACAATTGAATCAAGTAAAGAATCAGTGTCAGCTTCGCTGCGAGCCTCCTCATTTCATTATTGTCAACGCTGCCATGCCTTTTTTGTTTCATTACATCACTCTCAAGCAGCACCAAAACAGCTATGAAGACAGTAAGAAAGTGAAAATATGGTGCAGAGAATGTATACGCCATTAGCTCCATTTAGAAAATATTTAATTGGGATAGCACTCCAGTGGATTGTTACTTTACAATTCACACTCACCAATTATGGGGTGTGTGTGTGTGTGGGTATGTGTGCGTTGCTCTCTCTTCTGAGTCTATTTGGAAAACCTGAGCAGAAAAGTTATTCTCCAAAGGGTGAAAGTACACATCTGAGTCCACCAGAAACAAGGGACTGCTTAGGGAGATGCCAGAGACGTCTACACACATGGGCAGATTGTGCCCTGCACATAGATGCCTGACTGGGAAGTGAGTAGGGGCTGAAATCCCCCACCTGCCTGCATGTACTCTGATACACACTGCTTCTACCCAAGGAGAAAGGGGGACTATTTCCTAACTGACATGAAGCCATTATCTGTTCATCAAGCTTGAAACTGGGAGTCGTGTCTATCTAAAGGGGACATCATTTACTGATTCTGACATAGTGCTGTAAGGGCTAATAATGACTTCAAGAGAAGCAACATACTCAATTCAATTAGCATTTATGAAGTACCTCAGTGTGAAAGGCACTGGGCCCTGGTGGGCATACAGAGGGACTTTCAGAGATATTAAAAATGTGGTTCATCTAGAGTCTGAGAAAAATGAGAGGTACTGGCATTCTTCCACTGATTCTAAAGGCATCTATTGGTAGGGTTTCTTTCTTGCCTCACTGCCTTCTTTCCCTACATCCTTCTCTCCCTCTCTTTTCTTCCTCCTTTCCTTCCTCCCAGTTCATTTCTCTTCCATAAACATTTATCAAGGGGTTATTTATACCAGATAACATGCTGGTTCTTGGGAAATACAGAGCCAAATAAAACCAGGATCTAGCATTAGATTTCTGAAAAGCAAAGTGATATAGAATGAAGTTATCCATGAAACTGGATCTTGATTCAGAAGTCAGCCCAGTAGATTCCACAAACAGGTGTTCTTTGAGGGTATGTGGTGAGCAAGAGCTGTGGGGATAGTGCAATGGTCCAGGCCCTTGTGCCCTGCTACAGGATAATCTGGGGAATCATCTCCAGTGCCCCTGAAGTGTTAACATGCCTTGGGTCTTACATATTTTTCAGTGATTTAAATATTTCAATACTTGCCCTTTCATGCATTGTTTGATACTACCTTTTGGGTAGGGTTGATGGATTTAGCAAAAAAGAAGTAAGCCAAACAAAAACAGACCAAAAACCCAAACAAACTAAGATGCCCAATTAAATAGGAATTTCAGGTGAAGAAAGAATAATTTTTAAAATGTAAGTAAGTCCCATGCAATACTTGTTGTTGTTAGGTGCCGTTGAGTCATCTCCAACTCATAGGGACCCTATGCACAGCAGAACGAAACACTGCCTAGTCCTGCACCAGCTCTACGATCCCTGCTGTACTTGAGCCCATCACTGCTCAAGTGTCAATCCATTTCATTGAGTGCCTTCCCATCCTTCATTGACCTTCCACCTTACTGAGCATGACATCCTTCTCCAGGGAATGGTCCCTTCTGACAACATGACCAAAGTAGGTAACACGAAGTCTGGCCATTCTTGCTTCCAAGGAGCATTCTGGCTGCACTTCCTCCAGGACAGGTTTGTTAGTTCTTTTAGCAGTCCTTGGTACTTTCAGCATTCTTCGCTTGCACCACAACTCAAAAGCATCCTTACTCATTGTCCAGCTCTCACATGCATATGAGGCAATTGAAAATATCATGGCTTGTGTCAGGCACACCTTAAGTCCTCGAGGAGACATCTTTGCTCTTCAGCACTTGGTCCCTACTTATACTAAAAAAATATTTCTTCGCTTATGTGACATTCAAATTTAACTGAGTGTTCCGTATGTTATCTGTTACCCTTCTTTAAACGGATTCAGTAGACATTAATTAAAGCCATAAGTTAAGAGGTCCTTACAGTCTATGTCTCCATTAGAGTCCCTGGATAGTGCAAACAGTTAATACCTGCCAGAAGCACCTCAGAAGAAAGACCTGGCATTCTAAGTCTGAAAAATCGACCACTGAAAATCCTATGGGACACACATAGGGTTGCCATGAGTCGGAATCAACTCGATGGCAACTGGTTTGGTTTTGGTTTTATTCCTTTATCTTTTAACTGTTAAAATGGAAACTGAAACACATCGTATTTTAACTTTTTCAGAGTGGTAAAACCAACAATGTAGGTGTGGAGTTAGTGAGGTTTAGTGGAAAGAATACAGATTGTGGAGTCAAGTACACAGAGGCCCCATTCCTGGCTCTCAAACGTGCCATCTGTTATAGTGACCATGGTGCTATACACCACATACTTCTGGATTTCCCTCTCTCTGAGTTTCTGGGGCCTGCTCTGACAGACATTCCACAAGTTGCTGGCTTTAACAAAATCATTTCCTCACAGTTTAGGAGGCTAGAAGTTTGAATTTAGGGTGCTGGCACTCGGGGAAGACTCTCTCTGTTTGCTCTGGGGGAAGCTCCTTGCTTCTTTTCAGCTTCTATTCTTTGGTTCCTTGGTGATCTTCGCGTGGTCTGCATCTTCCTCTTGTCTCCATTTCTTTCTCTGTACCTAATCTGCTCTTTTTATATCTCAAAGGTGATTGGTTTAAGGCACACCCTACACTGATATGGTCACCTTAACATAAAAAAGAAAGTGTCCTTCCTAGATGGGACAACATCCACATGCATAGGGGGCTAGGATTGACAGCACGTGTCT
The DNA here is from genome assembly GCF_000298275.1 of Orycteropus afer afer. Classification (NCBI taxonomy): domain Eukaryota; kingdom Metazoa; phylum Chordata; class Mammalia; order Tubulidentata; family Orycteropodidae; genus Orycteropus; species Orycteropus afer. The sequence goes on from NW_006921958.1 coordinate 2,442,951, forward strand.
TTTGGGGACACATTCAATCCATAACACTCAGCACAAAGTAGGACTGCATTTCTCTGCTCACTGTTACTTAAGGGTGGCTATTAGGCTCACTGTGTCCCATGACACATAAGTGATGTGACATCAGTCATTTCCAGATGGTAGCATGAAGAGCCTGTGTGGCCTGGCCTGTGTTCCCTTGGCCATGGTGACACATACTATGCCAAGTAGAGGCTTCTCTGCCCATCCTGTCAGTGCCCTGGAGAAGGAATGACACCAGCACAAAACAGAGCCCCCAGCCCACTCATGACAGACATGCAGCCTGAGGGGGAGCAAATGTGTGGAATTTTAGGTCTGTGAGACTGGGGATAGTTGTTATGCAGCAGGATCAGGCTGACACACTGTGTATCAGCTCTCATTAAGAGATGTGTGTATTTGGAAAATGGGGATAATATCACTGATCCTTTTTTTTTTTTTCAAATAGCTTTTTATTTTGAAATTCTTAAAGCATATAAAAAGTTGAAAAAGTAGTACAGAGATTTCTAGTGTAGGCTGAGACTTAATTGAACATGATTTGTGGAAAAATCTTGCTTTGGTTCACTGGAAGCATACTTCTTCCTACTAATCAGTGGATTTTCTGGATGTGAAAATGGTTAAAGATTGATTCTCCAAAGATAAGCACATAGTTTACTGTGGAGGTAAGCATCTCCCATCATAAGTAAATGGAGTTCTCGGGTGGTGCTAGTGGTTAATGGGCGTGTCTGCTAACTGCAAAGTTGGAGGTTCGAGTCCACCCAGAGGTGCTGTGGAAGAAAGACCTGGTGAACTACTTCGAAAAAAACCAAAAGCCAAAAACCAAAAAACCAGCCCTGGAAAACTCTATGGAACACAGTTCCACTCTGACATACACACATGCAGTTGCTGTGAGTTGGGGTTGAATCTATGACAACTTCTTTTTTTTTTCCTAAATGAATAACCAGTTGGCCTTCAAAAGACCTCTTCAAAGTATTAGAAGGCAAAGATGTCACTTTGAGGACTAAGGTATCCTCGACCTAAGCCATGGTATTTTCAATCTCCTCCTATGCATGTGAAGTTTAGCCAGTGACTAAGGAAAACCAAAGAAGAATTGATACATTTGAGTTATGATGATGGTGAAGAATACTGAAGATACCATGAACTGCCAGGAGAATGAACAAACCTGTCTGGGAAGAAGCACAGCCCAAATGCTCCTTAGAAGCAAGACGGTGAGACTCCCCATATTTTGGACATGTTGTCAGGAGGGACCAGTCCCTGGGGAAGAACATAACGCTTGGTAAAGCAGAGTCAGTGGAAAAGAGGAAGACCCTCATCGAGGTGGGTTGACACAGTGGCTGTGACGGGGGGCTCAAGCAGAGCACTGATCATAAGGATAGTGCAGGACCACGCAGGGTTTCATTCTGTTGCATGTAGGTTGCTGTGAGTCAGAACTGACTTGACCGCACCTAACAACAACAAACCAGTTGGCCATGTGGCCTTCGTTGTCCTGGGGTCTAACCTGTGAAGGTTAGCATTGTTAAATAAGTGTCTGCTCTTTATTAACTGCAAGTTGACATTTAAGCTTTCTTCTTTCCTTAGAGAAGTGGTCCAAAAGGTTATGTAAGTTTTCTCTCTTAGACACACTCAAAAACATGTTAAAATAATACAAAATGTCTGGTGAAACTGCATGAGAACAAAGAAAGCAGAAAGTGCTCTTCCTTCCCTTGATCACATGTCCCTAATGGGCCAAGGACTTTGGTTGCATCCTTTTGGGAAGTTTTGTCCTGTGTCTGGGACTGAATGGTGGCCAGGTTTCCTATACTGTGTCTTGGCCCAATGGGATTTGCTGAGTTTCCTGAATTTTGAAGGAGCTTCTAGGAGAGGGAGAACTCAGCTCAGCAGGGTCCCAGGGAGCCCTTGGACCAAGGAGCTTCAGGGAGGGATGGAGTAGTTCAGACTTCTGTGGGTGTCATGTCTAAACATGCTCATGTATAAGGCACCTGCCCATCTCTGAATTCTTAGATTTAAAATAAGAAGCTAGGATGCATTTCTTTCCAACTTCTCTTCCAGTTCAGTAACTCCATGTTTGTGAATCTTCCAACATTTGGAAAATCCTGCCCATTTCCTTCCATCAAACCAGATCTTTAACTCTAATTGACTGCAGCCTAATTGGAACACTTGGCTTCCTCTGCCTCAGCTGATCTAGAGGGCTTCAGGAAACACTTCGATGCCCTAGGAATATGACTATTTTCTTATCTCACCAGCATTTAAATCATTTCAGTTTTGAAAAGGTTATTTCATGTTTTTGTTTTTGTTATTTAAAGATAAGGCCAGACCCTTAAACAAGTAAAGATGGAGTGAAATAAACAGTGAAAATCATTTTTATTAGGGGTATTTCTTAAAAGTGACAACTTAAGTCCCTTACAAATACAGGTTTACATTTTAGCTAAATTTTAACTCCTTCCATGGACAAATTTATGAGTTCCCAGGCTTGTGCTGTACTCAGGATCCTCAGAGCACAGACCACAGCCTGTTTTCTTGGACTAATTCCCATGTATTATATAATTTTTTTCTGGATACATTTGCTTAGTGCCATGTCTCAATTCAGAGCTTGGTCTCTGAAGCTGCCAAGAGTTGCCTCTTCTGCTCTTGGATTCATTTCAAGTTGCTGGGAACAGTCATTTCTAGGATGGGCTGAGGATTTCTACACAGGTAGTGAAGAGTGAGAACTGAGACCATGCAGAATGGAGACAGATTATCTTTGTGAAGCCAATCTTGTATTTAATGGGTTCCACATTGGTTTCCCAGGGCTGACACAATACTGACAAAATACTACAGCAAAACACCACACAATGGGTGGCTTTGAAGAGAAGAAGTTTATTGTCTCACATTTAGGAGGCTGAGAGTTCAAGATGAGGGTGTCAGCCATTTGATTCCTTCTGAGGCTCTGAGGGAGAATTTGTTCCATGCTTCTCTCTTAGCTTCTGGTGGCTCCTGGTAACCCTTGGCACTCCTTGACTTTCATTTGTATCTTCATCTCATCACATGGCTGTCCTTTCTCTGTCTCCCTATCTCTCTTACTAGGACACCACTCAGATGGGATTAGAACCCACCCTACTCTAGTGTGACCTCATGTTAACCTAACTGATATCATCTTCAGATACGCTTTTCTGAACAGGGCCACACTCACAGGTAACCACCCATTGCCATCGAGTTGATTCCAACTCACAATAAGCCTATAGGACAGAGTAGAACTGCCCCAGAGGGTTTCCAAGGCTTTAAATCTTTATTGAAGCAAATTGCCTCATTTTTCCCCCATGAAATGGCTGGTGGGTTTGAACCAATCATCTTTTGGTTAGCAGCTGAATGCTTTAACCACTATGTCACCAGAGCTCATTATTTACAGTTATAAGTGTTAGGATTTCAACCTATTTTGGAGGGACACAATTCAAGCCATAGCAGAATCCAATAAAAATTTGATGAACTTGAGGCATGATAAAAGATGAATCAATGTACAAGTTGCATTGTTTCTGAGAATCTTTGAGTTGTGAACTTAGATGTGATTAAAAGTGGTCCATCCTCTAATCTCCCAATAGGCTTTCATGGCAGCCCCACATACGGAGTGTTATTTTCTTTTCCTTGTTTCCTCTTTTCCTTCCATCTTCACTGAGCACCTACTTACTCTATACCAGGTTGAATGCTTGAACTGCAAAGATTTATTGGACATAGTGCCTGCCTTCTCAAGACACACATTTTCATCAAAGACAGATGATAAGCCAATATTCATGAATCACTGCCGTGAAGGCTGCCCTGGAGGTGGTGCTGATTTTTCATGTTCCCTCTGGAGGCATGGGATGAACTTAGTCTCAAGGGAAGAGTAGAAAACAGAGAGGTCAAAAGTAGTCTCATAAAACCATGGCAATGAAAGTACATGGTTTACATAGAGAATCAAAATTCATCTGTGTTGGGTTCTGGGGGTATGGCAGCAGATGAACTGGACAGACTAGATGGGGCTTGTTCATTGTGGACCTTGTCTGCTGACCTTAAGAGTTTTGAGTTTATCTAGTAAGCAAAGGAGGCCAATTTATTTATTTATTTTTCCTTATTTTGTTTTATAAGTATACAGGTGATATGTTTTGGGTTACATATTAGAAAGAATGCCCTGGAAGCACTTAGAATGGACTGCTGAAGGGGTAGATTAGAAGTCGAATGTTTAGCAAAAAGATTCCTGTAGCATTATCCACAGTGACCAGGAAGTACTAAGCTCCTCATGGGAAGAGGCAATGTATTTAATCCAGCCTCTGGTTAGTTTCTCAGATAAGATGTACTTTTTGTCCCTAGAGCAAATACTTTAGTCACCATTTAAGTCCATGTTTGGTGGGATATTTAATGTACTCCACGTAGTCTGGGCTGCTTATATTCACACTGTTATGTGAGAGGTAAATAAACTTCTATCCTGTTTAAGCCACTGTTATACTGGGTCCCATTAGAGCAGCTGACCTCATATTCTAACTAAACCCTATGATAGTTTTCACTGGACAAGCATCCTTCTCTTTCAGTTCTTTCTGAAGGATCAGTCTATTCTCACAAAGCTGGCCTCCTAGGAATGCCTTTACTCTAGTCTCTATTCATCCATAGTTAGTCAAGTTTACAAAGCCAAGCTTATCCCTTCTTTCAAGAGGAAGAATTCCATCTGTGTGACTTGGTCAAGCTACTTGACCCATCTGAACTCGAGAGTCTCTGTAATGCACATAATAATAGTAATAGCAACGTTTTAGGCACCGGGCTAAGTGATTTGCATATATTAACCCACTTCATCCCCACAGAAACACTATGGGTTAGGTCCTATTATTGCTTCCATTTTAGATATGAGGAAACTGAAGGACAAAGGTTAAGTAAGTAGGGTAAGAATATCTTTAAATGAAGGGGAAAAGAAAAAAAGGGGATAAAAAATACAGAAAAGAGACATTTGGGAAATGCCTAATATTTGTGTGATTATAGTCTGAGAAGGAGAAGAGAGAGAGAATGGGGGAAGAGTATTCTTTGAAGATACAATGGTTATAAGCTTAACAAAAAAGAATGAAAGGCATCAATTCACAGATTGAAGAACTGCTATAGATTGCACACGTGAAGAAGATGATATTGAGGGACAAGCGATGACAGAGACAAAGATTTGAAAGAAGCTAGAAACATAAGACACCTTCCCTTCAAAGGAGCAACAATAAGATTTAAAGCTGACTTCTTACCAGAAACAATGGAGACCAGAAGACAATGGAATACTATTTTCAAAATGCTCAAAGAAACTAACTGCTAGCCTCAATTTTAATACTAGGAAAATTATCTTTCAAAAAGGCAGGTATCCTGGTTCTCTATTGCTGCTGTAACAGAAATACCAGAGATAGATGACTTTAACAGGGATTTATCCCCTTACAGATTGTTGTTGTTGTTGTTACGTGCTGTCGAGTCAAATCCAACTCATACCAACCACTCCTTGGGTGGCCAAGGCAGTATCTCAACCTTCCTTCCAAGGAGCGGCTTGTGGGTTTGAACTGCCAATCTTCTGGTAAGCAGTCAAGTGCCTTAGGCACTATGCCACCAGAGCTCCCTCTTACAGATTAGAAGCCTACAAGTATAAAGGTACACAACCAGCTCTAAGGGCTTGGTGAAGGCCCTTCAACCTTGGACTTCAGCTCTGCCTCTTATTCCAGGCCCACTGGAGCTAGAAGTGTCTCTGAGGCTGCTGAGCCCAAGGTAGGCAGGTAAAATGGCACAGTGCCAAAATGAGCAGGCAACACAGCAGGCCACTAGTTCAAGTCCAGGAACAATGCCAAGATTTGCAGGGAACATGGCAGGCTACCGGTTATGAAGAACAATGCAGAATCCAAATGGGCCAAAAGTTAGACCTTTCTCAAAGCTTCTTCTTATATACTGGAAACAGGTCACACCTCAAAAGTAGTTTTTTAGCTGGTCACAGTAGATTCCACCCATGAAGGTGATTACAGTGTCATCATGGGGAATAACCACATCCAGCTGCCAAGTCACTCAAAACCACAGCCCAGCCAAGTTGACACACAACCTTAACTGCCACAGAAAGTGAAACATAGGCATTTTCAAACAAACAAAAATGGAAAAAAAAAAAAAAGTTACTAGCAATCTTTCAGTAAAGGAAATACTGAAGGATATTTTTTCAGGCAATTAGAAAATAACCTCAAACAGAAGCACACAGATGCAGGAAGGAATGAAAAGTGACAGAGAAAATAAACAAGAGCAAAACCAAAATGCATGTTGACTATATGAAATAATAATAGTGTCTCATGGCCTTTAAAATATAGAGAGTAATGAAATATATGAAAAGAGTAGCTAAAAGCCAGCAGGAAAGTAAATGAAGTCAAAGTGTTTAAAGTCCTTGCATTGTTCAGGAAGTGGTAAAAAGTATTGATTTTTATTAGACCTTAATTTTGAGAATTATTGCTAAAAGAATAGTATGAATGCATAAGTAACAAGGTAATGAAGTGGCAGGGGGTGGGGAATGGGATAACAAAAAAACATAAAATTTACCCAAAAGGAGGGAAGAAAGGAGAGGAAAAGGAATATAATACAGGTATGAAAAATAGAAGAAAAATGTAGATGGATAGTTTTAATGGAAAGTAACCCTAGAGCTGAGAGACGGAGCTGGGACTCGAACCTCAGAGGCTTCCTATGCTCTTGATCTTCGTGCTGAGCTTCCTCCACAAAATGTTCACAGTGATGTGTCGTACCTCAAAAGGTGGATTCTGAATGGAACACGCATATGTTGTTTTTGTACCACATGCTTATTTGTTTTGTTTAACTGTGTAAATATAACACATGTATGTGTCCCCAGGAGCATCTGATGTAGTTTTGAGCACATAACTGTAACTAGCGCAATGCCTAAAGCATTTTACTGCTAACCAGAAGGCTGGTGGTTCAAACCCACCGGCCACTCAGAAGGAAGATTGGGCAGTCTACTTCCATACTTCCATACCACCTCAGCAACTCAAGGAGGGGTCGCTATGAGTTGGGTCTGACTTGATGGTACATACCACCACCACCAACAACAACAGTAACTTAACTTCTGGTTGATACGACTCCATCTCTCAGTTTTCTTTCCTGAAGGCTAATCCGCATCTTATATTTCTTTAAAGATTTTAACATCAGACTTTTACTTCTGACTGTGAGGGGGTTATGTATCTAAACTTAGCCTACCACCCTAAACAAAAAGAAAAGTAGATAAAACATACCAAACGGTTTTTGTCATGCACTGGTCATCATCAGTAAGTACAGGATGGAATCTCTGAGAGAAGTGCAGTGAATGGAATGAGCCAAGTGATCACCCTGGCTTTCTGCCTGCAGGCCATTTTGGATTATGGTTCAGAGTGGGAGAATCTAACCAGAGTGTGATGGTGTTACTAAGTTGAAGAGATGCGGAACGGGGTTGAGGGAGGTGGATAGAATTTGTGAGCTAGAGTACCAAGGAAAGGGCATTGCTCAGAAAAAGACCTGCAGAAATCATATAGGTGTTCCTTGTATCTTTGCCCAAATACTAATCTGTGCTTGCATAAGGTTAAACTCAATGAGGCCAGGCCAATAACAGCTTCCAAGAAAAGGAAAATGACTGGGCAGTTGTAAACGGAAAAATTCCCAGATCTCACACAGGGTTAGGAATCATTAAGCTCCAACCAGCCGTTCACATTCTCATGGACTCCAGACTTTCTGAAGCCCCGGAGGCTGGAAGAACCCCTAAAACTCTTACCCTGAGATCATCTGTAAACCTTAAACCAAAACTGTCCTCTGAAATCTTCTGAAAACCAAACAATAGTTCAGCTTAACCGGTACGACTGCCCACCTTGAGTGCTGTGCTCTTTTAAGAACTATTGATATGGTGTAAAATGGACAGTACTGTGTTCTTCTAAGAGCTATGTATATGGATCAAATTGATAACAGCAACTTGAAAGATTAAATAGGAACCTTAGGGGGCAGCAAGTTTATGTTGATGGGGGAGGAACGACTCAGAAAGGAAGGGTGAGAATGGTTGTACAACTCCAAGAATGGAATCAATGTCATTGAATTGTATGTGTAGAAACTGTGGAATTGTAGTCAAATGCCTTTGGGCCTGCACCACCAGAACTCCTTTCACTGAATACATAGGACATGTAATAGAGGCTCTTGCCACAATAATGGGACTCCCCGTGTCCCTTGAAGAAAGGCTATCCTAAAGTCACTTAAAAACAAACTGAAAAAGATCGAAGTCATTTGCAAGTAACTTGTCTTTGTGCTACTTGTCATGTTGCTGGGTGCCCTCAAATTGACTCTGACTCATAGCGACCCTGTGTACAACAGAATAAAACACTATCTGGTCCCGCACCAGCCTCACAGTCCTTGCTGTGCTTGAGCCCATCGTTGCAGCCACAGTGTCGATCCATCCTCTTGAGGGTCTTCCCCCTTTTTCTCTGACCCTCTACTTTACCAAGCATGACAATTCTTTTCCAGGGAATGTTCCCTTCTGACAACATGACCAAAGTAGGTGAGAAAAAGTCAGGCCATTTTAATTTCTAAGGAGCATTCCAGCTGCACTTTGTCCAGGGCAGATTTGTCCATTCTTCTGGCAGTCTATGGCATTTTCAATATTCTTGACCAACACCACAATTCAAATGCATCAACTCTTCTTCTATCTTCCTTATTCACTGTCCAGATTTCACACGCCTATGTTGTTGTTGTTGTTAGGTGCTGTCGAGTCAGTTCTGACTCACAGCGACCCTACGTACAACAGAAGGACGCACTGCCCAGTCCTGCGCCATCCTCACAATAATTGCTATACTTGAGTCCATCGCTGCAGCCACTGTGTCAATCCACCGCAGTGAGGGTCTTCCCCATTTTCGCTGACGCTCCACTTTGCCAAGCATGATGTCCTCTGAGGATTGATCCCTTCTGACCACATGACCAAAGAAGGTGGGATGAAGCTTGGCCATTCTTGCTTCCAAGGAGCATTCTAGCTGCACTTTTTCCAGGACGGATTTATTTGTTCTGGCAGTCCATGGTACTTTCAGCATTCTTCACCAACATCACAACTGAAAAGCATCAACTCTTTTCAGTCTTCCTTATTCATTGTCCAGCTCTCACACGCCTACGAGGCAATTGAAAATGCCATGGCTTGGGTTAGGTGCATCTTAGTCTTCAAAGTGACATCTTTGCTTTTCAACACTTTTAAAGAGGTATTTTGCAACAGATTTGTCTGGTGCAATACACCATCTTATTTCCTGACTGCTGCTTCCATTGGTGTTGATTGTGGAACCAAATAATATGAAATCTTTGAGAACGTCAATCTTCTCTCCATTTATTGTGATGCTGTGTATTGGTCCAGTTGTGAGGATTTTTGTTTACTTTATGCTGAGATGTAATCCATACTGCAGACTACAGTCTTTAATGATCAGATGGATGCTTCAAGTCATCTTCACTTTCAGCAAGTAAGGTTGTGTCATCTACATTTTGCAGGTTGTTAATGAGTCTCCCTGCAACCCTGATGCCACGTTCTTCTTCATATAGTCCAGCTTCTTGGATTATTTGCTCAGCACACAGATTGAATAAGTATGGTGAAAGATACAATCCTGATGCATACCCTTCGTGATTTTAAACCATGCAGTATCCCCTTGTTCTGTTTAAATGACAGTCTCCTGGTCTATGTACACATTCCTTATGAGCACAATTAAGTGTTCCAGAATTCCCATTTTTCTCAATGTTATCCACAATTTGTTATGGCCCACACTGTGAAATACTTTTGCTTAGTCAAGGAAACAGAAGTAAACATCTTTCTGGTATTCTTTGCTTTCAGCCAAGGCCCACTGCTGACATCAGCAATGATATCCCTCATTCCACATCCTGTTCTGAATCCAGCTTGCATTTCTGAAAGTTCCCTGTCAGTATACTCTTAAAACCATTTTTTAATTATCTTCAACAAAATGTTACTTTCATGTGATATTAATGATACTTTTGATAATTTCCACATTCTGTTGGATCACCTTTCTTTGGAATCAGGCATGCTTATGAGACTATTGAAAATACCACAGTTTGGACAGGGCATACCTTAGTCTTCAAAGTGACATCTTTGCTTTTTAACAATTTAAAGAGGTATTTTGTAGCAGATTTACTCAGTGCAATTAAAATCTTGACTGCTGCTTCCATGGGTGTTGATTATGAATCCAAGTGAAATAAAATATTTGACAATTCCAATCTTTTCTCCATTTATCATGATGTTTCTTATTGGTCCAGTTGTAAGGATTTTTGTTTTCTTCATGTTGAGGTGTAACCCATACTGAAGACTGTAGTTGTTGATTTTGTTATAGGGGTACAAAAAAATCCAGCATGTGAAAATTAAAATCCACAATGTCTAGCATCTAATCAAAATACACTAGATG
>NW_006921958.1:2454797-2460757 GCF_000298275.1 Orycteropus afer afer
AAAGAGAATTGACTATTTAAACAACGAATCAGCAATACATTGTGGGGTTTGTAGCATGTGTAGAAATAAATATTATGACAGCAAAAACACAAAGGGAAAGGGGTGGGAAATAAAAGCACACTGTCCTAAGTTTCTCAAGTGAGGTGTCCAGTGGTGTCATGCTATTTGAAGGTGACTGTGTTAAGCTAACAATATATGCTGCAAATCACAGAGCCCACCCAAAAAGAATAAAATGAAGATGTATCTTTCATAAGCCAATAGCAAAAATAAAATGGAATGTTAAAATACACTTAATCAAAAAGTAGGAAAAAGGAACAAAGAACAGGTAGACACACAGTATATAAATAGTGAAGACAATAATATAATGGATGTTGTTGTTGTTATGTGCTATTGAATGGGTGACTCATAGTGACCCCTTGTGTTTCCGAGGTGGTATAACTGCAGAAGTAGATTGCCCAACCTTCCTTCTGAGGAGTGGCTTGTGGGTTTGAACCACCAGCCTTCTGGTTAGCAGTCAAATGCCGTAGGTACTACGCTACCAGAGCTCCAATGTAATGGATACTTACATTAAATGGTAATGGGCCAACTACTCTAGTTAAAAGGCAGATGTCAGACAGAAGTAAAAAAAGAGAAACAACTATCTACCATCTGTCTATATGAAATTGAACCTTAGATGTAAAGACAAGAAAGATAAAATGTTAAAGGATAAAAAAATGATATTCTGCAAATACTAATCATAAGAAAGCTTGAACAGCTATATTAGTATCATTTAAAGTAGACTGTGGGAAACGGAAAATAACTGGGCATAAAGAAGGATATTTCATAATGATAAGAGGATCAATTAATTAGGAAGTCATAACCACCCTAAATGTGTGCAAACTTGATAACAGAGTTTCAAAACAAATGAAGCAAAAACTGACAGTACTCCAAAGAGAAAGATCCACAATGATTATTTGGAGATTTCAACACCCTTCACTGAGTGATTGCTAGAAAGGGTAAGCAGAAAATCAATAGGGCCGGGCAGGACTTGAACAACACTGGTAACTTATTTGACCCAATCGACATTATGGAAGAGTCTATCCAGAATCACATTGGGTGGAACACATTGTTTCAAAGTACACAGAATATTCACCAAGGTAGTCTGTATGCTGGGCCATTAGGTAAACCTCAAAAAATTAAAGAGAAAGAGAGAGAGACAGAGGGAGGGAGGGAGAGAAAGAAAACACACAGAAAATGTTCTCTGACCAAAATGGAATTAAGTTAGAAGTCAGTTAACAAAAGGAGCTCTGGTGGTGTAGTGCCTAAGGCATTTGACTGCTAACTAGAAGGCTGGCAGTTCAGACACACCAGCCACTCCTCAGAAGGAAGACTGGGCAATCTACTTCAGTAGTGATAGCACCTCAGAAACCCAAAGAGGGGTCACTAAGAGTTGGATCCGACGCGAGGGCAGTGAGTTTTAGAAAATCTCCAAGCGTAAGCCACACTTATAAATAACTTATTGGCCAAGGAAGAAATCTCCAGACGAAGTTAGAAAATATTTTGAACTGAGTGAAAATAGAAACACAATATATTATAATGTGCAGACTGCACGGAAGTACTGATTAGAGGGAATTTATCACCTTAACCATTTATATTTGAAAAGAAGAAAGATTCCAAGTCAATTATCACCTTATGCTAAAGGAAAAGAGAGCTAATTGAATCCAAAGCTAGTAGAAGGAGAGAAATAATGAAGACAAAAGCAGAAACAAATGAAATAGGTATAGAAAAAAGAGACGAAAAGGGACAAATCAATGCATGCAAAAGCCAGTTCTTTGAAAAGATCAGTACAGTTGATAAACTTTTAGCTGGATTAATAAAGAAGAAAGAAGACACACATTACTAAGATTAAAAGTGAAAAAGGGAAATCATTACAAATCCTTCAGACATTAAAAGGACATTAAGACAATACAATGGACAACTTCAGGCCACAAATTTTACAATTTAAAAGACACAAGTGACAGAAACTGACTTAAGAAGAATTACACCAATGAAGTAGCTCTGTATCTGTTACTGAAATTGAATTTGTAGTAATGAACTTTCCAACCAGAAAAATCTCCAAGTTAAATGGCATTTTGGGTGAATTATAACAAACATTAAGGACTATTTAATATCAAGTCTACACAACCTGTCTTTCATAAAAATAGAGAAAGATGGATAACTTTCTAACTCATTTTATGAGACCACTATTAGCCTAAAACCAAAACACAGACAGTGTTGTCTTAATAAAAAGAAAACTCTAGATCAGTATCTCTTAGGAGCAAAAATCCTTGACAAAATATTATTTAATACAGTCTAGCAATATATTAAAATGATAGCGCACTATGATTAAGTGTGACCGCCTCAGGAATGTGAGCTTGCACATGCATTCAAAAGTTAATATAATTTACTATACTCACAGAATAAGAGAGAAAAACCATATGATTGTCTCAGTAGTGCCAGAAAAAGTATTTGACAAAATTCAATACCCATTCACGATAAAAACTCATTAAACTGGGAATAGGAGAGAAGTTCCTCCGTCAGATAAAGGGCAGTTCTGCAAACCTACAGTGAACTTCATAGTTAACAGTAAGAGATTGAATGCTTTCTTCCTAACATGAGGAGCAAGGTAAAGACGTAGACTCCTCATGCCCCTGCTCCATGTTTTGCTGGGCATTGTTGTTGTTAGGTGCAGTTGAGTTGGTTCTGACTTTAGTGACCCCTGTACAACAGAATGAAACACTGCCTGGTCCTGTGCCATCCTCACAATTGTTACTATGTGTGAGCACATTGTTGTAACTACTGTGTCAATCCATCTCATTGAGGGTCTTCTTCTATTCCGTTGGCCCTCAACTTTACCAAACATGATGCTCTTCTCCAGGGATTGGTCCCTCCTGGTAACATGTCCAAAGTAAGTGAGATGAAATCTTACCATTCTCACTTCTCCAGAGCTTCCTAGTTATTCTTCCAAGACAGAATTCTTCATTCTGGTGGTCCGTGTTGTTGCTGTTGTTATGTGCCGTTAAGATGGACCCGACTCATAGTGACCCCTCCTTGGGTTTCCGAGGCAGTATCACTACGGAAGTGGATTGCCCAACCTTCCTTCCAAGGAGTGGCTGGCGGGTTTGAACGGCCAGACTTCTGGTTAGCAGTCAACTGCCTTAGGCACTATGCTACCAGAGCTCCTCTGGCAGTCCATAGTATATTCAATGTTCACCAATCCCATAACTCAACTGCATCAATTCTTCTTTGGTCTTCCTTGTTCACTGTCCATCTTACTGGATGTCACATTGTTGGTTCCGTCAGTCAGGCTCTGACTTATAGTGACCCTGTGTGTAACAGAAGGAAACACTGCCCCGTTGTGTGTCGTCCTCACAATCCTTGTTATGCTTGAGCCACTGTGTCAATCTCTCTTGTTGAGGGTTTCCCCCTTTTTCCCTGGCTCTCTGCTTTACCAAGCATGACATCCATCTCCAGGAAATGGTCTTTTCTGACAACATGACTAAAGTGGGTGAAACAAAGTCTGGCCATTCTTACTTCCAAGGAGCATTCCAGCTGCACTGCCTCCAGGACAGATTTGTTTGTTCTTCTAGAAGTCCATGGCATTTCACCAACACCACAGTTCAAAGGCACCAACACTTCTTCAGTCTTCTTTATTCATTGTCTAGCTTTCACATGCATATGAGACTATTGAAAATACCGTGGCTTGGATTAGGTGCACCTCAGTCTTCAGAGTGATATCTTTGCTCTTTAGCACTTTAAAGAGGTCTTTTGCAACAGATTTGCCCACTGCACTATGACGTTTGATTTCTTGACTGCTGCTTTCACGGGTGTTGATTGTGGAACCAAGTAAAATGAAATCCCTGACAAGTTTAATCTTTGCTCCATTTGTTGTGATGCTGCTTATTGGTCCAGTTGTGAGGATTTTCATTTTCTTTATGTTGAGGTGTAATCCATACTGAAGACTTTGATCTTCATCAGTAAATGCTTTAAGTTCTCCTCAAGTTCAGCAAGTAAGGTTGTGTCATCTGCATATAGCAGATTGTTAATAAGTCTTCCTCCAATCCTGATGTCATGTTCTTCTTCACATATATAGTCCAGCTTCTCAGATTACATAAGTAATACATACAGACTGAGTAAGTATGATGAAAGGATCCAACCTTGATGCACACCCTTCCGTATTACAAACCATGCAGTATCACCTTTTTCTGTTTGAATGACAGCCCCATGGTCTATGTACAGGTTCCTTGTGAGCATAATTAAATGCTCTGGTATTCCCATTCTTTTCAGTATTTCCCACAATTTGTTATGATCCACACAGTTGAATGCCTTTGCATGGTCAATAAAACACAGGTAAATACTTTTCTGATATTCTTTGCTTTCAGCCAAGATCCATCTGACGTCAGCAATGATATTCCTCATTCCACATCCTCTTCTGATTCCAGCCTGAATTTCTGGAGCCTCCCTGTCAATATACTACTACATCCATTTTTGAATTATCTTCAGCAAAATTTTACTTGCATGTGATATTAATGATATTGTTTGATAATTTCAACCTTCTGTTGGGTCACCTTTCTTTGGAATGGACATAAATATTGATCTCTTCCAGTCAGTTGGTCAGGTTGCTGTCTTCCAAATTTTTTGGCATAGATAAGTAAGCAACTCTAGTGCTACATCCATTTGCTGAAACATCTCAATGGCTATTCCATCAATTCTTGGAGCCTTCAGTGCAACTTGAACTTTTTCCTTCAATATAATTGGTTTCTGATCATATGTTACCTCTTAAAATGATTGAACTTTGACCAATTCTTTTTGATACAGCGACTGCATTCCTTTCATCTTCTTTTGATGCTTCCTACCTTACTCAATATTTTGCCCATAGATTTTTTCAATGTTACAATTCAAGGCTTGAATTTTTTCCTTGATTCTTTCAGCTTAAGGAATGCTGAGCTTGTTTCTCCCTTTTGATTTTCTAACTCCAAGTCTTTACACATTTCATTATAATACTTTGTCTTCTTGAGCTGCATTTTTAAATCTTCTCTTCAGCTCTTTTATTTCTTCATTTATTCCATTCACTTTAGCTACTCTCCATTCGAGAGAAAGTTTCAGAGTCTCTTCTGACATCCATTTTAATCTTTTTTTTTTTTAACCTTTCTATCTTTTAATGTCCTTTTTCCTTTTTCATGTGTGATGTTGTTGATGTCATCCCACAACTCATCTGGTCTTCAGTCATTGGTGCTCAAGGTGTCAAGTCTTTTCTTCAGATGGTCTCTAAATTCAGGTGGGATTTAATCAAGGTCAAATTTTGGCCCTCATGGATTTGTTTTAATTTTCTTCAGCTTCAAATTGAACTTGCACATGAGTAATTAATGGTCTGTTATACAGTCAGCTCCTGGCTTTGTTTTATGGATGATATTGAGCTTCTCCACTGTCTTTTTTCCATGTAGTCAATCAGATTCTTGTGTATTCCATCTGGCAAGATCCATGTGGATAGCTTCCATTTATATTGTAGAAAAAAGATATTTTCAATGAATAAGTTGTTGGTCTTGCAAAATTCCGTCATGTGATCTCCAGCATCATTTCTATCAACAAGGGCATATTTTCGGACTACTGATGATTCTTCTTTGTTTCCAACTTTCCCATTTCAATCACTAGTAATAATCATTACATCCTGATTGCATGCTTGGTCAATTTCAGACTGCAGAAGTTGGTAAAAATCTTTAATTTCTTCACTGAATGTCATAGTCAGTGTTACAAGGGGAATAAAAAGAAATGTCAGGCATACAAATAGAAAAAGATGAAATAAAACTATCTTCATCCACAAGTGAATGATGGTATAAGAAGAAAATACTAAAGACAAACAAACAGAACACTGTCATTGGGTTGTTTCTGACATATAGTGACCTTAGGACAAAGTAGAACTGTCCCATAGGGTTTCCAAGGCT
>NW_006921958.1:2466582-2506957 GCF_000298275.1 Orycteropus afer afer
TGTATCTGGAGAATTAAAATGAGCTCATTTGGTTGTATGTAAATTATACTTTTAGTTCTGAAAGTAGATAAAAATATTTATTTTGAGACCTCTGGTTCTGCACAAGATGAAGTGCCAGGGACTGTGTTTACCCTCTGCCTAAACAACCAGGACAAACAATCAAACAAAAACAAAATACAAAACAAACCAAAAAGACAAAATAATGTCATCTTCAAGCTATGCCAAGAAAGTCCAAGAATATTTACAGAAAAAAAAAAAGGTAAAATCCACAATTTTACCAACAAGGTAA
The DNA here is from genome assembly GCF_000298275.1 of Orycteropus afer afer. Lineage (NCBI taxonomy): Eukaryota > Metazoa > Chordata > Mammalia > Tubulidentata > Orycteropodidae > Orycteropus > Orycteropus afer. The sequence goes on from NW_006921958.1 coordinate 2,466,872, forward strand.
AATCCACAATGTCTGGTATCCAACCAAAGATTGCCATGCATACAAAGAAGGAAAAATGAAACTGTTTTCAAAGGACTGGATATCAGACAAGAAAGGCAAGCAATCCCTGAGAAATAGCAAACCATCAAGTGAGTTTGAGGGTTGCCTCAGCCCATTTACTGCTTTGACAAAGTTTCCAGGCTACAAGCAGGGAAGGTAGCCTGGTGGAGCCTGGCACACTTGCTGAGTTGAGGACAAGGGACTGAGAGTCTGGGGAGACCAAGGTGGTTAGAGTTTGTAGGGAAGAGTACCAGAGAGAAGAGAATTACAAAGAAAGAACGCCAGAGAACTGCAGAGAGTGGCCCTTGAGTTTTCAACAGAGTTCTGATCAGCACAGGCATGTGACAAAACTACATGAAATTGGGGAAAAAACATCCAGGAAGCACTCACACAGGGCCAGGAACAGTGCCTGTTCCCACCAGCCAGGATGGAAAAACTCATAATTCATGGGGCATTGGGTAGAATTCTCAGGAAGGTCTTGCCTCAGTAGTGGGAATAATTAGACTTCGACCGTGCACTGTTCCAGACCCACCTAATAAATCATAAAAACAAATCCTGAAAGGATTAACTGTTTCCAAATAACTTAATGTCATCTTCAAGTTATGCCAACTAAGTCCAAGAATATTTATAGAAAAAAAAATCTAGCACCCAACAACGTAAAATTCACAATGTCTGGTATCCAACCAAAGATTGCCATGCATGCAAAGAAGAAGGAAAAATGATCTATCAGAGGGAGAATAATCAATCCATCTATCAATCAAAATTGATCCAGAACTGAATCAAATGTGAAATTTAGCACACAAGAACATCAAAATGGTTATTATATTTGAGTTCAGGATGTTCAAAAAGTTAAGTAGAGATGTAATAAATATAAAAATGACCAAAAATGAATTTCTAGGGATGAAAACTACAATGTAAGCGATGAAAAAATACATTGGATTGGATTAATAAGAAATTAGACATTGCAGTAAAAAAGATTAGGGAACTCAAAGACATAGCAACAGAAATTATCCAAAATGAAACACACAAAGACAAGATAATTGGGCATGGGGGGAGAACAGAGCTGTGAGAAAGCTTTAAATGACCTCATATACGTGTAATTGGAAGCCATGAAAGGAGGAGCGACAAGACAAAATATTTAAGAAATCATGGCCCCCAATTTTCTAAATTCTATGAAAACTTATCAATCTATGATCCAAGACACTCAATGAACATTAAGGACAAGAAATATGATGAAAACTATATCTATGAACATTACAATCATATAGATCACAGTCAGTAATAAGGAGAAAATATTAAAAGCAGGCAGAGAAAAAGGACACCAATACAGAGCAACAAAGACAAGGGTAACAGCAAAGTTCTCATTGGAAATAATGATGTGAGAAGAAGTGGAGCAACATCTTCCAAGTAGTGAAAGAAAAAAGTGATCAACCTAGCATTCTCTACTCAGAGAAACTATGCTGCAAATATAAAGGAGAAATAACATTGCTTCAGGCCTATAAAATCCAAAAGAATTTATCTGCAGCAAGCTGACACTACTGGCAATGGTAAAGGAAGTCCTTCAGGCAGAAGGTAAGTGATTCCAGATGGAGACATGAAACTACATAAAACATGAAGAGCACCAACAGTGATACCGACAGGGGTAAACATATACAGTACTTTTTCTTGTTATTTCAATCTCTTCAAAAGATGGTTGGCTGTATAAGCACAAAACAGCAGTGTGTTTTAGGGTTTATGATATATGTATAAGGTGAACGTATGAAACAGTAGCATAAAGACTGGGTTGGGAAAAACGGAAGTACGATGTTATAACATTATTGTACAATAGGTGACATGGTATATCGATTGAAGATGTTGTAATAAGTAAAACATGTGTCCTGTATACTGCGAGACAACCATTAGGAAAACAGAGATCTACAACTCATAAGCCAGTAAAGAAGATGAAACGGAATCCTCTGCGGGAGTCTTTGAAGAGTCAAATCTAACATAGAAGACAAATCTGGTGACCGATTGCTGCTTGGGGCTGTCATTTGACTGAGCATGTGACTAAAGGAGCCTTTTGGGGTGATGCAAATACCAAGTGTGGGTAGCTTAATCCTCACGATACATTCTGTGAAACAGGACATTCTGTGACTTGGACCTTGTGCAGACATCATATTAAAACCTTATGGTAGTGTGCTTTCAGCTGCCCTCATTGCCACCACCGTCACCGCCACCACGGCCGCTGCTGTTGCTGGAACAGTTGGCGGAGTCCAGAGGAGTAGGCGCCCACAGCAGCGATGGCTGAGAGGGTGATGGTAGGAGTGGAGGAGAGGGAGCCAGCGAGGAGGGAGCCCACGCGCTCGCCGCTCTTCCCCTGCCTGCCAATCTGATAAAGCCCCAGAGGCTGCGCCCAGAGCCATGTCCTCTGCCTCACCACCTGGTTCCCATCTGTAGTCTAGTGCCACTGAGTCTGGGCTTAGGGTCTTTAAAACCCTTAAGCCAAAACCAAAACAAACCAAACAAACAAACAAACAAAAACGAAACCTCACTGCCATTGAGTTGATTCCAACTCATAGACCCTCATTGGGTTTCCAGGGCAGTGAGTCTTTATGGAAGTAGATTGTCCCATCTTCTTTCCGTGGAGTGGCTGGTGGGTTTGAACCATCAACCTTCTGGTTAACAGTCAAATGCCTTAGGCACCGCACCACCAGAGTTCCTTTAAAACCCTTAGGGGAAAATAAACAAAAGGAGAGCTGCTTTCTCTAAACCAAACCTAACCAAATTTATGGGTCCGTAGATGTATATGCAGTTGGACGTTGTGTGAATGGACTTAAGTGAAGCTTACCTGTATTCTATACTTCGCTACTTAAGGGTATAACTTTTTCTAGACTCATCTGGAGAATGACAATGAGTCCATTTTATTGTATGTAGATGATACCTTTCATCCCCAAAATGGATTAAAGTGTTTTGATGTCACCATATCATCATCATCTATAACAATATGGAAGTAGTTGCCATTGACTGGATTCTGACCCATGGCAATCCTCGGGTGTCAGAGTCAAAGTGCTCCCTAGATTGTCAATGGCTGATTTTTCAGGATTAGATGAGCAGCTTTTTCTTCTGAGGCGTCTCTGGGTGGACGCAATCTTTCAACCTTTTGGTTAGCAGCCAAGCGTCTCAACTCTTTGCACCACACAGGGACTCCAGTTACAACAACACTAAGAGCAGTAATACTTGGTCAACGATCAGATACTTGAAGAGCTTTCTGTGGTTTTGGTCATTCAATTCTCACTTCATATCCCTACAAGTCAGGTACTTTCATCATTCCAATTTACTGATGAGTAAACTGAGGGTTAGAAAATTCCAAGGTGGAGCTTTCACTGCCGGTGGTCCAAACCAAAAAGCCAGTAGATTAACATCTGTATCACTTTGTCTTCCCTTTTCCATGTGAATAACAGACATCATCTTTCTGGTGCTATTAGGTGCCGTCGAGTTGCCTCTGACTCAGAGTGACCCTGTGTGCAACAGAGCGAACCACTGCCCCAGTCTTGTGGGATGCTCACAATCCTTGCTGTGCCTGAGGCCGTTGTTGTAGCCTGGGCTCATCTTCTGGCATTGTATCAGACAAGGCTCTGATACAGCGGCATTGTATCAGACAATGTTTCAAGGCTCTTCAGAAAGTTTTCCAGTAATACGTCAGTGTTTCACTGCTATTCATAAGGTTTTTAGTGGCCAGTTCATTCAGAAGTGGATGGCTCCATCCTTCCTCTCCATCTGTCTTAGTCTGGAAGTTCCACTGAAACCTGTCCACCATGGATGGCTTCACAGCAACACGCAAGCCACCACACAGTAGGACAAACCGACAGATGAGTGGTGGTATAGTTCAGAGGATAGTGTAGCTTGAATCACTATACCAATCCAACTTTCAATTCTTGTTATTATTATAAGTTCCTCTTCTCCGGCTATGTTTTCCCCTAAAGTGCCAGAGGCCTGGTCCCAAGAGAGCAAGTCTAATCTGTCTTTGGCTTGCAATGATCTCTGATCAATTGAAGAAACAAAAGGGTTCTCAAAGGACCTTGATGAGCTTGTTGCCACCCCAAGTGAAGCATAAGGTGTAGCTGATGTGGTCATAAGCTAAGAAAGAAAAGGCAAGCATGTGGTTTGTAAGTGAATGGGTAGTCTGTGTTGTCTTCAATCAGTCGAACGTGTTTGGCAAGTGTGTTCCTGGGGCTGCTGTAAAAAAAGAACCACAAGCTGGATGGCTTAAAACAATAGAAAATTATTCTCTTATGGTTCTGGAGGCCAGAGATCCATAGTCAAGGTGTTGACAGCCTTGGCCCCTTCTGGAGACTCTGATGAAGACCGTTTTCCAAGGCTCTCTCTTAGCTTCTGTTGGTTGCTGGCAATCCTTGGTGTTCCTTGACTTGGAGGTGTATCCCTGCAGTCTCTGACTTCTCATGATTTTCTCCTTGTGTGTTTATTCTGTGCCTCTGTATCCAAATTTTCCTCTCCTTTCTCATAAAGACACTAATCACTATTAGGACCCACCCTAGTCCAGTATGACTTCATTTGACCTTGACTGCATCTCCAAAGACTCTATTTACAAATAAGGTCACATTCATGGGTCTTCACTGGTCCAAGAGTTAAGACTTTAACATCTTTTTGAGAGACATTTCACCCTACTGTAGAGACACAATTACAGAGACACAATTCAACCCACTGTGTATACAATAAGATCTCAGTTACATACAGACACACATTTAAATACACAGATACATACATGTACACAGAAACAGGACTGGAAGGACATACACCATTTTACGAAGCTAGTGTTCTGTTGGTTGGGATTGTATGTGGTTTATATTCCTTTTTTTTTTTTTCATTCTGCTTACTTTCTATAGTAAGCAGATGTTATTGCAGAATCAGAAAAACATCGATTTTTAAGGAAATGAAAAGTGCTGTTAAAAAGAAAAAAATGAGTACTATGGATATAGAATTCAAATCCTAGAGATGGAAGCTTAAGTAAAATGAAACTTTCTCAGAGCACAGAGCTGGGTGTTGAGTGGTCCGAGTCTCTCCAAAGGTTCCGTCTGACCCTACCAAGAGTCTGATCTTACCCACTGATGACTTCTGATGGGGTTTGATATAGGTGGGGTCCCTGCGTGGTGCAAATGGTTAACACACTTGGATGTGAACCCAAAGGTTGGAGGTTCAAGTCTGCCCAGGAAGATAGTCCACTTCTGAAAGATCACAGCCACTGAACCCTATGGGGCCCAGTTCTGCTCTGATGCTCATGGGGTCACCATGAGCCAGGATCAACTTGCTGGCAACTGGTCTGCTCTGGTTGAGACGTGGGCTCATGCTTATGGCTGCTGATGCTTACAATGTTCTGAAAAGATTCTTCATGAGTTGGTGACTAAATATTTAGAAAAATAAAGATTTTCCATATAAAAGTAAAGGGCTAGACGACATCCATGTTTGCAGTTTTCACCCAGCGTTGCCTGTGGAAAATTCCAAGATTCTGGATCTGTTGGCCCATTGTCATTTACATTTAAGATATTTTGGAATTGATCTGCCATCTTTCTTTTCATTCCACACCACTTTCTCCTTTCTAGGGCTCATAGTACTTCAAAGCAACAGTAGGGGACGGATGGAGCAGGAGGGAAGAGAGTGCCCTCTGGACCTTAGTGTGCCAACTCCACCTCTTCCTACCTTCATGACCTGTGGCAATCTCTCTGTGCCACCATTCCAGGAAGAACACAATCTATGCTACCAAGAAGGCCATGACCTCTGCTGCCACTGCTTTGCTATGCTAAGTCCCTGGCTGTGGCCACCCTGACAAAAGTATCATCTTGGCTCAAATATAGAAAGAGTTAATAGCTGGAGTCTGTTAGGTGTCCGTACACCTGGCAGCTGATCACTGAGTGCTTTATTGAAGGGAAATTTGCACAGTGCATCTCCCTGTCTGCCACACTAGTGTTTGTAAGAACGAAGTCAAAGCATCGTCTCCCCACATTTCATCTTTCACTAAAGGTTAAGTGTTTGTGTTGCTCACTACCAGCTCTTTTACCATGGCTTGCCTGCTCTTTTACCATGGCTTGCCTGTTCTACTGTGGTTGAAGTTAGTTGCCTTTTTTTCCTTTTAGTTCCCTAGTGACACTGTAGCAGAATATTACAAGTAGGTAGCTTTATTATTATCTTTTCAACTTTTTATTGTGATTTGAGTGAAAGCTCAAAGAGCGAATTGGTTTCCTATTCAACAGTTCATGCTCATTTTGCTTTGTGGCTTTGATTGCAATTCCCACAAGGTAACAGTACTCGTCCCACTTCCTCCTTGTATTTGCCATGTCCATTTATCCTTCTTTCCTATCCCTTCCCGCCTCCTGAGCTTTGTCCGTGAGCAATTGCTCCGCTTTGCATCTCCTACGATTGATTGTTGTAATGAGTGCACACTTCTTTATTGTTCCCCTTGTAGGCCTACTGTTTGTCTGAAAGTTGAGCCATGAAGTCAGGGGTGGGGGCTTTGAGTTCAATTCTAGGTTTGAAGAATTTCTAAGGGCCATAGTCTCAGGGGTTCCAGAAGTCCCTGTCAGACCAGGAAGCCTCATCTTTTTAACTATTTTGAATTTTGTTCCACATTTTTCTTCCATTCTATCCAGGATCTCCTATGGTGATCGCTTTCAGAATGGTCAGGAGTGGTAGCTGGGACCATCTAGTTCTTCTGGTCTCCTGGCTGTGGAAGCTGGGGTTCAACGTGGTCCATTAGTCCTGGACTAATTGTTTCCATGTGATTTTGATTTTCTTCACTCTTTGCTCCTGACAAGGAGAGCCCAATAGTTATATCCTAGGTGGCCGTTCATAAAGTTTTGAGTTGGCTGCTGACTCATTGCAACCCCATGCATGGTGGAACAAACTGCCACCCAGTCCTGCGCCCTCCTCCTGATTGGTTGTGGATCAGGTCATTGTGCTCCATAGGTCACCAGGATTTTCTTCCTAATCTCTCTTAGTCTGGAAGCTGTGCTGAAACCTCATCAACATCAAAGCAGCATGCAGAGCCTGTTCTTGGTTTCTTTATTTTGACTTATCTCTTGTATGCCTGGATTTCTTGTTAAATATATATATATATATATATATATATATATATTTTTTTTTTTTTTCCCCCAAGAAGAGTTCATAGGTTTTATATTCCTGAATTCTTTTATGTTTTTATGTTTAAGAATATCTTCCTTTTGCTTTGGAGCTCTAGTAGCATAGTGCCTATGACACCTGACTGCTAACCAGAAAGCTGGCAGTTCAAACCCACCAACCACTCCTTGGAAGGAAGGTTGGGCAATCTACTTCTGTAGTGATACCACCTCAGAAACCCAAGGTTGGGTCGCTATGAGTCAGGTCTGACTCGACAGCACACAACAACAACAACAACAGCCTTTTGCTTAATTCTTGAATGATAACTTGCCTACGTCTGAGTTGTCTTTGATGTGGCTCTATTGTCTTCTATCTGAATGATTCTGCAAAGTCTGATGCTAATGAGTTTCTCCCCTTGTAGGTTATTTTCTTTTTCTGGTTGTATGCATAAATAATTAATTCTTTAACCTTGAAGTTACAGGGATGACCGCAGGTCATTTGTATAAAGTTTTCCTGGTATTATTTCATTGGTGTGTCCACTTTTTCCTTCATTTCAGGAAAAACTTATTGTATTAAGTCTTGGAGTAGTTTCTTCTGTTTCATTTATTGCGTCGTCAGGGACAACTGTTTCCCTTCTGTTTGTGTCTGTCTTCCAGATCCTCTATCTTCTTTTAATTACTGTAATCTCTTCAGCTTTTCCTTCTGCATTTCCTGTGCTCACTCAAGTCTTAATCCCGTGGTAGTCACTTGATTTTCAGTAGTGTCTCGTCTCTTCCTGATTGTAATTTATTTTCTCCTCCTTTCTTTCTCTCTCTCTCTACTTCTGCCCAACAGTATATTTGTAGTAATATTTGATATTTCTCTGCCACTTCTTTTCATTGTTCTCATAGACGACAGGGGCAGCTCAGTCAAGTCCTTCTGTTCGTGTGATGGATTCTGGATAGATTTTCCCATCTTGCATGGCGCTGATTTGTCTTTTTCTCTTTGGGTTTTTGTTTGAGGATGAGGTGTTGCATTCAGGCAGGTTTCCTGTAGCCTGAACTTCTCTTCTTCCATGTGGGAGACCCTGATTCCATTCAGACCTCACACGCAGCCACCACCCTTCTGTCCAGGGAGGCTTGCATGTTGCTATGATGCTTCCTGATTCCAGTGGGACCTCCAGACTAAGAAGGGATGCCTGACAACTTACTCCTGAAAATCAGCTAAGAAAAACACTGGATCACAGCGGTCCAATCTGCTGTGTCCTGTGTTGCCATGAGTTGGGGGCCGACTCTATGGCACCTAATGACAGCAGCAACACACTTGTGGAGAGTGGTGTGCAGCAAAGGAGAAGTGTCTTGGCTGAGCCAGAGTACAACAAACAGAGTACTAAGGAGCTCCAGTTCTTGCCTCTCCTTTGAGTATCCTGTCCCAGTACTCACTGCACCTAGTTGAGGGCATGTTCTGCCACCCATGGCCATCAGTTTTTACTCACTCAGTGGAGTGCCCTGACAGGATTGCCAGACAGAAACAAGATACTTAGTAAGATTTAAATGTGAGATAAACAACAAATAATTTTTCAGTATAAGTATGTCCCAAGGCATTGGCAAAACTCAAGGCTCTAGGAATTAACAGAATACAAATTGAGATGTTTCAACAAATGGATGCAACACTGGAAGTGCTCAATTGTCTATGCCAAGAAATTTGGAAGCCAGCTACCTGGCCAGCACATTGGAAGAAATCCATTTTGTTCCCATCCCAAAGAAAAGTGAGTCCACAGAATGTGGAAATTATCAAACAATATCATTAATATCACCAAAACAAACAAACAAACAAACAAACACTGCCATTGAGCTGGTTCCTACTCAGCTCAGAAACTCACTGCGTTTCCAAGACTGTAAATCTTGATGGAAGTATATTGCTTCATGTTCCTTCCACAGAACAGCAAGTGGGTTTGAACCACTGAACTTCTGGTTAGCAGCCAAGTGTTACTACGTCACCAAAGCTCCTTATCACACACAAGTAACATATTACTGAAGATAGTTCAAAAACAGCTGCAGAGGAACATCAACAAGGAACTGCCACAAATTTAAGCTGGATTCAGAAAAGGATGTGGAACAAGGGATTTCCTTACTGATGTTGGATGAATCTTGGCTGAAAACAGAAAATACTAGAATGATGTTTTATTGACTATATGAAGACATTAGACTGTGTGGATCATAACAAATTATGGATAAAATTGCAAAGAATGAGAATTCCAGAAACACTTAATTGTGCTCATGAGGAACCTGCACATAGACCAGGAGGCTGTCTTGTCAGAAGAAGAGGATACTACATGGTTTAAAATCAAGAAGGGGGTGTATCAGGGTTGTATCCTTTCACCATACTTACTCAGTCTATATGCTGAGCAAATACTCTGAGAAGCTGGACTATATGAAGAAGAACATGGCATCAGGATTGGAGGAAGACTCATTAACAACCTGCGATACACAGATGCCACAATATTTCTTGCTGAAAGTGAAAATGATTTGAAACACTTATTGATGAAGATCAAAGACTACAGTCTTCAGTGTGGATTACACCTCAACATAAAGAAAATTAAAGTCCTCACAACTGGACCAATAAGCAACATCATGATGAACAGAGAAAAGATTGATGATGTCAAGGATTTCATTTCACTTGGATCCACAATCCACACCCACAGAAGGAGCAGTCAACAAATCCACTAGCGTACTGCAGTGTGCAAATCTACTGCAAAAGACCTCTTTAAAGTGTTAAAAAGCAAAGATGTCACTTTGAGGGCTAAGGTGCACCTGGCCCAAAGCATGATGTTTTCAATTTCCTTATATGCATGTGAAAGCTGGACAATGAACAAGAAAGACGGGAGAGAATTGATGCCTTTGAATTGTGGTGCTGGTGAAGAATGCTGAATATACCACGGACTTCTAGAAGAGCAATCAAATCTATCTTTGAAGAGGCACAGCCAGACTGCTCCTTAGAAGCTAGGATGGTGGTCATCTCATGTGCTTTGGCCATGTTGTCAGGAGGGACCAGTCTCTGAAGAAGGACATCATGCTTGGTAAAGCAGAGCCAAAAAAAATCCAAGCTCACTGCCGTCAAGTCGGATCTGACTCATAGCTACCCCTCCTTGGGTTTCCAAGGCAGTATCTCTATGGAAGTAGATTGACCAATCTTCCTTGTGAAGAGTGGCTGGTGGGTTTGAACTGCCAGCCTTCTGGTTAGCAGTCAAGTGTCTTAGGCGCTACGCCACCAGAGCTCAGCAAAAAAGGGGAAGACACGTGAGGAGATGGATTGCCACAGTGGCTGCAGCAATGTGCTTGAACATAGCCAGGACTGTGAGGACAGAGTCGGACTGGGCGGTGTTTCATTCCCTTGTACATAAGAGTCGGAACGGACTCAGTGACACCTGACAAAAACAACACGTTCCAACTGGGGCGTTTCAGTACATTTTCATGTGCTCAATCTGGCAGCCCATGTTCTGGAAATGACAAACTCCCTTCCCTCTGTGGAGCGCCCGCTGTGATGTGTAGGGACTCGTCCTCTTGAGGGTTTTTGCTTCACTTTTTCCAGGGTTACTCATGCACACCCCCGCCCAACAGGCCACCCATTGCAGGAGTTTTGTGAGAATTCCCACATTAATGTCCATCCTCAGAAAAGTTTCCAGGGTCTAGGGGTGGGATTAGGAGTCACGCATCTTTGTGCCAAGCCAGGATCTCTCGCTCTTCCCTTGGCTGCCCTTTTCAATGTTTATGACATGAGTGAGTTGCTGCTGAGGTTTTTCTTTCTTTCTTTCTTTCTTTCTTTCTTTTTTTTAATTCTTAGGCACTGGGTGAGGGTGAGTCTCCTCTTCTCCTCAATACTGCTGCCTTTACAGGGAAGTGCTCTTGTTGACTTGTTTATTCGCACAGTGGATACTTAGCAAGGGGCCGTGGCTCTCTCTGGCTGGTGGGAGTCACCCATTCTGTCAAGGCTGTCATACATTCTGGCAAAGACTGCTCCATTTCACTTTATTTCCGTGGCCTGGAGCTGGGTCTTGTCTTCCCATTAGACTGATAGCTCCTTTGAGGCAGGAATGGGGCACAGCTCGTCTCTGTCCTCACCCCAGAGCTCATAAATTATTTGTGGAAGAGATGATTACACTTCATGTGTGAGGTGTGGAGTTGCAACAGCCAAGCAGAGTGGAGCCCTGGGTGGTGCAAACGGTTATGAGGCACAGCTTCTGACAGAACGGTTGGAGTTCAAGTCCACCTAGAGTCACCTCAGAAGAAGGGCCTGGAGGGTTACTGTATACTTACACAAATAATGTGCCTCCTTTGTTTACTTGTCAACAAGCCCACTCCCTGCCAGGTAGTTTTGTAAGTGAATGATGCTAATTTTCTTACAAGAACATGTAAAAAAAAATGGCATAGCAGCGCTTATGAAAATGCCTCACACGAGGAGGGTGTGAGTGGCAAACATACATAGAAGACATGCGTTATTTGCATAAAAGTACAGTACTTTTGAAAAATTGGCCATTGAAAGCCCTGTGGGGCACCATTCTGGTCTAACATGCATAGGGTCGCCATCGGTTGAAGTTGACTTGATGGTGATAGGTCTGGTTCTGCATAGAGCAGAGCTGAGAGGACAAGGGCATTTAGAACCCTGGTCCCTGCAATTGCCAGCTATAGCCTGAGGAAGCAAAAACAGAGGCGGCATGGTCCTGCCCTGGTTTCTCACGGGTGGAAGAGGGATGTAACTCATCATTCAGTGTGAGTTCCAGGTCTACTCTAGCCTCTGCTACCAGAACCCCATGGTAAATTAGCTAAATGACTCTAGGAAGAAGCCATAATGTGAAGGTCTAAGGCCTGGAGAAAATGACTGGGGACCGGGGGGCTCAGGGGTCACTGAGACACAGCTATGGTTCTCATGGAATTTACCAGGAAGACAGACCCATGGGGCAAAGGGGCTTCGTGCCTGGCTGCATTTTCAGGGCTGCAGGAGTTGGTTGAGGGAGGCAGGCTGGCGTACCATGCAAAGTCACAGAGGTGAGAAAAAGCAGGGACTACTCTCAGAGCTGTCGTGGGCCCTGGGGCGAGCAGAGGAGACAAATGATGTTGTTAGCAGATGCATATTGGCCAGGTGGGACAGAGCGCCATGCAGAAGTGGCTTGCCTGGAGTCAGCACCAGGTCCCTGGCCAGCTGGAGCCCAGGTAACATGACCGTCCCTTCTGCTTCCTCCTGCAAAGTGCATGAACAGAGTTGCCGGAAGTAGCTGGCCACACTGCTCTCCCTCTGCTCACTAGACACACTGGAAAGCTTGAGTAATTCTGTGGCTAACTCCCTGGCCATGGGGAAAGCTGCTCTCCCACGTGCATTTCCAAGTGGGTGCAGAAGGAGGAGGGGAGAGGAGTCAGCCCTTCCTCCCATCCACATCTCTCAGGAGGTCCGATGTCTCCAGAACATCCCATCCACTTATCTCCATCACACCATCTCTGACCTTTTTGCTCTGGTGACTCGGTAGCTTTAAGTGGCAGCTGTTTACAGATGAGCACCTTGCACTTCCATATATGTTGTTGTTGTTGTTATGTGCCGTCGAGTCGGACCAGACTCATAGCGACCCCTCCTTGGGTTTCCGAGGCGGTATCACTACGGAAGTAGATTGCCCCATCTTCCTACTGAGGAGTGGCTGGTGGGTTTGAACCTCCAGCCTTCTGGTTAGCAGTCAAGTGCCTTAGGCACTACGCCACCAGAACTCCGTTTATGGAAACTGTCAAATCATCAGAGGAAATTTTCAACGCTTTCCCTCTCCTCCCAGCCAGCTAGAAGTATGCTTTGCAAACCCTCTTTTTACGGACACACAAGAGGGTGTGATCTTCTCCATAAGCGTGCTCCAAGGAGAAGGTTTATTAGATCTGCCCCTCCCCTGGGCAAGGGCCACTCCAAGGAGTCACTTGGAGATATATATGAGCCTGTCACAGGTGAGTCTAAATGACTGTGTTGAAGGATGAGGTGGCTGGGTTGGAGCTGGCATTCATAGCAGGTTAACAAGCATTTAAGCAAGTCCTTCTGCTCCAAAGCAGAAAAAACAAATCTTTCCTTTCACCCATCCTCAACCATCGCATCCCTTAGACCCGAGCCCTGATTGACCCAGGAGGACTTCAGGGAATGACAGATTTGGTAGCTTTGGGCTCACTGCTAACCTCTCTGAAGCTTCATTTACTTATTGGAGAATTGGGGTAAAGCTGCACACCCTGCAGGATTGTCAGGGGGCAAGGGAGGGTGGTGCATGCAGACCCAGGCTGGGGGCTGGGTCGCTGTGGCTCTTACCCCTGCTGTTGTGGCCCCGGGGTTTGGAGGAGCTGCCTCTTCTGGGAGAAGCTGAGGGAGAAAATGCAAACCCAGGGCGTTTCCGAAGGGCCAGCACCAAGGCTTAAGTGGAGAGAGTGAGCGAGGACGCCTCTTCTCCTCATGCCTCCCTCGGGGCTGGTGCTGGTCTCCCTGTCACTGCGAAGCTCTCTGTGGACCTACTATGTCTCCATGGTTCCTGTCATCCCTGCTCATCCTGGGAGGCAGCTGTTGTCATTTCCATTTTATATATGAAGAAACAGTTTCCAAAAAGCTAAGTGACATTCACAAGGGCTCCCAGACCGAAGTGGCAGAGTGGGGGTGGAAGCTCACCTGTGCCCACCCCTGACTGGCTACACCACTGCCTCCTTCTTGGCATCTAGACCTTGCTCCCCACTTGTTTTGCCAACTCTTCATCCGCTTGAAAAAGATTCATGGATCACACTAGAAGGTTTTTTTTTTTTTTTTCTCTTTGAGTTGTTATTTTGCATTAGGGAAAAATGAGAAGAATTTAATTCATCATGAGGTGCTGGGAAAGAAACATGCAACAACACAACGACACCCCAGGGACAGCCTGAAACCAGAAGGTGATGCTGATGGAGACCACCAGCCGGGGGGAGGAGGTCTGCCTGGGAAGTCCTCGCCCGCCTGTTCCAGAACCTTCTCAGCTGCCTCTGGGCTTTTAGGTCAGCTGGCCAGTCAGTGAATGTTCCCAGGCACCACCCACTGTGAAAAAAAGTAAGTGTGTCCAGCTGCAAAGGTAGAGGGCATTGCTGTTGTTGTGGGCAGCGCTTCTCATTTGACGAAGAAGCAGCTCAGGGGCTCCAAAGGCCCATGAGGAAGGGAGGAGGCAGGCAGGGTAGTGTGATGGGCAGAGGGCTGGAGCCAGCATTGGGACCAGGGTGGTAGCCAGACCCATGTGGGCCCCGAGCCCAGCTCTGGGCCTCACAAGCAGAGCACCCTTGTGTCTTAGGGTACTCCCAGCAGTAGTGGTTCAATGGTGGAACCCTCAACTTCCATGCAGGAGATCCAGGTTCAGGTCCCAGTGGATGTATCTAGTGCACAGCCACCACCTGTCTGTCACTGGAGGCTTATGTACCTGCTGTGATGATGAGTAGGTTGTGGCAAGGGCTTCCAGACTGAGATGCACTGGTAAGAGAGGCCAGACAACCTACTTCTGAGAACCAGCCAATGAGAATGCTATGTGTCACCATGTGGGGGATGGTGCAGGTCCAGGCAGCATCTCTTTCTATTGTGCATGGGGTCATCATGAGTCGGGGGATGACTTCTGGGCAGCTAGCAGCAAGAACATCTGATGGGAGGCCCACCCACATTGTCCAGAGCGTTATCCTTCACTATAGGTCAACTATAAAGGCTAAAACCAAACAACAACAGCAATAACAACAACAACAACAAAAAAAAAAAAACCAAAACCACTGCCATTGAGTCGATTCTGACTCATAGCGACACCCATTGGGTTTTCAACATGGTAAATCTTTACCAGTCTTGCTTCCATGGAGTGGCTGGTGGGTTTGAACCACCAACCTTCTGGTTAGCAGTCAGATGCCTTGGGCATTGTGCTGCCAGAGGCTAGTCGCATGTAAATACCTTCATAGCAATACCTACATTACAATTTGACCAGGCAGCTGGGCACCATTGTGCAGCCAAGTGGACACATGACATTAGCTATCACTACCCTGTGAGCTTCTTCACACGGGGAGTCTTTGTTTTCTTATCTATGAATAAGGATTCCCAAGTCCACCTCCTAGGGTCCTTGGGAAGAGGGAAGGAGACAACCTCTGGGAGCAGTTGTTGCTGTGTTGTTAGATGCCGTTGAGTTGGTTCTAACTCATAGCAACCCCAAGTACACAAAACAAAATACTGCCTGGTCCTGCACAAGACTCACAATCCCTGCTATACCTGAGCCCATCGTTGCAGCCACTGTGTCAATCCATTGTGTTGAGGGCTTTCCCCTGTATTGTTGGCCCTCCACTTTTCCAAGCACGATATCCTTCTCCAGGGAATGGTCCCTTCTGGCAGCATGACCAAAGTAGGTGAGACCAAGTCTAACCATTCTTGCTTCCAAGGAGCATTCTGGCTGCACTTCTTCCAGGACTGATTTGTTCTTTTAGCAGTCCATGGTACTTTCAGCATTCTTCACCAACACCACAACTCAAAAACATCAACTCTTCTTCTGTCTTCCTTGTCTATCGTCCAGCTCTCACATGCATATGAGGTGATTGAAAATACCATGGCTTGGGATAGTCTTCAAGGAGATACATTTGCTCTTCAGCCCTTGAAAGAGGTTTTCACAGCAGATTTGCCCAGTGCAATATGTCATCTGATGTCTTGACTGCTGCTTCCATTGGTGTTGATTGTGGAACCAAGTAATATGAAATCTTTAACAACTTCAATTTTTTCTCCATTTATTATGATGCTGTTTATTGGTCCAGTTGTGAGGATTTTCATTTTCTTTATATTGAGATTCAATACATACTACAGACTGTAGTCTTTAATCTTCATCAGTAAGTGCTTCAAGTCATCCTCACTTTCAGCAAGAAAAGTTGTGTCTTTGGCTTATTGCAGGTTGTTAACGAATCTTCCTCCAATCCTGATGCCACACTGTTCTTCATACAGCCCAGGTTCTCAGATTATTTGTTCTGCACACAAATTGAATGAGTATGGTGAAAGGATACAACCCTGATACACTTCCATCCTGATTTTAAAAAATGCTGTATCCCCTTGTTTTGTTAGAAAGACAGCCTCCTGGCCTACGTACAGGTTCCGGATGAGCACAATCAAGTGTTCTGGAATTTCCATTCTTCTCAATGTTATTCATAATTTGCTATGATCCACACAGTTGAATGTTTTTGCATAGTCAGTAAAATATAAGTAAATATCTTTCTGGTATTCTTTGCTTTCAGCCAAGTTCCATCTGACATCAGGAATGATATCCCTTGTTCCAGGTCCTCTTCTGAATCCAGCTTGCATTTCTGGAAGTTCTCTGCCAATATACTGTTGCAATCATTTTTGAATTATCTTCATAAGATTTTACTTGCATGTGACATTAATGATATTGGTCAATAATTTCCACATTGTGTGGGATCACCTTTCTTTGGAATGGGTGCAAATATGGATCTTTTCCAGTCAGTTGGCCAGGTAGCTGTCTTCCAAATGTCTTGGCATAGACAACTGGGTGCCTCCAGTACAGCATCCATTTGTTGAAATGTCTCATTGGCAATTCCATTCATTCCTGGAGGCTTGTTCTTTGCCAAGTCCTTCAGTGCAGCTTCGACTTTTTCCTTCACTACCATTGGTTCTTGATCATATGCCTCCTGAAATGGATGAAGATTGACCAATTATTTTTGGTACAGTGACTCTGTGTATTCCTTCCATCTTCTTTTGATGTTTCTAGCATCATTCAATATTTCACCCATAGAATCTTTCAATATTGCAACTTGAGGCTTGAATTTTTTCCTCAGTTTTTTCAGCTTGAGAAATGGTGAGTGTATTCTTCCCTTTTGGTTTTCTAACTCCAGATCTCTGCACATTTCATTATAATGAATGACTCTGTCTTCTTGAGCTGCTCTTTGAAATCTTCTGTTCAGCTCTTTTATCTTGTCATTTCTGTTTGCTTTAGCTAGTCTCCTTTCAAGAGCAAATTTTAATCTCTTATGACATCCATTTGGGTCTTTTCTTCCTTTCTTGTGTTTTTAATGACCTTTTGCTTTCTTCATGGATGATGTTCTTGATGTCATCCCACATCTCATTTGGTCTTTAGATATTGATGTTCAATGAGTCAAATCTATTCTTCAGATGGTCTCTAAATTCAGGTAGGATATAATCAAGGTCATATCTTGTCTTTCATGAACTTCTTTTATTGTCTTCAGCTTCAATTTAAACTTGCATATGAGCAGTTGACGGCCTGTTCCACAGTCAGTTCCTGCCCTTTCTTGGCTGAAGATATTGAGCTTCTTCATCACCTCTTTTCACAGATGTCATCAATCTGATTCCTGTGTACTCCATCTGCAGTCCATGTGTACAGCTGCTGTTTGTGTACAAATAGCTGTTGGTCTTGCAAAATTCCATCATGCAACGTCCAGCATTATTTCTATCACCAAGGCCACATTTTCCAACTACCGGTGATTCTTCTTTGTTTCCAAATTTTACATTCCAATCACCAGTGATAATCAACATATCTTAATTGCATGTTTGGTCAATTTCAGACTGCAGAAGTTGGTAAAAATCTTCAGTTTCCTCATCTTTGGCTTTGGTAATTGGTGTGTAAATTTGAATGATAGTAGTATTATCCAGTCTTCTTTGTAGGCATATGGATGTTATCTTATCACTGATAGCATTGTACTTCATAATAGATCTTGTAACATTCTTTGTGATGATAAATGCCACACCATTCCTCTTTAATTTGTCATTCCCCAGTATAGTAGGTCATATGGTTGTCTGATTCAAAATGGCCAACACCAGTCCATTTCATCCCACTAATGCCTAGGATGTTAATCCTTATGTGTTCCATTTCATTTTTGAAAGCTTCCAATTTTCCTAGATTCATACTTTGCACATTCCATGTTCTGATTATTAATGGATGCTTGCAGCTGTTTCTTCCCATTTTGAATCATGCCACATCAACAAATGGAGGTCCTGAAAGCTTTACTCCATCCACATCATTAAAGTTGGCTTTACTCTGAGGAGGCAGCTCTCCCCCAGCCATATTTTGAGTTCCTTCCAACCTGAGGGGCTCATCTTCTGGCACTATAGCAGACAATGTTTCATGGGTATTTGTAAAGTTTTCCAGTAATACATCAGACAGTATTTCACTGCTATTCATAAGGTTTCTTCCTGGCCAATTCTTTGAGAAGTGTATGGCCCCTTCCTTCTTCTAAGTCTGTCTTAGTCTGGAAGCTCTGCAGAAACCTGTCCACCATGGGTAACCCTGCTGGTGTTTGAAATACTGGTGGCAAAACCTCCAGCCTCACAGCAACACACAAGCCACCACAGTACAACAGACTGACAGATGAGTGGTGGCTGGGAGCAGTAGTTCATATATAAATAGGTGTCCACAGTGCTGGGAGCAATAGTTCATAGTATGAATATATGGCAGTGGTGCTGGGAGCAGTACTTCATATATGAACATGTGATCATGGTGCTGGGAGCAGAGGTTCATGTGTCAGCATGTGTCCATGGTGCAGGGAGCAGTACTTCATACATGAACATGTGACCATGGTGCTGGGAGCAATAGTTCTTAAGTGGACATGTGTCCATAGTGCTGGGGGCAGTAGTTTACATGTAAGCATGTGTCCATGTTGCTGGAGGCAGTAGTTCAGATGTAAGTATGTGTCCAAGGTGCTGGGAGCAAGCAGTTCACATGTAAATGCTAGTCTATGTTGCTGGGAACAGTAGTTCACATGTAAATGCGTGTCTGTGATGCAGGGAGGCATAGTTGTTATGTAAGCCCATGTCTGTGTAGGAAAGAGGTTGGATTGCAGGAGCCACAGAACCCTGTCAATATGTGATTTTCTGTCCTATGTGTTTGCACATCACTAGTGCCAAGGGGCCAGGAGAGGGGCATTCAATACTGAAAGCATATCCTTACAGAGGCAACCTGGAGCCACCTCCTCTCTAAAGTCCTGCCTCAACAGGATCTGGTTTTTGCTCCTGTTTATTAGGCTGATGCTTCCCTCTACGTAGGGGTGGTACTTGCTTAGTTATGTGTCTGCCTCCCCCTTGTCCAGCAGCTCCTGTGGGCATAGACTGTCCTGTCCACTTTAGCGTCTACTGTGGCATCTGAGTGCTTAGGTTTGGATGAAGAGGTCAGAGCCATTGCTAGATGAAGACCTACCAGATGGCCACCCACCAGTTCCTGGGACATCAACATGGGCAGCGGTGACTGGCATGGGGAATGGGTGTTCCTGAGTGACAATGAGAATCCACTGTTATAGGTGGTGCCCAGGGAAGAGCATGACATTGTGCTTCAGACTTACTCCTGACCTTGAGTGAAAAGAGTCTGGTGTGCCCGCAGGTATGCCACATCTGGTCCTAAGAGCTCTGGTAGCATAGTGCCTAAGGCACTTGACTGCTAACCAGAAGGCTGATGGTTCAAACCCACCAGCCATTTCTCAGAAGGAAGGTTGGGCAATCTACTTCCATAGTGATACCATCTCGGAAACCCAAGGAGGCGTTGCTTTGAGTCAGGGCTGATTTGACGGCACACAAGAACAACAACAAGAAGATGATGCTAAATATTCAGTCCACAGAAATACACTTTGGCAGCTTCCACACTCAGCTCAGCTATAAATGCTTGTTGTGTGCCTACTGTGCTCAAGAATGTATTAGGGAAGGGGGAGACTATAAACCAAACCAAGCCCACTGGCATCCAGTTGATGCCAACTCACAGTGAGCCCTGAGGGACCAAGTAGAACTGAGCTCCACAGGGTTTGTTTCTCTTTATGAAAGCAGATTTCCAGACCTTTCTCTGGTGGGGCTGCTGGCTGGGTTTGAACCCTCCACCTTTCAGTTAGTGGTTGAGTGCAAACTCTGCCACCCAAAGACTTAGGGGGAGACCAGCGGGTGGAAGACACAGGTGGAGGTTGGACATAGGGGGAGGGTCTCCCGTGTAAATGGGGGGCCAGTCTCTGTGATTCCTCTTCATCCCCTCTTCTCCCTTCCTCCACGTCAGCTCTTACTCCTTCAAACCCTCCCAACCTCCCTGCAGCAGGAGCTGCCTGGTACCCCACAGCACAGCTCTGCCTGCTCACAGTCTTTTCTGTCTTTGTACAATTCCCTCCCCACCCCACCCCCGTCATTATTGTTATTTTTTTTTAATGCATACTCAATTGTTCCAGCACCATTTGTTTAAAAAGACTATCTGACTTGCTTTGTGTTTGTAATACACTTTATTTTTCAGAGCAGTTTTAGGTTTACAGAGAAATTACACAGAAAGTTCTCATTGCTGTTAAGGCAATTCTGACTCATATCAACCCATAGACAGAGTAGAATTGCTCCACAGGGTCTCCAAGGCTGTAAATCTTTCTGAAAGGAGATGGCCACATCTTTCTCCAGGGGAGCTGGTGCATTCAAACTGTCAACCATTTGGTTAGCAGCTGAGCATTTTAACTACTGCACTACCAAGACTCCTTGCAGAAAATATGGAGTTCCTATAAATCCTCTAGGAGCTCTGGTGGCATAGTGCCTAAGGCATTTGACTGCTAACCAGAAAGCTGGGACATTTAGTTAAAACCCACCAGCTACTCCTCTGAAGGAAGGTTGGGCAATCTATTTCCACAGTGATACCACCTTGGAAACTCAAGGAGGGGTCACTGTGAGTTGGATCCGACTCCATGGCAGTGAGTTTGGTTTGAGTTTATAAACCCTCTGCCCCCTATGGAGTTTCCCCTATTTATTAAGATCTTGGGCTCCTGTGGTACACTTGTTCCAATTGATGAATAATATAGATATATTATTGCAAAGTCCACAGCTTACATGACGACTCACTCTTTGTGTTGCATAGACTTGGGGTTTTGATATGTGACATGAGTCACGTGTCCATCACAACAGAAACATTTGAAATAGTTTCACTGCCTTAAAAAATGTCCTGGACCCACTAGTTGATTCATCTCCTCTTCTCCCCCTGCACCCCTGACAATGGATGACGTTTTTACTGTCTCTATGTTGTTGATTGGTTTTTGTTGTTATGTGCCATCGAGTTGGTCCCAACTCATAGCAACCCTCCTTGGGTTGCTGAGGCAGTATCACTACGGAAGCAGATTGCCCAGTCGTTGATTAGAGGGGACTCAAAATAGTGCTTGGGAAGATCTTCCTCCTTAAAGGAGAGTTGACCTTAATGATGTGGATGAATAAAGCTGATGTGGCATGACTCAAAATGAGAAGTGACAGCTGCAAACATCCATTCATACTGGAACGTGGAATGTGCCAAATAGAAATCTAGGACAACTAGAAGCCATCAAAAATGAAATGGAATACACTAGGATTGATATTCTAGGCATCAGTGAGCTGAAATGGATGGGTATTGGCCATTTTGAATCAGACAAACATGATCTAATGGCATCATAGTCATGGTCCAAAAGAACATTTCAAGATCTTTTCTGAAGTACAACGCTGTCAGTGATAGGGTAATATTCCTACATCTACAAGGAAGACCAGTTGATATAACTATTATTCAAATTTACGCACCAACCACTAATGCCAAAAGGAAGAAATTGAAGTTTTTTTTTTTTTTAACCAGTTTCTGCAGTCTGAAATTGATCAAACATGCAACCATTGTGCATCGATAATCACTGGTGATTGGAATGTTGAAGTTGGAAACAAAGAAGGATGATAGTTGGAAAATATGACCTTGGAGATAGACATGATGCCACAGATAGCATGGTAGAATTTTGCAAGACCAATGACTTGGGGAAGCAAGACTGGACAATCTACTTCCTTAAAGATTTACTGCCTCAGAAACCAAAAGGGGGTTGCTATGAATTGGAATTGACTTGATGGCAGTGGGTCTGCTTTTTCGTTTGAATGACTTAAAATACTGCCTCTAGTGTCACCTTTTCCAGACTGTCATGCAGTTTGAATCACACCATGATTAGCTTGTTCAGACTGGCTTCCTTCACTTAGCAATGCACCTTTGAGCTTCTCCATGCTTTTCTTTTGATCACTAAATTGTACCCCATTACATGGACCACAGTTTGCTTGTCCACTCACCTGCTGAACAGAACAAAACACTGCCTGATCCTACGTCATCCTCACGATCCTCACTTGAGCACCATCCACAATCCTCATGCTTGAGCCCATCATCACAACCACTGTGTCAATCCATCTTATTGAGGGTCTTCCCCCTTTTTCATTGGCCCTCTACTTTACCAAGCATGATATTCTTCTTCAGGGACAGGTCCCCTCTGACAACATGACCAAAGTATGAGAGACAAAATCTAAGGAGCATTCCAGCTGTACTTTCTCCAAGACAGATTTGTTCGTTCTTCCGGCAGTGCATGGAATTTTCAATAGTCTTCGCCAACGCCTCAACTCAAATGCATCAGCTCTTCTGCTGTCTTCCTTATTCACTGCCCAGCTCTCACAAGTCTTCAAAGTGATAGTGCAGCAAGGTGGGCCCTAAATCCAATGACGGGTGTCCTTCAAAGAAGAGGAAATTGTGCCATTGAGACACAGGGACAAACAGGAAATAGGACATCTGAAGATAGAGTGGAGTGATGTGTCTACAAGCCAAGGAACACCAAAGGTTGCTGGCCACCACCAGAGGCTGGGAGCAAGCCTAGGACAGATTCTCCCTCAGAGCCTCCATAAGGAATGGGCGTGACTGATAACCTGATTTCAGACGGCTAGCCTCCAGAGCTGTGAGACAGCGTCTGCCATTGCAAGCCTCCCAGAACGTGGCTCTCTGTTTCGGGAGCCCAGGACACTCCAGGGAGGAGATGCAGGTCCCGTAGCCTCTTGTAGATCTAGGCCTGTTTTTTTCAGGAGATCTCCTTGTTTGTCCCACTTTTACCATTTCTTCTGGCAAAGCTTTTCCCTAGCTGTGACCAGAGTCATCCGGGGCCAGCTGACCCCTGGGCTCCCCTGAGATGGCTTAGGTGCCCGGATGCAGCCTTCTGCATGAGGCAGCAGTGTTCCTGGCTGCACATGAAAGGAGAGATTATAACAGCCCATTTTCTCCAGGCAGCTTATCCCGATTAAGTGGGAATCCAGCACAAATCCCCACCCTGCCTTGCTTCCTTCTCATCCTGCCCCATTAACCACCACCCCCTACACGGTCTGACAGAGCCTGGGGTGGTGGCTCCAGGGTACATGGACCCGGAACCCATGGCACTAGTCATTCCCAGTTTCTTAAAGGAGCACCTGGTGTTAGGTGAAACCACACTGCTTGCCGAGGTGATGGTGCTTGGACCGGAATTGGATCTGCCCTGGGCAACACCCGGGTCCTGTCACCCTTGCCATTTGTCTGCTGTGGCCTGAGGGGCTGGGCTTTGCTTGGACATGGTGTTCCCTGGTAACATCAAATGCTGTTATGTAATCCGTGACTTCGTGGTGTGTGGGATGCTCAGTGTACGCCTCTGAGGGGGTCAGGCCAGGTTAAGCCGCAGCCTCTGATGCGATCCTCCCCCAGCTCGGCCCCCCTCACCCTCGGGTAAGCCGGAGTGGGAAGTACCCAGTGGGGAAACCAAGGGTCTCGTGGTTCATGGAGGGTGGAGCCTTTGGGAATCCCATCTATAAGGACTGCCTGCGATGTTGCAGCATCTGCTTGGTGGGTAAAAACACACCTATTTTGAGCATTTTTAACATTTACATAGGGATCGTGGGCCACATAGTTTATGCCTTTCTCTGTTTCCAACACTTCTCTTGTGGTATAGCAAATGTGTTGGAAGAGACACGAGAAAACACAGGCTCCAAAGAAGCCATCCCCCGGCCCCACTCGCTGGAGCTGGTAGGAGTAGGCCAAGCCCTCCAAGCTGGGGGTGGGAGCCAGATTGACCAGCTTTCTGCAACTTTCCAAAGCACTGTATCATTAGAAATGAACTTTGAAAGCCTAGGCCTGGGGAACGAGGCAGCTGATGTTGTGGAGGGTGCCCTGGGACACGAGCAGTTCAGAGGGCAGAGAGCTTTGGCTGTGCGGGGTCCACGCTGGACTGGTCTGGCCATTCCATTGCAGGACAGTAATTCACTGGGAAGATGGAAACTGCTCCGAGATAACTGAGAACACTGGCCTTGCTCTCACATAAACAAAGCAGTGTCAAAGGAAAAGCTCCCCTTGGCCCAGAAGGAGCTGAGGCAGCATTTGTAAGAGGGCTAAGAGCTGGCGGCCTCGGCAGGAAGCCTCAGTGCAGCCCAAGGGGGAAGGCCTCCCTTATGTGTTCCCTGTGCACTGTCCCTTCCTGGAGTCCGACTGCTGGCCATTGCTGAGCAGCGTGCTGGGGAGGGAGATGCCGGGGGGAACAAGATGCCTGCAGGGTGTGAGGGCTTGCAGGCTTTATTGGGCCTCTTGGGCCCTCACAGGATCTGGCTAAAGGGACATAGGGCCCTCAGAGTGTGAGATGGGAAGGGCCTTGGGCTGTTGCAACATGGGGAGGAAGGGGCCTGGACCTTCCCAGGGTGGGGAGGGAAGGGGCATGGGCCCAGCATGATGCAGAGTGGGAAAGGGCCCGGCTGAAGTGGGTAAGACTCTCCCTGCTCACAGTAGGCGGATTTTCTGAGGAAGTCAGCAAAGGAGGCGCAGAGGAGGGACTCTTTGGGCATGAAGGATGATGGGACAATGACAGACAGAGGAAAGGATGGGGCAGTTTAGCAGA
The DNA here is from genome assembly GCF_000298275.1 of Orycteropus afer afer. Taxonomy (NCBI): domain Eukaryota; kingdom Metazoa; phylum Chordata; class Mammalia; order Tubulidentata; family Orycteropodidae; genus Orycteropus; species Orycteropus afer. The sequence goes on from NW_006921958.1 coordinate 2,491,669, forward strand.
AGGAGCTTGGAAGCAGAGTGTGGTGTGCTTGCTAGGGAAGTGAGGGCAGTTTGGGGTGCCTCTAAAACCATCTGAGGAGGAGAGTGGTTGGGTGGTGTATGGCAGGTTAGGGAGCACCTTGCAGGCTACATGCCTCAGTGGTACAAACGGGGAACATGCTTGCTGCCAACCCAAAGGTTGCAGGGTTGAGTCCACCCAGAGCTACCTTAGAAGAAAGAGCCGGCGATCAGCTTTGGACAAATCTGCCATTGAAACCCCTGGAGCACAGTTCTCTGACACACATGGTGTGATAGCTACATTTGAGTGTCAGCTTGGCTGGGCCTGGTGGAGTGGCTGGGCAGCTGGGTGGAGCTATTCCCCATGATAAGACTGGTAATTGACTCCATGGTGGAATGTCTTGGAGCAGCTGAGTAGATGCTTTAGGGATGTGGTCTGCTTCCTATATATAAGAAACAGTTTTGGGAATGGTCTCTAGCTTACAGCACGCTTGAACCCTGCATATAGTCATGTCGTTGTTCAACGGCCTGCCATACTCTGCGAACCTTGGGACATTTAGTGGACTGGAATTAATGGCCTGTTATGTGGTTTGGTGACATTGGGTCTGTGCCTTATTACTTGTCAACCTTAGGCTCATAGGCCTCAGCAGCCAGCAGCTGTCTGAGTGAAGAAGTGCCTCTAGCTCCAGTGGACCAGAAGCAGGAGGCAGAGCTGGACCCCAACGTTGAGGGGCTTTCACCCAGCCCCTAGAGCCTGGCACTTTGAACTCAGACTTAAAGCCTGCAAACTGTAAGAGAATAAACTCCTGTTTGTTCAAGCCTCCCATTGGTGGTATATTCTGGTCAGAGTGGCACAAGGGAACCAGAACACATAGAGCTGTCAGAGTTGACTCGATGACCACTGGTTCGATTTTTGGTTGGTGAACCACACAAGACTCCAGGTCTTACCCCAAGGGCAACAGAAGAGCCACTGGCGTTTTTCCCTGCTTCCTGTTGAAATACACCAAGTCACCTCTGGTTCCTGACACTGCTCAGTGCTTCCTTACACCCAAAGAACCACCAGTGGAAACCAAACACCTGAAGATCAGTGTGACTGTTTCTGCTAGGTGCCCTTGAAAGAGCGGCTCAGGGGCTTAGCAACTCACCCAAACCTGCCAACACTTCCTCGTGAGTTATCTTCCCACGTCAATAATATTTCTCTCACGGCAGTAGCCAAAATTTCCTCTCTCTCTCTCTCTCTTAACGCAGGGAGAGACAGATTGATTTACATTTAGATTTTTTAAAAGGAGCAAAAACTCTCTGTTCATCCCTTCCCTTGGGCCTGGTAACCACTAATCAACTTTCTGTCCCTACGGGTTTGCTGATTCTGGACATTTCGTATACGTGGGGCCATCCACTATCTTCCTTTGTGTCTGGCTTGTTTCACTTAGCACATGGTTTTTGAGGTTCGTCCATGTCATAGCATGAGTTGGTACTTCATTCTTCCTATGACTGATAATCCCCAACGCTATGCATGTACCTCCTTGTGTTTATCATTTCTTGATGGACACATGGGCTGTTTCCACATTTTGGCTATTGTGTTGTTTGTTGTTGTTGTTATGTGCTGTCGAGTCAGATCCGACTCATAGTGACCCCTCCTTGGGTTTCCGAGGCAGTATCACTACGGAAGTAGATTGCCCCATCTTCCTTCCGAGGAGTGGCTGGTGGGTTTGAACCACCAGCCTTCTGGTTAGCAGTCAAGTGCCTTAGGCACTACACTACCAGAGCTCCCTATTGTGAAGAGTGCTGTTATGATCATTGGTGAACAAGTATCTGTTTGAGTCTCTGTTTTCAATTCTTTGGGGTGGGTTTCCAGAGGTGGAATTGTAGATCATATCACTATGAGTTGGAACTGACTCGATGGCAGTGAGGTTTTTTTTTTTTTTTAAAGTGGTAATTCCATGTTTAACTTTCTTAGGAACTGACAGACTGTTTTCCACAGTGGCTGCACCATTGTACATCCCCATCCATTAGGATTTAAGAAGAGAAAAGGACACAATTCAGTCAACAGACTCATTCATTTATTCCATCTTCTGTGACCCTGGCCCTGGGTCAGGTCCTCTGCTAGGGGCTGCTGCAAAGGCATTTGAGAAAGACCATTCCAGATTTGGCACGGAGGGAGGTTTTTGGGTAGAGAGACTAGAGGCTTTGCGATCATTCCAATGAGAAACTGAGAGCAGTTTCTGGTAATAGAGGGGAGATGAGCTGAAGATTGCAAGCAATTGCCATCCTATGGTGGCTTGCATGTTGCTGTGAGGCTGGAGGCTATGCTGCCAATATTTCAAGTCCCAGAAGGGTCCACTCATGGTGGACATGTTTCAGTGGAGCTTTCAGACTAACACAGACTAGGAAGAAAGTCCTGGTGACCTATTTTTGAACCTTATCCCAAGAAAACCCTATGGATCACAGCAGAATATTATCTGATCCACTACTAGCAGATAAGCTCTGTAGTTAGAAGGCACTTAATCCCATTAGCACTCAAAAGACACAATAGCTGCACAATGGATACAAGTACACCAATGATCGTGAAGAGGGGACAGGACCAGGCACTGTTTTGTTTGTTGTATATGGTGTCAGGTCGCCATTAATCAGAGTCAGCAACCGACAACCATATTGCACAGAAGAAGAAGAAGCTGTGGATTCTGTAGTGACTTGTCCAAGGGCAGTGCTTGGTGAATGGTCTTCTCAACTTGGCACCCCACGATACAAAGTTTCTAGGAACGGCACCTTTCAGATGGGACATGGAACACTGGGCTCTTGATTTCTCAAAATGTGAAAAAGATTTTCAGGTCCCCTCTGAAAACAATGGTGAGGCAACCTTACCCACAACTCGATTTCTGCTCCGATGTCATCCTGATCTCCCAGTTGTTATGAACTGAATTGTGTCCCCTCCAAAAGATATGTTGACATCTTAACACCTGTACCTGAGAACGTGACCTTGTTTGGGGACATAGTGTTTTTTCCTTTGCAGAAGTGATCAGTTGAATCATACTGGAGTTGCGTGGGTCCTAATCCTAATCAGAGTGTTTTCTTACAAGGCAGAAGGACAGACACGGAAACAGAGTCACCCACGGGAGGACAGTAGCATATGAGGATTCATGCACCAGCCAAGGACACCCAGAAATGCCTGGAGCTGCCAGAACAGAAAGAGATGGGGAAACATCTTCCCCTAGAGCCCTCAGAGAGAGAGCATAGCCCTGCCAGTTGCCCTGGATTTGCACTCCTAGCCCCTAGAAATGTGGGGAACAAAATTTCTGTTATTTAAAGCCACCACTATTCTAGATGCTACCTCCAATGTTCACAAAATGGCGGCTGCACTGGTAAGCCAGGGACAGTGGGACTGGTTAGCTCCTTCCTGCTTTGAGGGTCATTGTTAGTTTCTGTCGAGTCAGCTCAAACTCAGGGTGGCTTCATGTGTAACAGAACGTGAGAGTTCCCGACCCAGTGCCATCTTTAGGACCCTGGCATGTTTGGGTCCCTTGGGGTGGCTCTGTGTCAATCCACGTCATTCAAGGTTTCCCTTCTCTTTACTGACTTTCTTCTTTACCAAACGTGGTACTGTTTTCCAGTGATTGGCATTTCCTGATGATAGATGCCAAGTGCGTGGCCCAAAGTCTTGCCACCATCTCTTCTAGGAAGGTGTGGCTTCACAAATCTGCTCTAGCTTATCATAGCGATAGTGTGAATGTGTGTCCCGCCGGGGTCATGAGCTTTTCCAAGGTGGCTGCGGTTTTAGAGAGTACAAGTCTGGGTGACTAACATGCACAAGCCAAGGACACGAGAACTTTGGCTATCATCATCGCTCAAGCCACACAGAGATGCAACTGTAGCTGCCATGTCTTCCCCATTCGTTCCTGAGATCCAGTCAATGACCAGAGCCAGCCACATTCCCGAGGCCTGGGAGCAACTTCTGACCTTAATCCACCTCTCTGGTAAGATGTATTCATTACCATGCTGGAGATGACTTTGTGCCAAGAAGTTCAAAGCATTTCCCCACGTTAACTCCTTAATCCCATTAGCATCCCCGGGGTGAGCAAAAGGCACCAGAAGAGCCCTTCCATTCCCTCTACCCAGGACTGTGTGCATTGAGATTGGGGGTTGGGGGCCGATTCCAGCAAAGAGAACTTGGCCGGGGCTTCCTCGGGTGAGTCAATGGCAGGACTGGGAAACCAAGTTGCGTTTCCCAGTTCAGGCCAAAACCCCTGTTGCCAGCATATGATTCTGTCCAAAGAAAACAGTCATTGCCCACGCCTCGAAAAATGCACTCGGCACCCAATCTGGAGGATTTGGTCAGGATCTCCGAGCCAGCAGCACTAGGCCTATTTGCATGGGGCTCTGGAAAGAGCAGGTTTACCGTCAGGGTCAGCAAAACATGGCCATCTCCCTTCTCCGAAGAGCCTCTGCAGAAAACACCCACCCCCTCAAAGGAGTTGACCTTGAGTGGAGGCAGCGTCCACCACCTGCGTGTCGAGCACTCAGCTGTGCGGCCCCCAGGGAGCTACCTAGCGGGGCAGGCCTTCTCCCCAGCTGCTGGGGAGGGGACCTTGGTCAGAGGCAGCTGGACAAGGAAGAAACAAGATGTTCCTTCTCTCGCTTGTCTTGCTGCTGCCCTCTCTAAATTCTACATTGTTTTTAATTTTCAGCCTAATTTTAGTCCAAGAACTTGGTGAAGTTGGAGAAGACTCTTAAACCATTTTTTTTTTTTTTTGTAAACAAGCTCTCTTTTCTGGCCAGATGTTTCTTTTTCCCCAGTTCTAACAGGGCTGCGCCATTGAGCTGTCCGCCTGGAGCTGAATAAATCTTTGTTTTACGGCTTCTTTGGTCCTTTACAACTAAAGGCCTCAGGAAGGAATCAAATCTTTTAATCCTTCTGGTCTTAGCCTTGAATGACCTCTCAAATGCACCATTAACTACAAAATCTTAGAAATGTTTTGAGGCTGACCTGAAGGCACGTTACCAGTCCTGGACCCCAAAACTGGGCCAGTTACTTATGCCCAGAAAGGAGTAACCAAGTATGGTGGGCCCAGCAGGACACCATTAAGACTCAAAAGCATTTCTCTTTCCTGGACGTGCCTTTTGCGTGATTAGGTGTGCTCTAGCAGCCCCAGGGCGACAGACAGTTGCCTCTTGATCCCCACTGGACGCCCCATGTAAGAGTTATTCCCTGAGTTTGCTGTTGTCGTTAGCTGCCATCTGTCAGCCGCTGACTCGTGAGTAGCCCAGGCCCAGTGGAACAAAGTGCAGCCAAGTCCTGCACTGTGCCCGCCATCAGCTGTGGATGGCACTGTGTGAACCATAAGATTTTCACTGATTTTTTGGAAGTAAACCTCTAGGTCTTTTTTCCCAGCCCATGTAGTCTGGAAGTTCCTCTGAAGCCTGTGGTGGACAGGGGGTGACGTGCACTGGCTGGGAATCCGACCCAGGGCCCCAGCCTGCAAGGCAAATATCTTCCCTCTGGGCCACCACTGCCTCTCCCCTGAGTTTAAGGATGGGCAAAGGGGTCCTCAGACCTGCCACTGAGGCTCCGAGGACTTGTGTCCTCAGGAAGGGTTTTGGATCAAAATCATAGAGGGGGAAAAAAAAAAAAGACCCAATAGAACTTGGTGAGACCCCTGAGACTCCAGCCCCTAGCTGTCCTTCAGGTCTGGAATTGAACTCACTGCTGTGGCTTCCAGCCAAATCATAAACCAGCATATGGGCTGAACATTTACATCAGGTAGATATACTCCTTGGCCAGATCAATCTTGGGAGAATAGAAGGACTGTGTATACACAGGGAGACAGCTGAAGCAGGTAGAGTGCATAGGAGGGAAGGGCACAGGGAAGAGGGAACTCTAGGGAAGAAGTGGGAAGAGCGCTGTTACATTGTGGGAAATTGCAGTCAATGTCATGAGACAAAGCGTGTATGAACTTCTGTACGGAGAATGAATTTGCTCTGTAAACTTTCACCCAAATCACAATAAAAATTGGAAAAAAAAAAAAAAAGAAAGAAGGGTTTTTGAAATCAAGAAAGACATGACAGTCTTCAAGGGTTGCAGGCACGGGGAGATATTTTCATGGTGCGGGGAGAGCAGGTTTATTCCAGCTATTTTTACTTCAAAATGGGTCCTGGCAGAGGGACAACCTTGTAAAATCTGTTGTGAGTGATACAGCTGCGCCAGCTGTGGTGTACTCCAGCAGTTGGAGAAAGGGAGACGGAATCTGGGCTTGTTTCTTGGACAGGTTTTCTTGTCCTGGGAAGGGAAAATGTTATTGCTCAATATCGAAAGTTGGGTTTTGGGCCCTGCCATCACAGCAGACGACAGAGCTGGGCCCTGGTGAGATGACACATAAGGTTGCTCTCATACTGCCCTTTCTGCATCCCTCTAATGGTGGGGGTTCCCTGGGAGGCCAGCCCACTGCACCCCAGGGTGGCAGCATCCTGGGTGCTGGGTGTTTTATACCTTTCAGCAAAATATTCTCAGCTTCTTATTCCCTTCTCTCTGGAGAGGCTCACCATCTTTTCTAGCTCCCCCACCCCTTTTTAAATGCATGGGGCCAACGCCTGTCTCGTCATCTGATGCCTTTCATTGTTGACACCTCCTCTCCTCCTTGTCTGCCAAATTGTGGCCATTCCATCTCTTTGATGTCTTGTCACCATCCTCTTACATCAGTCTCCTAACAGCCCATCCTGGCTCCGATCTCTCAGGACACTGTCTGTCTGTCCATGCGGCCTGATTCCTTTTCCTGGACTCAGCCTTGATTACGCCACTCACACGTGATCTTTGGTAGCGCCATCACAGGAGTATTCAGTGGCCCCGTCACAGGATGTGTGGTGGCCCTCTTATAGGATCTTTGGTGGTCCCATCACAGATCTTTGGTGGTCCTGTCACAGGATCCTCAGTGACTCATCCATAAGATCCTCAGTGGTCCTGTCACAAGAGTCTTTGGTGGCTCCATCCTAGGATCTTCAGTGACCCTGCCACGGGGGTGTTCTGTGGCTCTGTCACGAGATCTTTGGTGGCCTGCCACTCCAGCCTGGAGTGCAATCGTCCTCCTTTGCTGCTCTTGGCTCTTCCTGATGCCACTGTAATGCACCTCTCTGGGCATGAATGCTGCTTCATAGCCCTATATTCTAGCATTTTTTCCATCTGGGTTGAACCCCCCTCTTCCACCCTATTGAATGTCCAGAGGCCTTGTGAGCTACTGAAAGGATGAGTTACTGGACCCAGGAAGGAGAAAGTAGGTGGGAAGCGTGTTTAGTTCTGTAACAAAAAGAAATCTGGAGTTGTGGGAAAAACCAAGGAAGACACTTCGATTTGGACCATATGATGCAGCTCTTTTGGCTTAGAGGATATTTTGGCAAGTGTGACATGCAAGCCATTGCATTTTTAGCTATATTGTTTCACTCAGTGACATGTAGAGCAGACCCCTGGCCTCATATCAGAGCCTTGCTCCACTTTTGAAACGTCTTTGGAGGTGAGAAATATAGTGAGGTGTGGGCGTGAAGTCTGGCTTAGACACCATCTGGAAAACAAATCCCAAGATTCAGGCATTCAGGGTCTTTGTTTATTTCACTTTTATTTACTAATCTTGTGATATACATATATATATATATATATATATATATATATATATATATATATATATTTATTTATTTTTTGCCTTCCACACAGAAGGACCTGGGTTCAATTCCTGGCCAATTGACCTCATGTGCAAGCCACCACCCGTCCGTGGAGGCTTGTATGTTGCTGTGATGTTGAACAGCGTTCAATGGAGTTTTCAAACTAAGACTCGGAATGAAGGGCTGGTGACCAACTTGGGAAACTGGGCCATTGAGCACACTACGGAGCACACTATTCTGGTCCTGTTGGGCATGGGCTTGCCATGAGCTGGGACTGTCTTGGTGGCAACTAACAACGACCTCTACCTAGATTTACTTAACTTGTTCATTTCAGAAGACAGCGGGAGAAGGCAAATAGCCACAACTTTTTTTTTTTTTTTTGGAAATCAGTTGCTTTCAAGTTGATTCTTACTTGTGGAGACCACCTGCATATCAAAACAGAGCTGTGCTCCACAAGGTTTTCAATGGCTGAGTTTTTGGAAGTAGACTGATCATGCTTGGTAAGGTGGATGGTCAACGAGGAAGGGGATGACCCTCAATGAGATGGATTGACACAGTGGCTGCAACGATGGGCTCAGGTATAGCAGGGATCATGAGGCTGGCATAGGACTGGGCAGTGTTTCATTCTGCTGTGGATGGGGTCAGAGAAGACTTGAGGGCACCTAACAACAACAACAACAACTGATCACCAGCCCTTTCTTCTGAGGCATGCATGGGTGGACTCCAAGCTCCAACCCTTCTGTTAGCAGAGGGGCATGTTAACTGCGCGACCCAGGGATGCCAGAAGTGGGGTCTCTCTCAGGAAGTGGAGTCTATTTCCCCAACCCTGGAAGCTAGGTTGGCAATGTTTCATTCTATTGAGTGTGTTGCCATGAGTTAGAGTTGACGCGACAGTAATCAACAACAACAAAAACATAGTAATAAAGTCTACGGTGTGCAGCACCAGGGTTTTCCCTGGTCCTTCCTCAGCTGTCTCTCACAAGCACCCATTGAGTTAGATGCTTCTCTTCCCTGCATTTTACAGATGTAGGAACGGAGGAGAACAACTGAGGAATAGGGAGGTAAAATATCTGACCCGTCACACAGGGGTAAAGTGCAGATGAAGAGTCTGGTCTGGATGGTCTTAGTCTTGCTGTGGGGTTGTCTTACTCAGAAGTTACTGGGTAGTGGAGGTCACCGAATTGCTAACATTCCACTAAACATGCCCAGCAACACACTTATTTATTTTCCTATCTTTATTATTTTTTTTCCTGGTTATAAAAGTAATATATCCTTGGAAGAATGTAGATGACCAAATGTGAAGAAAAGAGCTGCTGATTAAAAAGAAAATAAAAAGATGCAGAAAGTAGAATTGGAAGATGAAAGCAATGGAGAAAAATGTGAGATAAAAGTCGATCGTCGTTGTGAGATGGAGGAAGTATCTGGGCGAGCTGCTGTGAACATTGCTTGGGAAAGGGATAGTAATTTTTCAAAATTGAAAAGGCTATTTTGACATAGGTACATCAAAAAAATCAGTGGTATCAAAACAGCCTTGTAAGCCTTTCTGGGTGAAAATGGGTATGTTTGATGGCCTGTATCAGGGAGAGAAAGAAGATTATAGCGGTACTTTTCTCTAATCTCCGAAGGGCTCACAGAGAGGAATATTGCATCAAATGGTATTATTTACAGGTCTCTGGATTCCAGATTTGTTGCTTGATGCTTTTATGGCTAATATCCTATGCACCTCTCTCTGAGACAGGAGTTACCAACTGCAGTGCATAGCTGACGTTCAGAATTAAAATGCCCTGTGTGATGTCTCAGAAGCTGGGATTTGTATCCACTTTCCTAACTCCTCAAACCTTGTGTTGTTCCTGCAGGTTTTCCGCTTCCTTCTTGGGTGAATCAGATAAGAAATTAGCTCCTTTGGGCTCTGGGTGCCTTGCACAAAAGTCTGTATAGAATTGGTCCTCATTGCTCACGAAAAGTCAAAAACTGGCTCAAAGATCACATCTTGTTCATGGTCATCCCAATGTCAGCTTTGCTTAATGTTTGGTGAACATCAGCATCTTGCCATTGTCTTATATGCCATGATTTCAGAACTCCATTCTGTCTTCCACTCCCATGAAATGCCTTCCACAAAGAGTTTTACTCTATGTCTGCTGCTGGTTTATTTATACTTATCTCAGTCCCCAAAGGATTGAGATTGGTCTACAAAATGCATGCTCACCAAAAGGCAACCACATGAGGAAGTGAGAAGAGCTGCTACACTGAGGGGATTATAATCAATGTCATGTAACGAGTGTGTATGAATGGAAAATGAATTTGCTCTGAAAATCTTCACTCAGCCCATCATCATCATCATCATCATCAACAAATGCATGCACACCCTAAAACAAGAGTAGATAAAGAAAACAAGGCATGGGGCAGCAAAGGTGCCAAACAAACAGCTGGTGGACAAACATGGTTGCCACCCAATCCTTACAGAAACCAGAGGTAGGCTGGGGCCCAGAGCTGAGTTCTTAACACCCAGAGCAGAGAGAAAAGAATGTGTTGGCTCTCAGGATGGTCATGCTGTTTTCCCTAGTTGTTCTTCCTTGGCTGGAATGTATCCCAGCCATGGAACAGAGTTCCACCGACATATCAAGAATCCCAGCAGAGCACTTGGCTGAAGGATGCATAAGAAACCAATATAAAGGAAAGTGACTTCTAAGCAGAAGAGAGAGAAGAAATGGTTGGATGGTGTCTCTAAACTCTTGCTCTGTGGCACAAGACATTGCTGGGGTTCTCTGCAAAGGCACAGATGTTCACAAAACACTGAGGAACGGGGGTGGTGGTGGTTCTTAGGGACTGACATGCAGGTGGCAGAAGATGCAGAATGAAGGCCTGGGAATGCCCTGTGGGAGGACACACTATTTTAACCGTCATATACCCATCAACAGTGGGGTCCACTGGGTTTCTTTGAAAAGGGATGACATTACACACTCATTTTCACTCTCTCTTTCCTTTTTAATAAAAAAAAATGTGTCATGGTACAGATAAAATTTATGACCAACGATTTCACAAATTAAAAAAAAAATCATAAAGTAATTGCTTCTATAAAACAAGAGCTTAAAGCAGAGCTGGACCTTAGAGACCATATAGCAAGTGAGAAGGAAATGAGACATGAACTTGCAGAACTTGGAAAAAGTGGAAGAAAAAAATAACATCACTTTCAGAAATAAAGGGAATATTGGAAGCAGCATGAAGAAGAGTAGACATTGCTGGAAAGATAGCAAGGTACATGGAAGAGAAGATTGGAAAGGAAGCAAACAAGATGAAATGGAAGAAAATGAGGCATTTGAAAGGATCAGAGTATTGGAAGGCAGTTAAAAGTTATCCCAAAAACTTATACCTGATGAGTACAAAGAAGAGGAGAACTAAGATCATGAAAGAAAAAAAAAAAAAAAAACAGTGATAATTAAAAAAATATTTCTAGAAATAAAAGAAGAAAAATCTAAATTAAAGGGCATATTGTATACCAACAAAAATATTTATGATGATCAGTCAATACTAAGATATTTCTGATTAAAGTCACTAAATTTCAAAGATACAAAGGGAATCAAGAAAAAGACATCAGGACTTAACTACTAGGGGAAAAACATCAGTATGATTTTTGTTTTCTCCATAGCCAGAAGAGAGAAGAGGAATGCCTGTAATATATCCAAGAGAGCAATTTTACACCTAACCAACTGTCATTTAAATAAAAAGACAACAAACATTTTTTAACTCAGTAGAACTCATTTTTGAACTCATTTTTGAACATGGTAGAACTCAGGAAGTATAGTTCATTTGAGCCTTTCTTGAAGAAAATACTGGAAGAACTTCAGCCAACCAAGGGATGAAAGAAAAGAATTGATTCTGCGCATTGAATCTGTTTAGTTTTGGGGTTAAGACATAGAAAAGCATGTTTGTAAGTTAATGGAAATGATCCAGTAGAGAGAGAATGTGAATAGTTCCAGAGAAAAGAGAGGATGGCTGGAGCAATGCCCTCAAGGGAATGTGAAGAGACAAACTCTGGAATTGTCTTCTGGGATCATCGTCAGGTTAGAGTATGAAAAGTCCATCATGAGCAATAAGAACGAAGATTGAGTGTATGCACAAAGAGCCTGGCACCTAGGTAGATGTGAAGATAGAAGCTTGTGGAAGTTCTCTTCTGATTGCTGCCATTTCCCAATGAAGTAGGAGACAACATAACAGCTGAGAATGAAGATGGGAGTGGAGGTGTTGGGGATTGGAGGAGAAAAGAGGTATGAAGCAGTCATTTTGGGTAGTAGTGTCTAATTTGCTGTTTAGTCCATCCATTGACTTATTTGTTTCCAAAATTATATTTTTCATTTCTAGAAATTGCTTTTGGTAAATTTTTCTTTCTGAATGCCATTCCTTGTTGACTCTTTTTGCTTATCTTTAAGAGTCCACCTTTTCTTTAAACATGTTATATAGATATAGCTATTTGACATTTTCTTTCTACTAATTCTAGTGTCTGGTAACTTTAGAGTTTAAATCTCTTTGATGTGTTTACTGGTTTTCATATCTGGAGACACCTCCTCTGTGCTTGGTGATCTTTATAACTATGACTTTCTGGAAAAGATAAAAACTATAGAGATGGTAAAAAGATAGATGGTTTCTGGGGAGGAGAGGTTGGTCAGATGGATAGGAGATGAATAGATGAAGCACATAGCATTTTTAGGGTAGTGATTCTGGATGATGCTGTGATGGGGGACAAATGACATTGTCCATATGTCAAAACCCACAAGACTGTACAACACAAATGTAAACTATGGACTTAGTTAATAGTAAGGTACCAATATTGATTCATCAATTGTAAAAAATGTACCACACAGATGCGAGATTTTAATAAGTAGAGGAAATTGTGTGTAGGGGGTGAAGGGACACATGGGAATCCTGTACTTTCTGCAAAAATTTCTCTGTCAACCTAAAACTGCTCTAGAAAATGAAGTGTATTAGTTTTAAAAAGTAAATAAATAGAATGAAGAAGGGCAAAATGGGTGAGTTATAGTGACCATATACCTTATGGGTTAGAGTTAACCCTAATCCCAGTCAATTAATTTAGCACTAAGTAATTATCTTCATCATTATCTTCAAGGAGCTCTGGTAGCATAGTGCCTAAGGCACTTGACTGCTCACCAGAAGGCTGGTGGTTCAAACCCACCAACCACTCCTCGGAAGGAAGGTTGGGCAATCCTACTTCCGTAGTGATACTGCCTCGGAAACCCAAGGAGGGGTCGCTATGAGTCGGGGCCGACTCGACGGCAAACAACAACAACAACAACAATTATCTTCAGCTCCTGCTCCAAGCAGGCTCTGTTCTGGGTATTTTATACTCATGGTCCCCCTCCCTACCCATCAACACCACCTTCCTTCCATGTACATATGCTTTGGTTTCTTGCTCCTGTGTCTCCACTCATTTTGATTAGTTTTCCTGGAGTTGGCCTTTTCCACTTGTCTAGGACAGCTCACTTCTTACAGTCTTAGCTTTGCTCTCCTCGTCTCCATAGCCTTCCTGACCCATCCCTTCTCCCCTTCTTCTTGGTTCTCACTTTGATCTTCTCCATCATACACTCCTCTCTTCCTCCTCGGTCTCCCCCACCATCTGTGAGCTCTTGGAAAGCAGGGCTGTGCTTCCCTCCCCCCTGATATGATCTCCACTTGACACACAAGGTCCAGCAAAGGGTAGATGTGCAGTTGTTGGTTGGATGTGGAGACCCTCACTTCCTTTTCTGTTTTCCCAATTAGAGATGCTTTTTAGCATTGATGAAACATCTGCTTACAGAATCAGAGCATGATGTCTCCCGAAGTAAGTGTCAGGAACTTGCCAGGACTGGGAAGCCCATGTTCCCTGCACCAGGAAGGGCATTGGCAGGCAGAAAGAGTAGTGTTTGGCTTTACTGCTCTGGGGATCTATGGGAATGGAGGAGAGAAAGAAATGCTTATTTACAAATAAATTGTTGTTGTTGGGGGCAGGGTCTGATGGAGCTACACTCAGTCTTTCTGGAACTCACCAAAGGTCTTGTCCAGAGAGGGAGGTACTGCATGAGTCAGATCAGTTCTGGTCAGAGGCTTGAGCCTGCTGACATGGACTTTTATCTCCTTTTTGGCATCTTGGGGAACAAACAAGGGGTCATTCCAGTTGTGCCTGACTGCCGGGCCTTGCCTTGTTACGAGGGCTGATGCTGGCCTAGTATGTTCTGCAGCCTCTTCTTGTGGGTCCTGGCAAGGCCAATGTTAAACATGGGAAACTTCAGAAGGCCACTCTCAGCTGAGGCCCAGGCAAGCCACCTCTATACCCTTGACTGTCATTGGTCACTTGGAGTAGCCCTTATGAGCTTGGCAAGGTAGATGGATTCCAGTGGTCATTCCATGGTTACACTGCAGCCAATTGCACTCCTAAGCTTTAAAGGAGGAAGATGCATCAGGGTAATTTGGAGACTGACTGCTTCACTGCAGGAGGGATGGCAGGTGGGACAGGTGTCGGTTATGCTTCTTGGCCCCTGGACCTAGAAATGCTCTTGTTTCTGCACCTTTGAGAAGGATGCCATGTCCCTATCCTTATTTGAAACCTATTCCTACCCTTGTGCTTGACTTTTAAGGCCAGGCATTGTACTGTGGACTGAGGGTCCAAGACCAAGCTGCTCCAAAGATAAAGAAACCTAGAGCAGGCCAACGGTGCATGGTGCTCAGAGGGAAGGCTGGCCTCCTGGACCCAGCCTTGGGGTCTAAGGAAGATTCCCAGGAGAAGCTGAATTTTGAACTGAGTCTTCAAATCAGCACGAGTTGACTAAGCTGAAAAATGGGTGGCTGGAGGCCTTGAGTCTTAAACAGTTGAAGTGCTTGGCATGAATCAAAATATTGGCATCTGAATCTACCCAGAGGCACTCAGAAGAAAGGTCTGGAGATCCTCTTTTGAAAGCTATGAAAACCTTATGGAGCACAGTTCTACTCTGAGGCACATGGGCTCACCATGACTTGGAGTTAACTCGGTGGCAACTGGTTTTTCTTGACATGGGGACATTTTAGTTATCTAATGCTGTTGTACCCCAAGCACAATGAGTGAATGGCTTTAAGAAACAGAAATTTTTTAATCATTGCTCAGGAAGTTAGAAATACAAATTCAGGGTGTGGTTCTACAGGGAGGCCTGGCTTGTCATTTCAGCTTCTAATAGCTGCCAGAAATCCTTGCAGATGCATCTGTCTCCCTTGTCTGTCTTCCTCTTCTCCCTGTGTGCCTATTCCATTCTTTTTAAAACGCAGAGGTGATTACGTTTTGGACCCATCTACTCTGGTATAACAAAATTTACACAACAGAGAAATCCCTGTTAAAAACACAGGATCCTATTTACAGGGAGGCTGCTGTTGTTAGGTGCCCTTGAGTTGACTCAGACTCATGCACAACAGGGCAAAAGGCTGCGTGGCCCTGCACCATCCTCACAGTCATTGCCATGTTGGAGTCCACTGTTGCGGTCACTGTGTCAGTCTATCTCATTGACAGTCTTCCTCTTCTTCACTGACCCTCTACCAAGCGTGATGCCCTCCTCCAGGGTCTGGTTCCTCTTGATAACACGTCCAAAGTATGTTTGTCTCACCATTCTCGCTTCCAAGGAATGTTCTGGCTGTAC
>NW_006921958.1:2511142-2514870 GCF_000298275.1 Orycteropus afer afer
TTTTAGGTGCCATCAAGTTGGCTCTGACTCACAGCGACCCCACATACAACTGAATGAAACACCTTCTGGTCTGCTGCATCCTGATGATCCTTGCTATATTGGAGCCCATCATTGCAGCCACTGTATCAGTCCATTTTTTTAAAGGTTCTTTCCATTGTTTGATGACCCATTACTTTACCGAGCATGAGATCCTTTTCCAGGGACCAGTCCCTTCTGACAACAAGACCAAAGTAAGTGAGACAAAGTCCAGCCATTCTTGCTTTAAAGGAGCATTCTGGCTGCACTTCATCCAGGACAGATTTGTTCATTCTTCTGGAAAGTCCGTGATATTTCCAGTATTCTTTGTCAACACAGTTCGAAGGCATCAACTCTTCTTTGACCTTGCATCCTGCATACTTTCAGTCCTATCAGTTCTTGTTGCAGGTATTTTGAAATTCTGTCACTAGGGGTATAAACATTCAGAATTGTTATATCTTCTTGATGGATTGACCCCTTTATATTTTGAAATGATCCTCTAAATCTTTATTTATATTCTCTACTCTGAAGTCTTTGATACTGATATAAACACTCCAGCTTTCTTCTGATTACAGCCAGCATTTTGTATCCTGGGCCTTAATTTAGACAAAACATAGTTCGTTCTTGCCTTTTTCCAATGGAATCTGACAATCTCTGGCTTTTATTTGAGGTGTTTAGGCCATTTGCACTTAATGGTATTATTGGAACAGTTAGGGTTCAATATTCCATCATGCTACTTATTTTCTCTTTGTCCCCTCTCTTCTTTGTTTTCTTTCTTCTGACTTCCTTAAGATTTCAGCTTATGTGCTCTGTTGGCCTATTCACTATACTTCTGATTTTTAATAGAGGTTGCATAAGATCTATATGAAGCTCTGGTGACATAGTGCTTAAGGTATTTGACTGTTAACCAGAAGGCTGGTGGTTGAAACCCAACAACCACTCCATGGAAGGAAGACTGGGCAATCTACTTCCATAAATATTTACCACCTAGGAAGCCCAAAAGGGTCGCTATGAGTCAGAATTGACTTGATGGTAGTGAGTTTGGTTTGGTTTTGGTTAGGGTTTATAATATACATGTTTGTATCTTCAGTATACCTGTAATAAGCAATCTTATACTACTCTACACACAATATAACAACCTCACAAAGGTGTGCCTTCATGTGTCTTCCTGGCCTTATGCTACTGGTGTGCTATCTTTGATCTCTACATGTTCTGAACACCACACTCACAAATTTATTATCTTTGTTAAAAATAATCATTTATATTTTAAGGCTATTTTAAAAAACCCACCAGCCACTCCTCGGAAGGAAGGTTGGGCAATCCTATTTCCGTAGTGATACTGCCTCGGAAACCCAAGGAGGGGTCGCTATGAGTCGGGTTTGACTCGACGGCACATAACAACAACAACAACAACAATTTTAAAAATAAGAGAAAACATCTTTTATTTTTACCCATATACTTACCCTTCCTCCAGGAAAATTCAAATTTTTATTTGGTATCATTTTAATTTACTTTTTTTGCCAAAGACTTTATTTATCATTACTTGCAATGAAGGTCTGCTAGTGATGGATTTATTCAGCTTGTGTATGTCTGAAAAGTCTTCATTTTACCTTCACATTTTGAAAGATATTTTTGCTGGATAAATAATTCAGGAGTGACAGGTTTTTTTCCCCCCCTTTTCAGCACTTTAAAGATGTTACTCTATTGTCTTCTGGTATATACTGTTTCCAATGAGAAGCTGGCCATCATTTTATTTTTCTGTGTAAAGTGTCTTTTTTTTTTCCCCTGGCTAATTTTTAAAGTTTCTCTTTATCACTGTGTCACAGTAGCCTGGTGCCACTACAACAGAAATACCATAAGTGAATGGCTCTAATTAACAGACATTTATTCTCTCATCATTTAGGGGCTTCGAAGTCCAAATTCAGGGCTCGAGGTCTAGGGGAAGGCTTTTCCTTTGTGTGACTCTGAGGGAAGGTTCTTGTCTCCTTTCAGTATCTATGGGCCCAGTGTTCCTTGGAACTCCCCATGAGTCTTGGCATCAACCTTCCCTTGGGTGTAGGAGGTTCTCTGTGCAGGAGCCCTGGGTTCAAAGGACATGCTCTGCTCTCAGCTCTTCCTTCTTGGTGGTAGTCAGGTCCCTCTCTCTCTGCTCACTTATTTCACCTTTTCTCTCTTGTAACATAAAAGGTGATACAGGCCAAAACAAACAAACAAAACAAAACAAAAATACAGCTCACTGCCATCAAGTTGATTCCCATTCGTAGAGACCCCCACTGGGTTTCTAAGTCTGTAAATCTTTACAGGAACAGACTGCCTCCTCTTTCTTCCATGGAGCAGCTGGTGGGTTCAAACCATCATGCTTCTGGTTAGCAGCGAAATACCTTAATTACTACATCACCAGAGCTCCTTTAAGATAAAAAGTGAGGTAGGCCACACCCCTCACATTGGATCAGGGCTATGACCTGAGTAAGGGTGTTGCATCCCACCTTACTCCTCTTATAACTGATTGGCTGGTCACATTAGATGACATCATGGGGATAATTGCAGTGTTACATAACTACCAATGGGAATCATGGCCCAGCAAAGGGGACACGTAATTTGGGGGGACAAGATTAAATCCATGACACACTGGTTTTGGGAAATTTTACATACTTTCCTTCATGTTTCTTGTATTTGGGCTCATTGAACATCCATAGTTTTCAACATCAATAGTTTTCATCAAATTTTGAAGCAATCAATTATTATTTACCCAAATACGTTTGTCTCCACCTGCCTTTCTTTCATTACTTCTAATTACACGTTATGATGCTGTTTGCAGTTGTCCCAGTGATCAGTTCTGTTCAGGTTCTCCCCCTCTTATCACTCTGTTTTACTGTAGATGCTTTCTATTGTTGTGTCTTCAAGTGCACTAAACATATGTTCTGCAGCAGCTGTTAATCTTATACATAATAAATATTTTTAAATTTCTACTGTTTCAATTTGTGTCTTTCTTATATCTTTCAGATCTCTTCTTGATACTATCTTCTCAACTCTCTGAACATACAAATGATGGCTATAATAACTGTATTAACATCTTTGCCTACTAATTCTATTATCATCATATCTGGGTCTGTTTCTATTGATCTGTGTTTTTCTTGATTATAAGTCATATATTCCTATTACTTTGCATTCTTGATAATTTTGATTGAATGCTAGAGTGACACATTTCATCTAGTTAGGTGCTGGATATTTATTTATTTATTTTTAAATGGATCTTATTGAAATATAATTTATGTACAGTGAAATACACAAAACTGAAGTGACATTGGTAATGCACTCTTTTTTTGCAGTGTCCCCTCCTGTTCTCTCCCAACCCTCGCAACCAACAAAGAAAGTTTCCCTCCATATATAAACTTTTACTTGACCCTCCACAACAACAAACTAATACTATATTTATCCTTCTGTGATTGACTTATTTCACTCAGCATAATGGCCTTAAAGTCATCCATATTGTGCAGTGTTTTGCAGACTCTACATTATTCTTAAGTGCTGTGTAGCATTCCATTGTGTGTATGTACTAAAGTTTGGTCATCCACTCTTCTATCGATGGGCACATAGGTTGTTTGCATCTTTTTGCTATTGTAAATAGTGCTGTGATAAACATGGGTGTGCATATATCTGTTCCTGTCCTGGCTCTCACCTCTCTAGGATATATACCTAGTAATGGGATTGCT
>NW_006921958.1:2520240-2548771 GCF_000298275.1 Orycteropus afer afer
TATCAGGGAGTTCCAATGCTGTGTCTTCCTCAGGGATGTGTTTGGGGTCTGTATTCTGGTCCCTTGTTTCTTTTGCTTCTTTTTGTGGACTGTGATGCTCTGTTGTCTCTGAGGCATTGTGACATTTTTGTGTTTATGTTTAATTGGTGATTGTACCTTGGAGTGACTTGTCCATGATTTTCTTTTTCTTTGTTTTGTTTGTATGTTATCTATGTAAGCAGGGTACTGTGCTGTGCTCCTCTACTCATTAGCTGACAGCACTTATATACTCATCATCTGTCTCCTTTCCTGTTGTCAGCCTCTCGTGTGTCTCTGCCATTCTTGACAAACAGAACCTATTCTTAGGTCCTTGGAATCTGAATGAGAATGCTGTCACTTTAAAATCCAAAATGACTGCCACTTGTAAAGATTCAAAATGGCTGCATCTTCGGTCATCAGGGTAGCTGATGACCCACTGTTCTGACCTTCTCCATACTCACTGTTTTCGTTCAGGTTTTTCCAATAGTTGGTGCCTCAGCCACTTCTGTGTACTTCCTTTCAAAGCTCAGGGCTCCAGGATTATCTTCTCCATCTCTGTCAATTGGTTTCTCTTTTCTTTGTTAAGGAGGGTCTCTGTGGCTTGTCTGCCTATTTCTCTATCATACCAGAAGTCATCAAATCTATTCTTTAGATGGTCTCTAAATTTAGGAGGGATATAATCAAGGTTGAATTTTGGTTCTTGTCGACTTGTTGTAACTGTCTTCAGCTTCAACTTGAACTTGCATATGAGCAGTTGATGGTCTGTTGCACAGTCAGCACCTGGACTTGTTTTGACTAAAGATACTGAGCTTTCCCATTGCCTATTTCCATAGGCGTAGTCTATTTGATTCCTGTGTAATCCACCTGGTGAAGTCCATGTGTATAGCCACTGTTTATGTTGTTGGAAAAAGATATTTGCAATGAATAAGTTTTTGGTCTTGCAAAATTCTATCATGCAATCTTCAGCATTCTCTCCATCACCAAGGCCATATTTTCCAACTACCAGTGATTCTTCTTTGTCTCCAAGTTTACATGTCAATCACCTGTGATAATCAACACATGTTGATTGTGTGTTTGGTCAATTTCAGACTGCAGAAATTGGTAAAAATCTTCAGTTTCCCCATCTTTGGCTTTGGTGGTTGGGTGCTGGCTATTTTTATATCTCTATATATACACTGGGAAAATCAGCTGCAAAAGACCTCTTTCAAGTGCTGAAGAGCAAAGATGTCTCCTTGAAGACTAAGATGCACCTGACACAAGCCGTAGTATTTTCAGTTGCCTCATATGCATGTGAGAGCTGGACAATGAACAAGGAAGACCAAAGAAGAGTTGATGTTTTTGAGTTGTAGTGCTGTCAAAGAATGCTAAAATTGCCATGGACTGCTAAAAGAACTAACAAATCTGTTCTGGAAGAAGTGCAGCTGAAATGCTCCTTGGAAGCAACAATGGACAGACTTTGTCTCACCTACTTTGGTCATGTTGTAAGAAGAGACTGTTCCCTGGAAAAGGATATCATGCTTAGTAAAGTGGAAGGTCAACAAAAGAGGGGATGGCCCTCAACAAGATGGATTTACACAGTGGCTACAATGATGGGCTCAGGTATACTTGGGATGGTGGAGTTGGCACAGGACCGGGCAGTGTTTTGTTCTGCTGTACATAAGGTCCATAAGAGTTGGAGATGACTCGATGGCACCTAACAACAACAACAATAACAGCATATATACTCATGAGCTTTGTTCTTGGAAACCACTACATTTTTTGGAAACAAAATGATCCTTTTAAGTCTTTTTTTTTTTTTTTTAACACTTGTTAGGTTAGACTAGACTAGCCTTTGTTGTGGATTTGCTGTGTGCCATTGAGCAACCCTATGGCACAGAGTAGAACTGCCCCATAGCGTGTCCTAGGCAGTAATCTATACGGGAGAAGATTGTCATGTCTTTTCTCCCATGAAGCCTCTGTTGGGTTTGAATCACTGAACATTTTGTTAGCACCAAGCACTTAACCATTGTGCCAGCAACCCCATTCCTCTTGAAGCAGCACCCTTCTGAAAATTCTACCCAATGCTTCATTACAAAGTTATTCCACTGTGACAAGTATTCCTGACCTTCTGTGAACTTCAAGGATGGTTGCCCCTTTTCCTTTATGGTGGTCTCTCCTGTCCTCAAGCAGTTTCTTCACTTGCATGTGCTGTGGGAACTCACTCAGCTGAAGCTTTAAGGGGAACCCCCTGCGGTTCTCTGGAGCTCACTCCCTGGTAACCCTCTTTTCTCCTTTGGTCTCTGTCTCCAGTACTCTGCCCTGCAAATTTTAGCTTCTGTGGCCTCCCTTAATTCTCAAGACTGCCTCCTTTTTTAATAAAGGACACCAGTCTCTATTTGGATCTCCTGTACCTGCAATGTGCCTGGAAATGATTTCTAGGTAGTAGGCTTGGGTGATTGTAGGGTTCACCTCATTTGTTTTCCTTCTTCTGAGGATCATGGTCTTATGCTGCCTATTGTCCAATGTCTGAAAACTGTTTATTTATTTATTTATTAATGCAGGAGTGTAAATACAGTCCCCGTGTCTGCATTGTGGTCAGAAGCAGAAATTTTGCACGTGCAATATTTGAACTTTTCTCTGCAAGCACAAAAGAGCAGCCTCTCAAGCAAGGGTGTAGGGGAGTGGTGGCCAGGGCACTGTCTCAGAGTTGGGGCACTTGAAGCTCAGTTCAGCACTGAACTATGAACTCTCTGTGGGCCCTCTCTGTATCTGGCCCGACATTGTGCCTGAAGAATCCTAAGTGCTCTGTAAGTGTTTGGTTGGGAGGCAGGACCATCTAAGCAGTGAGCATCGATCAGACTGTGTGGTTGTAACTGAAGCAAAGGAGGTAGGTGGGGAAAGGGTGGCAGATGAGGCTGAAGCAACATTCTCAAGTCTTTTGACGTGAGACTCAGGAATTTGATCTTTATTTCGTGAGCTATGCTGTCATTGGGTGCCATTGAGTCGGTTCCGACTCACTGTGACCCCATGTGGCAGAATAGAGTTGCCCCATAGGGTTTTCTTGGCTAAGATCTTTAGAGAAGCAGATGACCAGGTCTTGTTCTGTTGAAGCCACTGGTTGGGTTCCCATTGCCGATCTTTTGGTTGGCAGCTGAGTGCATAACCATCACACCACCAGGGAGTTTATGGGAGAAATTTAGGTAGGAACCAACAAGGCAAGATTTTTCTGTTTGAAAGATTATCCTGACTGTAGCAGACTGGAGGACGAGTTGAGGACAGAGGATAGGAGGCATCTGTGCCAAGATGGCCCACCTCAGAGGCCTCTGTTTTCTGCAGCAAGTGCAGGAAATACAGTCCATGTTTGGAAACTCACAGATTATATGAAAATAGACTGACATGTGAAATCGGGAGAGGAGCTTGTCTCAATCTGGGCACACCTTCCATTTCTAGAATCTGTGGAGGTGATAAAATGAATCTCTCAAGAAGCACAAATTGCTCATGTTGGTAGCTCAGCTAATGAGCAGGATGAGATTAAATGCCCTACTGCTGAAAATGTGTTCTGTGAGTTCTGGGTTTCCCTGTGTCCTTTCCCCCTGGCTCACTCTGTGAAAATGACAACCCCAGACCCACTTGACACCAGGAAATGCAAAGTGAAGAGAACGGAAGAGTTCCATGTGTTTTCTGCAGTTATGCTCACAGCTGCTTCTGTTCTCCGATTTGTGACTGCCTCTGGTGGTTGGCAAAGAGTGATGTGCCATTTGTCATAAAAATGAAAAACATTTGAGTAGATGTGAGTTACAAGTATCTAAATGAATGAAATCTTTACCTCTTATAAACTGATGAATTTGGACAAATTAGGCAATGCACAATCCACATCATTTTAGGCTCTTGGACTTTTGCAAAGGTTCTCAAGTTCAATAAGGGAACTGAAAAAGAGATGAGTGTGTTAATTTCAAATCTGCTTTCCCTGCTCTCATTGGTTTCAAAGTTTCAGGATGTTTTACATAATTTGTAAGGATCTCTGTGACAGATTGCACCAACCCACACTCTACATCCCAGGCCAGTATCTCTGTGTTTGGGGCCAAATCAGCCCCAGGATGGTCCATTTGATTGCTAGTCTCTGTGCCAGCTGCTCTCCCTCCACCCATTGCCTACCTCTCTTTCCCTTCTTGTTCTTTTCCTTTCTGAAGACCCTGTTGACCTATTGATGAGCTTCTGCAAACGTTTTACCACCATTGAGACCGGTAGTGACACTTGAGTAGTGCTAGCAAATTTCTGGCCAATTTCTTCCTCCTGGAATTTCTCTGCCTTTGAAAAAGGTTCTGGACATTTGAACTAGCAACTGCAGAGGTGTAGACAATGCCCTTGTTTCTGGTGATATTCTTATGAAGTTCTCAGTGAGAAACGTGCAATTCAGTTTGGAAATAGAAAAGGCATGAAACAAAAATACTAACGTGGATGGAGTCTTTATTCATAACTGGATAAAGCAATTCTAGTTTTATAACACATAATCATAAAGAACAATGGACCTTATGCATGTTCTGAGACTAACATTGAGTAAACCTAATGGATTCCTCCCAAGCAAAATCTATAAAATTCCATGGAAAAAGTTCACTATAAACACCACCACTCATGTGGAAAAACACAAGTGACTCCACTGCTTCCCAGCACAGAAAGGACTCTTCCTTGGGAGATTTTAGGGGGTTTGAGAGGGCAGTGCTCGGAGGGAGCAAGTCTTTCCCGTGGAGTGTCCGCAGGCTGGGTGTTTCTCTCTCCTCTTCTTCTCTTCTCTTCTTGGGCAGCAGGTGTGAGAGGGAGGCTTGTGCTGGCACGGCAGAAGGAGGCCATCCTGGGAGACTGAAGACTGAGGTCAAGAAATGGAAAATTCAGGGCATGGATGGGAGGGGGAGCCAAGTAGCAGCCTGGGGGCCCCACCAAACACGTGGTTTCATACATGAGCATCACTAGGTCCATTTTCTTACCCCTCCATTCTCTCTCCCAACACATGCCCTAGCTGTGTAGTGATGAGCTATTCATTTTGTTTATTGAATATTTATTGAGCATCTGCTTTGTGTAAGAGACTGAGATGGCTAGTTCTATGTGGAGCTGGGCTCAGCTAGACCCCAAATGTGGCTGGACCCCAAGCTCAATGCAACTGAGTTAATTCTGACCCAGAATGACCCTATAGGAAAGAGTAGAATTTTATGGAAGCAGACAGCCTCATCTTTCTCCTGTAAAGTGGCTGGTAGGTTTGAACCACCAACCTTCTGGTTAGCAGACAACTGCTTTAACCACTGTGAAATCAGAGCTCCTGCCTGGCTGTAGAACTTGGCCTTATGGAAACTATTTTGTAGTTGTGCTTTTACCATTTACAGTCCGTTGCTTTGAAATAAAGGAGGTTATCTTCCTTAATGTATGTGAGATTCATCTGATCAACTGAAAGATCTGAAGAGCAAAAGGGAGGTTTCCCTAAGAAGTTCTTCCTGTGGACAGCCTCCGCTCCAGCCTGGGAGCTCCAGCCGCACAGTTGCCATGTCCTTGAAACACCCCCCCACACCCCCACCCACATATATACACATACACACATACAGACACATGCATACACATGTACACACATACACATTCACACACAGGTAAATACACACAAACATACATATGTCCACACACACACACACACAGAGCAAGCCCTGGTGGTGCCATGGTTAAATGCTCTGCTGCTAACCAAAACGCAGTTCAAAGCCGCCCCGCCGCTCTGCAGCTGAGAGACCTGGTGATCTGCATCTGTAGAGATTGCAGCCGGGAAAAGACCACAGGGGCTGTTTTGCTCTGTCACATGGGGTCCCTATGAGTCACAATCGACCATGTGTGTAAACAGATATGCATATGTGTGTGGAACATATGCATGTATGTACATCATATATCTATGTGTATACATGCATGCATGCTATATAGATGTGTGTGTACATTATATATGTCTATACATGTGCACATACACACATATATGCTATGCATGTATGTGCATGTGTATATATTGTGTATATGCATGTGTATAGATGATATATGTATACACACATATACCATGCATACACATACATGTGTGCTCACACATGTACATTATGTATGCATGTGTACCTGTGTGTCATGCATCTGCATGTGTGTATATAGCATGTGTGTACATACATGACACATGTATGTGGATGTGTGTGTGTGTGTGTGTGCATCTGTGTCTGTGCATCTGTGTGTTCATCTGCTGCTCTGTTTCTCCAGCAGGTCCCTCACTGGTACTGAAGCTGTGGTAGGCCAGGCAGGCAGTGGTGAAGGGGAAAAGGCCCAGGGTTTTTAAGACAATGGTGATGCTCAAGGCCCAACCAAGTCACCACCAATGACAGTTTCAGTTATTGTCCCTG
The DNA here is from genome assembly GCF_000298275.1 of Orycteropus afer afer. NCBI lineage: Eukaryota > Metazoa > Chordata > Mammalia > Tubulidentata > Orycteropodidae > Orycteropus > Orycteropus afer. Next base: position 2,526,645 of record NW_006921958.1, read on the forward strand.
ACCACAGGAGATGTAGGAGGCTGGGGAAGTGTGAAGTAGGAGGCCAGGACCTGGGCCGAGGCTTAGGGAAGGAAGCCTGCTTGTGGAATTCCTGTTGGAAAGCCGTTGGCAGGATGTGGGAAGTATCAGAGGTGGGGTGGGTGTCCCTGACAGATGCACTGCACGTCCAAGGACTCTGAGGCAGGAAGAAGCAGGCTGTGCCCTGATGGAAGGAGTGATGCCTGGGGCCAAGCTGTGAGGTGGGCCCAGGCCCCCAGCTGAGGGCCTCTTCTTTGGCTACTGTGTCCCCACACCTCCTCAGATGCTGTTTGGTGGTGAACTTAGCAGTGCCTCCCGAGTGGTCTTTAAACACCTTGGCATGGAGTCCAGAGGCCTGGGGGGCTTAGGCTATTGAGAGGAGCACCCTCAGCCACAGCCCGGCCCTTTCTCCTCTTTCTGGGCCTGCTGGGCTCTGCAGCCTGCAGGTCCTTCCCTGTGAAGAGCCGACGACAGCCTCTGAGGACTTGAGAGGTGCCTTCCATCCCTGGCATCTGCCCCCATGCACCATCTGCCCACACGGCAGGCCCACGTCTTTCTGCTCCTTCCTTTCCAGTTCTACCCTGGGAATACAGGAAGTCGTTGGAGCTCCCTCTGGAGGCTGTGAGGGTTCCAAGGAGGGACGGGTTTGCTGAAGGGCTCTCTGGGGGTGTCCCATCTCCTCTTCTCAGCATGATTTGTTCCCCAAAAGCTTTCTGGCCTCGGCTTCCAGACGGTGGGGGCAGTGCAGGGACACGGGGGGTCTGTCCTTTGTGTCAGTGGGTGATGAGGAGCTCCAGGTTCACAGTCCCCGCACAGGGGACACTGCTGACACATGGAGGAGCTTCACATGATCTGTAAGAATGACCCTGGATTATCTAACATGTTCTAAAAGCATCCTACAAGCACATTGGACGTGGAAGTGATGCGGGGAGAGGCGCTGGGAGAAACTGTTTCCTTCTCAAAGCATCACCATACGGCTTTTGCCAAACCAGTTGGCCGCTCCAAGATTTTCTATTCCCAACTGTAAAACAGAGCTAATAGAATCTGCCACCCCACCGGGATATCACAAGGACTAATCAGAATGTCTGTAAATGCCTTTGAACTCCTTGGGGGGAAATGCAACTGAAATACCGAGGGAAATTTATATAAATGAATCTTCATTTTGCAAGTGGGAATTTGGTGTTTACGTGGATGAGTTTATTATAGTTCTCATGGACGTGACACGCAACGAGAAGCCCTGAGTTTTAACTTTTTCAAAACGAGACGGTCAAATATAGGCTAGGCTGGGGCTCAGAGAATTTTCAAATGAAAACTTTACTGCCGGAAAATCAGTTTACATTTTACATTTGAGAGGTTTCTCATGAACACCTGGGTCAACACGATCTTGGCATGTGTTTTGTTTCCTTGAACCGAGGCAAGACCAGCCAGTGTTTTGTTCCCAAATCTTGGGGGCATGCTACAGTGTGCTTTATCTACATCCTCACGTAGTTGTCTCTTTCCCTTTTCTGTTGGGAGAACTGAGAAAAAAAAACCTGCCCATGGACAGATCTGCAACGGTTCGTCATGTGGAGCATCCCTGATGGTTTCTTTGACTCTTGGGTGCCGTTTAATTATACTTCAGCCCATGTGTTTACTTCAAAGATCCCCAGAAAGGGTAGAGAAGATCTAACAACCCTAAATTAGTTTAGGAACCAGCATGTCCTTCCTTTAAGGAACACAGTAAACATTTCAAAAGAGCGTGCCAGTTCATTATCTAACTCTCTGTGCAGAGACTTCAGGGAAAACGGCAGCACTTAAACAATGTTTGCCAAAAGCAAAGCTGGGGACGGGTGCTGATTTTTAAAGAGAAGGAGAGAAGCGTCAGCTGCTCCCTGTGAGACCTCGTGGCCCGTTGCACCGAGCGGAGGTGCAGGCCTGTTTCAGGGCCCTCTCCTGCAGACCCGGCCCTTTCCTGACCTCCTTGCTCAGGTTAAGGAAGCGGAGGTGTGAGGTGTCGCGCCACCTCTTCCTGAGAGATGATCCACAGCTCCTCAAGTCCGGGGGTGGAAGAGGCAATGAACAGCCTTTGGAGAGATACAGAGTTGCCGTAGAGTTGGCTCCGACTCACCACGACCTAATGTACAGCCGAAAAGAAAATGTGGCTGGTCTTCAGTCATCCTCACAATCACGCGTTCCAGTCCCTTGGCATGTCCAGCCTAAGCCTAGGGATCCACTCCTGCAAATTAGCCAACAAAACCCTGTGGATCACAGCCGACTGGGGTCTGAGAGGGTACGGAGGATGAGCCCCCCGGGTTGGAAGGCACTCAGCACACACAGTGATGCAGCAATGGACCCAAGTACCCCAAGGACGGTGAGTGTAGTGCAGAACCAGGCAACGTGCTGTGCTGTTGCACGTGGGGTCGTCATGAGTCGGAGCTGAATCCATGGCAACCAGCAACAAGTGAGTATGGGTGTGTTTTCCATTGTGACATCACATGACTCACAGAAGTGCCCCTGCTCCCTTCCTTGGCCCCAAATTACCCACTGCTTGCAAAACATAATTAGCATACCATATAGCACTTGGAAGGAGCCCTGGTGGTACAGTGGTTAAGTGCTCGACTGCTAACTAAAAGATTGCTGGTTCAAACCTACCAGTTGCTCCCCAGTTGAAAGACCAGGAGATCTGCTCCTATGAAGATTACAGCCTAGGAAACTCGATGGGGGCAGTTCTACTCTGTCCTGTATGGTCGCTAGGAGTCAGAATCAAGCCTATGACACACAACAACAGCAACAGCAGTTGGAGATTTTGATTTGTTTAGAAAGAAATAGCTTCTTGGCACTGTGGAGTCCAAAGCAAAATGTGATTTGCAATACAAATCCAGATATCTAGTGTAGACGACGAGCCCTAGTGCCCCTCCTAAACACAACCACGCAAAGGACGGAGAGGATGCACGATGGCTGTTCTAAGCAGCCACATCCCTTCTCAGGCCCGAGCCTGTGTCTGTCTGCACTTGGAGGGTCTGCAGACGGGGCGCTGGCGGGACTGTCCTCCCTGCCTCCTGTAATATTTGACAATCTTGATTTTGTCTCGTAGGTTACAGTTCAGCCCATCCGTATCAAGTCTTGTAATTGGACAGGACATGCTTTGTGTAGTCTGATTATGTCTTTTCTTTTAGACCCCACAGGCACCCCAATTAGTAGCATTCTCATGCTTAAAGATGACCAGAACTGTTGAGGCAGATCTCCCTGGAAACACCTGGCCTGGTGTGGTTTATTCCCAGGGATCCTCATTACAAGGCAGGACTGTGAGACATGTACTGAATTGCCTCAGTCACCCCAGTTCAGCTCTCCAGATGCTTTCCCCAGGGTTTAAGGCTCTTTTGCTCCCCGAATGTGGTGGCCCTAGACATGCTTTATGGCAAACAAGCCCAGGTGAGTGGGAGTAATCCAGCACCTCGCTTGCTTGGGTGTTTCCCAAATGGCTTCCTTTCTTGGTCTCCTTTCTCTTTTCTGCCAAAGGTCAAAGGGGAAAGAGAGACCTGAGGGCTGTCCTGGATCTGACTCCCATCTTACCTTCCTCACTTCCTGGATGGCAGGACCCAGGGACTGGCTCAACCTCAACTTCCTGGACAGGGAAGCAGGGAGCAGACCAGGGTACGAGTTACGTGGGAGGGTGTGGGCAGTTTCAGCTTGGTGTTCATCTCATGATAGTCTGACTGGGAGGTTGAGTTTACTTGGAAAAACTGCCAATTGCTTCTTGGGTCATTGTAGACACAGGTGATCCCCTTAGAACAGCTATCCTTTGTCATCACCTATAACTCTTGCTGAGTTCTGCTTTATACAAGGACACTAGCAAAGCCCCCACTGCCTTTGGGGAAGGAACTTAAGAACCTTAAGGCATTCAAAGGCTACCCTCCCCTTTCCTTATTGGTTCTAAGAGGAGCTAGACACATTTGCAAAGGAGCCAAAGAGACTCTCAGTTGGAATATGGTGGTGATGATCACTTTCTGCCATTCTGAGGTTCAATGGAAGACAGGTGGGCATGGTGCTGATGTGAGGTGCTGAAGGGATGGCCACCAAGGTTGCCAAGAAAAGCTGGATTACAGAGCCCAGGACCTGGGGGGCAGGAGTGGTTCTAGCAGGGTGGATGAATGGGGGGTCCTCAGTGGGCAAAAGAACCACTTGTACAGGTGTGACCAGAAGAGTTAGTCTCAACACCACACCTAGAGCATTGGTGGGTTTGCTTGTAAGGGCATCCGCAGGGCTGCGCTAGACTGGGCTGGGCCATTAGACTTGGCTAGGTGGGAGCCTTCTAACCATGCTGTGCCGCCATCCCCTGTTAGACTGGGCTAGGCAGGACTTTCTAACTCTGCCTGTGTTCCCACCCTTTGCACCAAATAGAAATGCAATAAGGACTTTTCTCTGCAACTGGTCCCAGGGAGCTTACTGTCTGTACTTCTTCCAAGGTAGCTTTGTTCATTTTTCTGACAGTCTGTGGTATATTCAATACTCTTCACCAATACCATGATTCAAAGGCATCAATTCTTTGGTCTTCCTTATTCGTTGTCCAGCTTTTCCAGTCATATGAGGCAATTGAAAATACCATGGCTTGGGTCAGGTGCACCTTTGTCCTCAAAATGACATCTTTGCTTCTTAACCTTTGAAGAAGTCTTTTTTTCAGAAGATATGCTCAATGAAATATGTCATTTGATTTCTTAACTGCTGCTTCTGTGGGTGTTGATTGCAAATCTGAGTAAAATGAAATCTTTGACCACTTCAATCTTTTCTCCATTTATCATGATATTGCTTATTGGTCCATTTGTGAGCATTTTTGTTTTCTTTATGTTGAGGTGAAATCCACACTGAAGGCTGTAGTCTTTGATCTTCATCAGTAAGTGCTTCAAGTCATCTTCACTTTCAACAAGTAAGGTTGTGTCATCTACCTATTGCAGGTTGTTAATCAGTCTTCCTCCAATCCGGATACCACATTCTTCTTCATATAGTCCAGCTTCCAGCTTCTCTTATTGTTATCTCAGCACACAGATTGAATAGACCTGGTGGAGAGGTACAACCCTGATGCACACATTTCCTGATTTATGAAGCATAGATCCATCAAACGGAAGTGGATCTTATTTACCATGTTGGTATTGTTGTTGGTACTTGCCATCGAGTCAAACCCGACTCATAGCGACCCCTCCTTGGGTTTCCGAGGCAGTATCACTACGGAAGTAGGATTGCCCAACCTTCCTTCCGAGGAGTGGCTGGTGGGTTTGAACCGCCAGCCGTCTGGTTAGCTCCTCTCAAATCCTTTTTTTTTTTTTTTCCTAGAACAAGATAGAATGTAAGTATAAATCAAGTAAATAAATCTTCAACATGGACAGTCAAGCCTGGACATGCTTGTGAATGACTTCGTTCTTCAAACATCTGAAGCTCAGCTCCATTAGGAATGTGTCAAAGAGAAATGTGAGCTCTAGAAAAGGTGGCAAAAAACAATCCATCAGGTCTTTCAATTTACAATGCTGCAATCCTTCGTTTGCTCCTTAATGCTTTTCTGAAGGGCATGGATGTTGGCAGAAAGTGAGGAAAATGATGTTTACACCTGTCAAGAGAGGCGCCACCCGCTAGCCTTGGTGAGCCAAGGAGGGCAGCCTAGCAGTGCGGGTCACATCATCTAGCTTTTTCTGAGCACACGTCAAACCTCACAATGCAGTACACACAGCAGGTGCCTGCACATCTCACTACAACAATGCTAGGAGGCAGAGGCCACCATGCCCACTTTGCAGATGGAGGAACCCTGGTTCAGGGTGACAACATCATGGCACGTGTCCAAAACAGTGAAGTGACAAAGCTGAGTTGGCTCTGACTCACGAAGATCTTATCAACAACAGAAGGAAACTGTGCTGGCCCTGAGCCATCCCCACAATCATTGGTTTGCTTGAGCCCACTGTTGCCGCCACGGTGCTAACCCATCTCGTGGAAGGTGTTCTTTGCTTTTGCTGACCCTCCATTTTACCAAGCATGATGTCTTCCTCCAGCAGTTGGTTCCTTCTGATGATGTGTCCAATGTCACCAAGTCAAAGTTCCGCCATTCTTGTTTCTAAGAAACATTCTTGTGTTTCTTCTAAGACTGATTTCTTCCTTCTGGCAGTCCATGTATAGCTAATATTCTTGGCCATCATCAGGGTGGAACACATTCAATATTCTATCTTTCTGAGCTTTCCCTGAGTGGTAAGAAGTCTTGGGAAGGCAGGCATGTGCTCTTTCCCCCTCTCCAGGGCAGGGGTGGCAAGGAGGCGTGTTGTCTTCTGTGTTCCTCGGGTGGCATGAGCAGATGCCTGGGCTGCTTCTCATGTGCCTGTCTCCTCCCCTCTACCAGAGAACCACCGTCCCAGGATTCTTCCCACCCCCCTTGCTGGGCTCAGGTTCCTCCAGGCAGGCATGTCCTTGACGGTGTGGCCTATGACCTGGGGGTGTCAATCTATGACTTGGAGGGGTCAGAACAGTAAAAGTGTAGGCGACGGAGACTCCTGGAGAAGTCTTGCAGTGCCACTGTGCTTTTGAGACCCTTGATAATGTTTAGTTTTTTAATTATAGGCCTTTTCAGGACACGTGTCTCTTACTGGAATCAAGTCAACAAGAGCTACCCTTGGACCCTTGGGAAGATGTGGAAACTCCGGGTGGTGGAGAGGTTGAGCAGATCCTCCCTGGGCCAGCTCTGTCCGCCGTGAGGGTTAGCAGGAGTCTGTCCTGATTAGTCCTTTGTCTGATCTTGGGCTCATGGAGAGTTTTTCAAAGATAGACTTTAAGTCCTTGCAAGGGCTGAAAGTTGATTTTCCAAGGAGAAAATTTACATAGGCTGTCGGGGCATTGTAAGAGCCTGGGCTTAGGAATTAGAGGCTGAAGTCTGGAGTCAGTCACTGAACCAGCTCTGATCTCCCCAAATCCCTTCCTATCTCAGAGCCACCTTATCTCCACATGGAAGCAGATGGCTCTGATCTCAGGACAGGGCCAGATGTGTGGGTTAAGCCTTGGGGCCAGGGATCTAAAAACAATCATCCCAACTCCCTCTTCTCTTGTTCCGCTCCCAGGTGACTGCCTGGATTGCAAGTTGGGTTCTGGTTGTGTCTTTGCTCTGTTGAGCCTTGCTGTGAGACCTTAGGCAAATCAAGTACCCCCTTTGAGCCCCATCCCTACTCATCCCCCAACACGATACCTGAGGTCGCTTTTGGCTGCAGTGGATAAGACAGGGCACTATGAATGTGTTCTCTGAAGAGGTCAAATCTAGAGGGCCTCTGGACCCTCACCTAAGCCTAGTGCTCATGGGGCCGATAGCCCCTGCCCCAGCCACCTGGCCCATTTGTACAGGGGTGTGCCCCTGAGCCTGCGGCCCCATGTATGAGTGTGGTGGTCTGGCTCTCAGATTGTTCATGATGTGGCTGGGATGTCAACACACCTTCTGTAGGTTTTGTTTGACAACGTGGCTATTTAGGGCTCTTTTGAGTCCACAGACTATCCCGTACAGAAAGGGTAAGATGGTAGACAATGCTAGAAGTGCCTGACCCATGGTCCTTCATTATGGCTCTGCAGTGTGTCCAGTGGGATAGGAGACGTTTTTCTTCATAGCAAAAATGAGAATTTTCATGAGAACAACTGTTGTGGTTCGGTGCTGTCTAGTCGGCTCCGACTCACAACAGCCCTATGTAGAAGAGAATGAAACACCACCTGGTCTGACACCACCCTTACCTCTTTGCTGGGCTGGAGCCCGTGGTTGCCGCCACTGTGTTGATCTTTCTCGTTGAGGGGCTTCCACTTTTTTGCTGACCCTCTACTTTACCAAGCGTGATGTCCTTCTCCAGGGACTGGTCCCGTCTCACAACGTGTCCAAATTACATGAGAAGAAGTCTGGTCATTGTCGCTTAAAATAATTGAGTGCTATTATTTAATACAGTGGTTCAAGAGTAACAACTACCTGGCATGACTTTTAAGAAAAGTTCGAGGCAGGTGATTTTTACCGTTTGCTAATTCTTGATTGCTTCAGCCTGTCACCTCTCCAGGCCTGGTCTGCTTTCCATGCCTCTGTGTGTGTGTGTGTGTGTGTGTGTGTCCAGGGACGAAAGCAATCTTCCGCCCCGTGAGCAGGAGACTTTCTCTCTCTGACACCTGCTAATAACATTGAAGGATCCAGCCTGGCTTCCTAGTGTTCCCACTCTGAGCCCTAAAAGCTGAAGGAAGAAAAAACAGAGAAGAGGAAAAAAAAAAAAGCTCCTGGCCATAAGGCATTTCTGTGCCTCTGCGAGCGTTAATCCCTCCGCTTCCCCTGAGAGATGGAGCAATTTTCCACTCTCATAAAGAAGAAAGATTTCCAGCTCCCAACAGGAGTTTGCAGAGGCTCAGCTCTGCTCGGGAAATTGCAGGAGATGTCAGGGCCGTAGACAGCCCACACGTGAAGGCTTCCTAGATGGTGCTCTAACAACCACTCAACGTCCACAGCCTGCCTGCGCAGCACACTGCAAGAGCGGTGCGGGGCACGGTGGCTGCTTTCAGAGAGAGCTGTGCGCCCGTGGGACAGACCACCTCATAGTGAGAGTGCTCTCAGCAGGAAACAGTATGGGATTTCATGCAGAATTCACAGGATCGTCTGGTCTGAGACTTGCCATCTAGACGTTGAATGACTTGGTCCCTTGTACCGTTTGGGAACTCTGGTGGTGTAGGGCCTAAGGCGTTTGACTGGGGGTGGGGTTGGTGGTGGCTGCCATGGAGTTGCCCTGACTCAGGGTGACTCCTTGCAATGAAATGAAGCAATGCCTGGTCCTCTGTCACCACCATGATGTGTTGCCATCGGACCGCTGTACTCATAGGGTTGTCATTGGCCTGATTTTTCAGAAGTAACCCTGCCGGCCTTTCTTCCTGGTCTTAGTCTGGAGGCTCCACTGTGGCCCGTTCAGCATCATGGCCACACACAAGCCTCCCCTGGCAGACGAGAGGTGGCTGTGCTCAAGTTGCATTGCCTGGGACTTGAACCCAAGTCTCTCACATGGAAGGTGGGAATTCTACCACTGAGCCATCACTGCCCCCAAGTGGGTGGGGGTGAGAGACCTCTTTTTATAGCAAGGTTTTAAGCTCAGGAAGGGTCTGTTCTGTCCTGAACCTCTTTGCTTCACATCTTGCCCATCTCTTAAACCTGAAACTTAAGATACGTAGGGTGTGTCAACTGGGGGTGGCTATAGAGTGGGCAGGCAGGGGGCGTGGGGATGAAGGCATCCTTATGATGAAGGAGTTTATTTGTTTATGTCCACAGGACTCGTCTTTCTCTTTTCCAAACTGTTACTTGAAACTGACCATAATATACATACAGCCATATGTTGCAAGTGCATATGTTGTTGTTGTTATGTGCCGTCGAGTTGGACCCGAGTCAGAGCAACCCCTCCTTGGGTTTCCTAAGTGGTATCACTACAGAAGTAGATTGCCCAACCTTCCTTCGGAGGTGTGGCTGGTGGGTTTGAACCACCAGCCTTCTGGTTAGCAGTCATGTGCCTTAGGCACTACACTACCAGAACTCCTCAAGTGCATATAAGTGTACCAAAAACCAAAAACCAAACTCACTGCCATCAAGGTGGTCCCGACTCATAGTGACCCTTCCTTGGGTTTCCGTGTACAGAAGTAGAATGCCCAGTCTTCCTTCCAAGGAATGGTTGCTGGGTTTTAACCACCAGCCTTCTGGTTAGCAGTCAAGTGCCTTAGGCACTATGTCACCAGAGCTCCTTATAAGTGTAGAGGTTGGTGAACTTTCAGACGCACATACCTTTTAACCAGCATTCAGAGCAAGAGTCAGGATGTCACATGACCTCCAAGACTCTTTCCCTCCCCCCACCCCACCCCTGGGTGAACCACCCGCCTGACTTTTCACCATACGGACTGCTGTCCTGGCCTTGCACTGCACATAAAATGGAATAATGCACTGTGTCTGGCTTCTTTGGTCAACATGTGTGTTTGCAAGATATAGCCCTATTCCTGTGAATGTAGGACTTTAGACCCTGTACTTGTTGTTCTGTTGTAACCCACTGTGTGCGCGCACACAGCTTATCTGTCCTATCCATCAGGAGCTTTAGGCAGTTTCTCGTTTGGGGCTGTTACAAATAGCACTGCCTGCAGCATTCAGTCCCTGCTTTGCTGGCATGTATGTGAGCATGCGTGTGAGCATGTGTGTGAGCACGTGTGCTTCAGGAGCCACCTAGGAATGCATTGTTGAGTCTGAAGGCATCGACACGTACAAGCAAAGAGGGTTGGCCTCCCCAGTTGACACTCCCACTGGTAACGAATAAGCATTGTGGTTGTGTCCCACCCTTGCCCACATTGGTTATTTCCACTGCACACATTTGTATTGTGTCTGTCTTTCTTTCCCCTCCCCACTCCCTCTCACAGCCCCCCTTTTCCTCCTTTCCCAATCTCCGTCTCCTCTCTTCTTCCCCCTTCCCTTCCTTTCTTTTCTCTTCTCTTCATTCTCTCCAGTGGTAGCTACTAGCCACAGGCGGCTACTTGAACTATGACTGACACAACTGAAATTTGCATTTGGTTTAATGCTTATTAATCGAGATTTAAATTAAGTTCAGAGACCAGAAAAATTTTAAGTATGTTTGGAACAACTTGGACATGTGAACCTACTCTTTCAACTCTGTATTTTATGACTTCAAACTCTAGGTCGGATGAAATTTGATGTCCAAGGCGGTATCTCTATAGAAGGAGATTGCACAGTCTTCCTTCTGATTTTGTTTTAATACCAATTACACGTTGACATGATATTTTGAATATATTTCGATTCGACAATAAAGTACATTGTTAAAATTAATATCCTCTGTCTCTTTTGCTTTTGTAAAATGTGGCTCCTGGAGAGCTTCAACTCACATATGTGTTTGCGGCTCACACTGCGTTGCTGTTAGATAGCGCTTCCTCCGGGAATGCTCATTGGGCTCTGCAAGTGGACAGAATCTGAGGTGGAGGCTGTAGTTCCAGAAGGGTGGCCTGAGGAGCAATATCCAACTCCTAGTGGTCCCTGTAGCATGCTCAATAGGGCTCAGGAAAGCCAGACAGCCTAAAGAGTGACCTTAGCAGTCAACTGCCTGCACACTACGGCCCCTCCAGAACCCAGGGAGCCAGACTATAACCTGAGGTGAGGTGTGCACAGCTCCAGCCAGGAAGGTTGGTGGCTTGAACTCACTCAGAGATGCCTTGGACAAAAGTCCAGGCCCTCTGTTTCTGAAAGATCACAGCCTTGACCATTTTATGGCGCACGTTTCTGTTCCGACGTACATTGGGTCACCATGAGTTGGAATCAACTTGACAGTCAATGGTTTGGTCTTCTGGTGGCTGTGTGCCCTTTAGCTGTGTGTGAGCAGGCTGCAGAGAGAATGATCTAACATTGCATGTACTTTGGAAGAATTAGCACTCATCACTAATTCCTAACATGGGCGATGAAAATGTTTGGTTGGAATCTAGACCCGTTCACACTTCCTGAAGAAAGTTCAGCATTGGATTAGTCAATGATAAAAAGGAAAAGATCTTAGATTTTCTAACTATAATTTCAACTGTTGTAAATTCTTAAATGCTTGTCAAAATTATTATAACATGCTCATCACCTGTCTTATGTGAACAGTGTTTCTCATCAGTGATGACTGCAGAAAATTTAAAGAGCTCATTATTTAAAAGTGTGAATCAGGGATTTATGCAGCCATTTCATGCATTCAGCCTTGTCTTCGTTATCTAGTTCTGCTAGAATTGAAATACAGGTGGGGTGATGTTAATTAACAGAACTTTATTCTCCCACAGCTTTGGAGGCTGGAAGTCTGAATTCAGGTTGCCAGTGTAAGGGAAGACTTTCTCTCTCTGTTGGCTCTGGAGGAAGGTCCTTGTTCCTTGTTCCTTGGTGATCTTCATGTGATGTGGCATCTCCCGTCCCTCATTTTTGCTCTTGATATCTCAAAAGAAATTGACTTACCACACACACTGCAGTAATACTGCCTCATCAACATGATAAAGAAAGCCCATTCCTGAGTGGGAGTATAGCCACCGCACCACTAGGGTTTAGGATTCACAACACAAATATTGCGGGCATACAATTCAACCCATAACAAGCCTGCTATTAAAAACATGTAATGTACCGAACAGTGTTTCTTTGCTATTCATAAGGTTTTCCCTGGCCAATTCTTTGAGAAGTGGATGGCCTCTTCCTTCTTCCTATTAAAAACATAGCAAGATGAATCTAATGCTGCAGGACAGGATCTTTGTGACAGAAACCAAAACACTGTGATGGAAGACATCAGAGAAGACCCAAGCAAATGGCAGGATAAGCTTTGCTCACAGATTGGAAGACAACATTGAAAGATGCCAAGTCTCCCCAAATTGTTCTATAGTTTTAATGGACTTCCAATCAAACTCCCAGCTGAACAGAGATAACGACAATGTGATTCCAAAATGTATCTAGGGAGGCAAAGAATTGAGAATAGTTCAAACCATTTTGGAAAGGAGCGAAGTGGGAGGAATCATACTACCTGATTTTAAGACTTCCTGTAACAGTATAGACAGAGTGGGGATTCTGGGAGGTGAATGTGTGCTCCAACCGCATTACCTAAAGCCCCATATTAATCGTAATCATTGCCTTATTCTACTACTTGTAGCCATAAGAATCCTGCCCCTGCAACCACATTCCTAAAATCATAAAACCAAGACAGGCACAAGCCCACAAGACAGAGCAACCACATTCCTTAGATTATGAGACTAAGGAAGAGACACCGCAAAAGAAATAAAGCAGATATAAATTTTCTGCTTAGATGACATTTTCTGATAACAGGCCATTCCTGAGATATCTTCCAGCCCACTATCTGTGGTCAGCGTTAACCATTGTTGGAGTCTGTGCACCCTTGCCCTCCTTTACCACCAGATAAACTAAGATGGCCGATCCAAGACGAGACTGAGACTGGAACCAAGAGCAAACAGCAAGTGGGGGCATCCATGTTGGAACACACAGAAAGAGACTGCGTGTGCGCCTAGCCTGAAGGACGCTGAGGTCTATGGCTAGGAATTCATCACAACCTTGTGCTTCCTGACTTTTCCAAAAGGGTCAGGATTTTATGAATACCTGCCTGCACAAAGTCTTTGGAAATCACGTACCCCACGGCCTTAGGAAGTACTATAAAAGCTCCTAGCCTGTAAGGCTTGGAGAGATACACATGGTGTTGCCTCTGGCCCCATGTCACTGTCCTCTTAGTAAATTTCTCTCTGACCTATAGCTGACTTTCTAGTCATTATTCCAGAACTCAGCCTGTGACATTACTATAAACCTTTCCACAAACACATACACACACACACACAAAAAAAAAACCCAGACTTACTGCTTACTCATAGTGACCCCTCCTTGGATTTCCGAGGTGGTATCTCAACGGAAATTGCCCAGTTTTCCTTCCAAGGAGTGGCTGGTAGGTTTGAAACACCAGCTTTCTGATTAGTAGCCAAATGCCTTAGGCACTACACCACCAGAGCTCCCCAACATTACTATAAAGATATAGTAATTGAGACAGAGCAGTATCAACAGCGAGACCAATGCATTGTCCATTGGACTGCAATACAGAGTCCAGAAATGGGGCCATTTGATTTTTGACAAAGGTGCAAAAGCGTCCAATGGAGAAGGAGCAGTCTCAGCAAATCTATTTGAATAACTGGAAATCTATATGCAAAAACTGAACCTTGACCTAAAGCTCACAGTTTAGGTAGTAGGTGTATGTACCTGTTCTTTTCAAACACCCATGGGATATTTGCAGATGTTGTATGAGGAGCAAAATCTCAGTAGATCCCTCAAAGCAGAATTCCCTGGGCTACATTCTCTGAACACAATGGAATACAGTTAGAAACTAATGTAAAATAATGTCAGCTCCAAGAGGCAGATGTGTTTGCTGTTGTTCACTGCTTTAGCCTCAAGGCCTAGAACAGTGCTGGCACCATTTTTTTTTTTTAAGAAACTGTTTATTGTATTTTTGTTGAAATTTTATGAAGGAGATTCATTTTACATTCAATAGTTCATGTACATTGTTTTGTGATACCGTTGACATTCTCTGAAGTGTGATGACAGCTCTCTTCCCGCTTCCTCCCTGCGGTCATCCTTTTCCCGTGTCCTTCTTGCCTTTGTGTTCCTGCCTCCTTACTTTTCTCCCTGTGCAAATGCTGCCTTTCTGAGATCCCATGGTGGATTGCTCTAAGGAGTGCATCTCCCTGGTGCAGGTGTTCAGCTCGCAGGCTGAGAGTTAAGTCACAGGATTAAGTTCAATTCCAGGCCTGAAAGGTGACTTGGGACCATAGTCTCTAGGGTTTCACCAGTCTCTATCAGACCAGTAAGCCTGGTCTTTTTTTCATGATTTTGAGTTTTGTTCCACACTTTTCTCTCACTCTGTGCAATTTTGATCCCTTTCACAGTGGCTGAATTTGGTAACCAGGCACCATCTATTTCTTCTGGTGTCAGGGTCATATAGGTTGAAGTTCTTATGGTCTATTAGTCCTTTGGACTAATTTTTGCAAGCTTCTTTATGGCACCATTTTTTTTTTTAATTAATGAAAAATATAAGAAGATATATCAGTTAGAATGCACTCAGAGGATAGTAACAGAGTGCATAACATTCATGGTCTCCTTACTCGGATGCCTAAAGGTGGACTATCCATGCTCCGTGGGGCAGCCCGGCAGCATCACCAAGCACCCAAGACCTTTCTCTCTTCTGCTCTGTATTCTCTTTGTCTTGGCCATTTGTCCTCAGGGTCTTGAGATGACAATGATTATAATAATAATATTTGTAATATTGACAATTAAAATAATTATAACAATACTTTGTGTGACTTGCTTGGTGCCAAGCATTACCTTAAGCCCCTTTTGACTCATTAAATATTCATAGCAATTCACAATGTAGGTGCTATTATTCCTCACTTACAGATGGATAAACTGAGGCATAGAATTTGTTCAATAACTGGCCTAAAGCTATACAACTAGTAATTGGTGGATCCAGGAGCCAAAGCCAGACATAGCCCATAGTCTACACTTACCTTCTAAGTTATATTAAAAAGTAGCTTGTATTCTCCCAGCCAAAGTAGAAAGGGGCCCGAATGGATCACACAGCTACCCTGGTCACAAGAGAGGTTGGGAAAGTGAGTATCTGGCAACAAGGAACAGGAGTTCTGGGATTGATTAGGACAAACCATGATTCATGCCTTAGAGCTGGGCACACTGCCACTCTGAACAGAATGCGAATTCCTAAAGCAAGGGAAAAGAGGGAACTGCAGTCAGCATTGATGAATAATGTTTCTGCCACATGAAAAGAGAATCTATCCACTTATAAATTAAAACACAATTTTCTAAATAACTAGGGGTAAAAAAGAAAATTAGAACCCCAATTAAAAACCATTTATGGATAATTGAGAATGAATTCACTAAAGTGGACCACAAAGAGAAAGAAATCTGAAGAGAAGATGAACCACAGAAGGAAGGGACGAGGACTACACATACAAAAACATACACATAAAAAAAAGGAAAAAAGACCCAGATCACTTAGCAAGTGCATTCTAAATTTTTAAGGAACAGATAGGATAGAAAAAATGGTTTCCAACTTATTCCATGATACCAATTCCAGACAAGACTAATTAAAAAAAAAAAAAAAAAAAAAAAAAGGACCACCCCACTAATGTATGTGGCACAAAAAAATCTCAACTAAAATCTAAATGTAATAAAATACAGCAATGTAAGTAAAGACTACATTTACCTAGGAATTAAAAGATGGTTTAAGTTTAGGAAACACATTAATGAAATTCACTACATTAACAATTAAAAGAGAAAAACAATCTGATCATCTCAGTAGACATACCAGATAGTGAGTTGATACTCAATGCCATCCTGACCTTCTCAAGACTTCCCTGTACTGCAGGCATTAGAAGTCTGGAAGCTAGATTTCCAAGACTTCCTAGGAACAGCACTCCACTTTGGTTTCCACCACTAAGAGGCCTTCATTATCCTTTACCAGTTGCTGTTGAGTCAGTTCCAACTTATGGTGACCCTCTGGGTGTTAGAGTTGGATGGTGCTCCACGGGGTTTCCAGCGGCTTGTTTTCAGAAGAAAATCTCCAGGCCTTTCTTCTGAGGACCCTCTGGGTAAACTCTAACATCTAATCTTTTGATTAGCAGAAAAGTACGTCAACAGTTTGGTAAAAATGGGAAGAAGACTGGAGATGTGGGATAGGACCACTGAGTACTGTTGACAGGCAATAATAGACTGCCTGGTGGCACCATTGACATGAGGTTACAATGGGAACATCCCTCCTGGAGTTGTGCAACACTGAGATCCTGCCCCAGGGGAATCTGAAATATCACTTTTGTGGAGAAGAGAGGAACTCATCTGTTCAAAGTATTAGGTACAGTGAATGCCCCAAATAGATTTGCCCTCCACCCTTCATCTGCCAGAGGAAGTAACACAAGAAATGGAAGAAGCCTTCTTTCAAGGAATTAGTGAATTAATTAGCTACTGTTTGAACTTGTGTATGTGTGTGTGTGTGTGAGAGAGAGAGAAACAGTCTTGGTGTTTTTCTATACATTTGGTACAACAAGTTCTGATTTTCTTGGAGTTTATGGGCACTATTTTTGGGAAAGGTTCCTCTTTAGTTAAATAGGTTAGTGACTTGTAAGAGCTCTAAGTTCTGTTTAGAATGCTTCTATGTTAATCAGTTGAGAAGTAAAGGATACAGACATTTCTCTGTAGATAACACTTATAGACTCTCTAACCCTGGTGGGACAATGATTGAGTGATTGGCTGCTAACTGAAAGGTTGGTGGGGATTTGTCCCTACCCAGGTGTTCCATGGGATAAAGACCTGACAATCTCCCATAAAAATTTAGCCTAGAAAACAGTATGGGGCAGTTCTACTCTGTCAAATGGGGCTACTAAGAGCTGAAATGGACACAACAGCACTTAGCCACATTATTTCTTGGTAATTCACATTTATGACAGGAAATATGAATTGCTTCACATCATCTAACATAGTCTTCACTGTTTATTTATTCAGCAAATTTTAGAACAGTAACAACTGTGTGAAGATTATTGAGCTAAGATCAGGGGATATAGTGATTAACAGTCTAGACATTGTCTCTATCATCATGGAATGTGAAGTGTGTCAGGGAAGAAAGATGTGAAAACATAATTTCAATCAAGATGAAATAATTACACCATTGTGTTTCCTCAAAACTGAAACTAAAACCATGTATAGAATGCTTTGATCAGCTCTCTGAGGACTCTGCAAAATGAATGGTAGCTGGGTGATTTGGGAAGGGAGTTAAAGAGTTGCTAAACCAGCAATGAATTTCCTTTTCTTTTTCTTTCTGTCTTCTAGTACTTTCTGGTCTAGACTCAAAGGCAGCTCAAAACCTGGAACTACACATTGAGAATGAACAGAGAAGTGCCAAGGGAAGACATTTCTGGTCTGAGGAACAAGAAAGAGAGACCCTAGAGTTAGAGAGAGGTGAGAAACTCTTCCCCCTCTTCTTTGTCTGTTTGTCTGTAGTTGTTGTCCTCATGCCCTTACATGGGAACTATGAGTTGAATGACTGCAGATTTATCTCACAGACATCATGGAAGTCAGAGGCAATGGAATAACATTTTTAGGTGCTGATGGAAAGCACGGTCAACACAGAGTTCTATGTCCAGGGAAAATGGACTTCAGGAATGAAAGTGAAGTGAAAACATTCTCAGTAGGAGAAAAACCAAGAGAACTTATTACCAGCCAACCTGCTTGTTTATTTGATGTATATACCACACTTTACCTTCATGAATTAAATCTGTGGCTGCCATATCATGGAAGTTACCAATTTACCCTCACCCTTAAAAATAGTATTGAGTCTTTCATACCCAGAATTCTAGAATTATTATGAGTCAGAATTATCTTCTTTGCTTAAGGCTGCTTATCTGGTTGGTTACTGGGTGAGGCTGGGACTTAAGTTTTCAAGCTCATTCATCCATTGATTGATGCTGATCCACAACAATGAGCTGGCCAGGGACACAGCTATAAGCAACACACATATTAGTCGATGTTCTCATTTTTTAATACAGAAAGGCATTTATCATCTATTGATTACATTTGAAGATCAATTTGAAGCTTATATATTTAATTTCTATACTTTTTTGGGGTCACTTTTACAGATTGGGTTTATTGTAGTACATTCCATAGTGAAGAGTATAGTTGCAAGCATAATTATTTGTAAACACTAAGGGACTGAATTTATGTGCTTACATTCTACCTCTTCCAAAGATAAATAATCTATTACAACATACATTAAAAAAATTAAAATTAATTTAGTGAGGAACAGTTTCATGAAGTTTTTGCAAGTATACATACCATTTCTACCATGACAATCAGGATAGGCTATTTTTCAAAATACGTTCTCTTGTGCCCACCTACAGTCAGTCGCCTTCTTCATGCCTGGCCACAGGCAGCCACTAATTTGCCTTCAGTAAAGAGATGTGATTGTATTTATGTACTCTTTCATGTTTGGTTTATTTTCCTCAGAGCAAAATATTTTTTTATTTTATCTAAGTTACTACATGTTACCAGTAGTTGTTCCCTTTTTTTTTTTTTCATCACTGGACAATCCATTGCATAGATATGCTATGATTTCTTTGTCCATTTGCCTGTTAATAAGTCCCTGGTGGTGCAAATGGGTTGTGTTTGACTACTAATCTAAAGTCTGCTAGTTTGAACCCAACCATTGGTGCCACCAAAGAAAGGCCTAGTGATCTGTTTCCATAAGATTGTACTGTTGTTGTTAGGTCCTGTTGAGTTGGGTCCTACTCACAGAACACCATGTACAACAGAATTAAACACTACCTGGTACTGTGCCTTTTTACAATCATTGCTGTTTGAGCATATTGTTGCAGTCACTGTGTCAATCCATCTCATTGAAGGTCTTTCTCTTTTCCTTGAACCTCTGCTTTACTGAGCATACTGTCCTTCTCCAGGGACTGACCCTTCCCAATAACATGTCCAAAGTAAGTGAGACAAAGTTTCACCATCTCTGCTTCTAAATAGCATTCTGGCTGTACTTCTTCCAAGACACTTGTTCATTCTCCTGGTAGTCAGTGGCATATTCAATATTATTTACCAACGCCATAATTAAATGCAGGGGATGTAACCTGGAGGTGCTCACTCACTTATGCCAAGAAATGTGAAAAACAGCTACCTGCCCAAAGGACTTGAAGAGATTAATATTTGTGCCCATTTCAAAGAAAGATGATTCAACAGAATGTGGAAATTATCTAGCAATATCATTAATATCACTTGTAAGTACAATTTTGCTGATAACAATTCAAAAATGGTTGTAGGAGTACATAGATAAGTAACTGCCAGATATTCAACCCAGATTCAGAAGAAGTAGTATGCAGGATGTCATTGCTGATGTCAGATGGATCTTAGCTAAAAGCAAAGAATACCAGAAAGATGTTTACCTGCTTTTTTAAAATTGAATATGCAAAGGCATTTGATTGTGTGGATCATAACAAATTATGGATAACTTTGGAAAGACTGAGAATTCTGGAGCACTTAATTGTGCTCAAGAAGAATCTGTACATAGACCAAGAGGCAGTTGTTTGAGCAGAACAAGAGGATACTGCATGGTTTAAAATCAGGAAAGTTGTGCATCAAAATTGTATCCTTTCACCATGCTTATTCAATTGTAATGCTGAGCAAATAATCTGAGAAGCTGGAGTTTATACAGAAGAGCATGACATCAGTATTGGAGGAAGACTCCTTAACAACCTGCGATATGTGGATAACACACATTGCTTGCTGAAAGTGAAGAAAACTTGAAGCATTTACTGAAGAAAATGAAAGACTACAGCCTTCAATATGGATTGCACCTCCACATAAGGAAAATGAAAGTTCTCACAACTGGACCAATAAAGAACGTCATGATAAATGGAGAAAAGATTAAAATGTCAAATATTTCATTTCACCTGGATCCACAATCAATGCCCATGGAAGCAGGAGTTAAGAAACCAAATGGTGTACTGCGATGCAAAAGACCTCTTTAAAGTGTAAAGAACAAAGATATCACGTTGAACACCCAAATGTACCTGTTGCAAGACATGATCTTTCAATAGTCTCATATGCATGTGAAAGCTGGACAATGAGTATGGAAGATTGAAGAAGAATTGATGCATTTGAATTGTGGTGTTGGCAAAGTATAGCGAGTGTACTAAGGGCTGCTAGAACAAACAAATCTGTCTTGGAGGAAATGCAGCCAGAATGCTTCATAGCAGTGAGCACAGCAAGACTTCACCTTGTACTTTGGATCAGTTATCAGGTGGGACCAGTCCCTGGAGAAGAATATTTTGCCTGGTAAAGTAGATGGTCAGTGAACAAGGGAAAGACTCTCAATAAGATGGATTGACACAGTGGCTGCCACAACTGGTCCATGCACAGCAATGATTGTGAGGCTGGTGCAGGACCAGGCAGTAATTTATTCTGTTGTACCTGAGGTCAGTATGACTTAAAATTGACCTGACCACATCTGACAACAACAGTGAGTATTGTTGTTTTCTTCATGTTGATGTGTAAATCCATACTGAAGACTGTAGTGTTTGACCTTCATCAGTCAGTCCTTCAGTCATCATCACTTTCAGCAAGCAAGATCAAATCATTTGCATATCACATGTTAATGTGTGTCCCTCCAATCCAGATGCCATGTTCTTCTTCATATAGTCCAGTTTCTCAGATTATTTGCTCAGCATACAGATTGAACAAGTATGGTGAATGAATTCAACCCTGTCACATGCCTTTCCTGATTTTAAACTATATAGTAGTCCCCTGTTTTGTTCAATTGACTGTCTCTTGGTCTATGTACAGGTTCTAAATGAGCACAATTTACTGTTCTGGAATTTCCATTCACACTATTATCCATAATTTGTTATGATCCACACGGTCAAATGCCTTGGCATAGTCAATAAATCACAAGTAAACATATTTCTGGTGTTCTCTATTTTCAGCTAAGAACCACCTGACATTAGCATTGATATCCTTCATTGCACCTTCTCTTCTGAATCTGGCTGAAATTTCTGGCAGTTCCCTGTACAGGTACTGCTACAACTATTTTTTGAATTATCTTTAGCCAAATATTACTTGGAAGTGATATTAATGACATTGTTTGATAATTTCTGCATGCTGTTAGATAACTTTTTTTTTTTTTTTTTTTTGAATAGGCACAAATCGATTGTCTAAGTAGCTTTCTTCCAAATTTCTTGGCATGGATGACTGAGTGCTTCCAGTATTGGATCCATTTGTTGAAACATCCCATTCCTGAAGTCTTGTTTTGCCAATGCCTTCAGTGCAGGTTGGACTTCTTCCTTCAATACCACCAATTCTTGATCATATGGGACCTCTTGAAATGGTTGAATGTTACCCAATTCTTTTTGGTACAGTGACTCTGAGTATTCCTTCTATCTTCTTTTGATGTTTCCTGCATTGTTCAGTATTTTGCTCATAGAATCCTTCAATACTGAAACTTGAGACCTAACTTTCCTCTTCAGTTCTTTCAGCTTGAGAATACCAAGCATGTTCTTCCTTTTTGATTTTTGTTACAATACTTCACTTTGGCTTCCAGAGCCACCTGTTGAAATCTTTTGTTCAGCTGTTTTACAGCCTTTCTTCCATTCACTTTAGCAAGTGTAGTCCCATTCACTACATTCAAGAGCAAGTCTCAGAGTCTCTTCTGACATCCATTTTGGCCTTTTCTTTCTCTTCTGTCTTTTAAATGACCTATGTGTTGGTCTTTCATGTATGATGTTCCTGATTTCATCCCACAACTTGTCTTGTCTTTGGTCAGTAGTGTTCAATGTGTCAAATCCACTCTTGAGATGGTCTCTATATTCAGGTGGAATATACTCAAGTTCGAATGTTCGAACGGAACAAGGGGACACTGCATGGTTTAAAATCAGGAAGGGAGTGTGTCAGGGTTGTATCCTTTTCCCACACTTATTCAATCTATATGCTGAGCAAATAATCCAAGAAGCTGGACTATATGAAGAAAAACATGGCATCAGAATTGGAGGAAAAATCATTAACA
>NW_006921958.1:2554361-2557243 GCF_000298275.1 Orycteropus afer afer
ATCTTTCCTGGAGGAAGTGCAGCCAGAATGTTCCTTGGAAGCAAGAATGGCCAGACTTCATCTCACCTATTTTGGTCATGTTGTCAGAAGGGACAATTCCCTGGAGAAGGGTGTCATTCTTGGTAGGGTGGAGGGTCAACGAAAGAGGGGGAGGCCTTCAAGGAGATGGATTGATATGGTGGCTGCAATGATGAGCTCAAGTATAGCAGGGATTGTGGGTCAGTGTTTCGTTTTGCTGTGCATGGGGTCGCTATGAGTCAGAAATGACTCAACGGCACTTAACAACAACAACAACAACTTCTAGTCAGTTAGCCAGGTAGCTGTCTTCCAAATGTCATGGCATACACAAGTAAGTGTCTCTAGTGCTTCTTCCATTTGTTGAAACATCTCAAAGGGTATTCCATCAATTCCTGGAGCCTTGTTTTTCACCAATTCCTTCAGTGGC
Source organism: Orycteropus afer afer (assembly GCF_000298275.1). Taxonomy (NCBI): domain Eukaryota; kingdom Metazoa; phylum Chordata; class Mammalia; order Tubulidentata; family Orycteropodidae; genus Orycteropus; species Orycteropus afer. The sequence continues at coordinate 2,554,807 of NW_006921958.1, forward strand.
GCTTTGACTTCTTCCTTCAATACCATTGGTTCCTGATCATATGGTGTCTCCTGAAATAGATGAACCTTAGCCATTTTTTTTTTTAATACCGGGACTGTGTATTTCTTCTTCTTTTGATGCTTCCTACATCACTCAATATTTTGCCCATAGGATCTTTCAATATTGTAATGCAAGGTTTGAATTTTTACTTCAGTTCTTTCAGCTTGAGAAATGCCAAGCATGTTCTTCCCTTTCGGTTTTCTAGTTCTAGGTCTTTGTACATTTCATTGTAATAATTGACTCTGTCTTTTCAAGCTGCTCTTTGAAGTCTTCTGTTCACTTCTTTTATCTTGCCATTTCTTGCATTTGCCTTAGCTACTCTGTTCAGGGGCAAGTTTCAGAGTCTCCTCTGACATCTATTTTTGTCTTTTCTTCTTTTCCTGTCTTTTTAGTGACCTTTGGCTCTCTTCAAGTATGATGTACTTTTATTTATTAAAAAATTTTATTGTGCTTTGGGTGCAAATTTACAAAGCAAATTTGTTTTACTTTCAACAGTTCTGTACATTTGATTTCATGCCCTGATTACCATCCCTGACCATAAAAACTCTTGTCCCTTCTGTCCCTATGACTATTCCCTCACTGTGCTCTTCTTAATTATGTCTTCCTGTCTGTCCAGCTTTTCCTCTATGTGAAGGCTGCCCCTTTGGTGCCCCATGGCCAATTGCTCTAAGAAGTGTATCTCCCTACTACTATCGGGCTGAGAGCTAATCCATGGGAGTGAGACTAATTCTAGGCCCGAAGGCTAACCCAACATCACAGTCTTAGGGGTTCCACCAGACTCTATGCTACCAGTAATTCTGGTAATTTTTGTGTTTTTGAATTTTATTCCATAATTTTCCTCTCACTCTATCCAGGACCTCCAGGTTTGATCCCTTCCTGAGTAGTTGGCATTGGTAGCTGGGTACCATACAGTTCTAGTCTCAGGGTCGTTATATCCTTGGATTAATTGTTTCCAGATGCCTTTGATTTTCCTCACTCTTTTTGGTGGTTAAGTTTGTGTGTCAACTTGGGTGGGCCTGGTTGAGTAGCAGGGCAGCTGGTGGTAGTTATTCCCCTTGATGAGACTGGCAATCATCTCCATGGTAGGATCTACCACAAGCAGCTGAGTAGCTTCTTTAGGGATGTGGTCTGCTTCCTGTATGTAAGAAGCAGCTTTGGGAATAGTTTCTAGGCTTATGGCATGCTTGAACCTTGCATGTAGCTGTGTCATTGTTCAGCAGCCTGCCATGCTTTGCCAACCTTGGGACTTTCAACTCTTAACCCGCTGTGTGGTTTGGTAACATCGGGACCGTGCCTTTTTACTTACTAACTTTGAGCTTGTCGGTCTCAGCAGCAGCAGCTGTCTTAAGTGAAGAAAAGCCTCTAGCTCCAGTGGCCTGAGAGCAGGAGGCAGAGCTGAAGCCCAAGGTGGAGGGGCTTTCACCAGCTTCTAGAGCCTGACACTTTGAACTCAGACTGAAAGCCTCCAAACTGTAAGAGAATAAACTCCTGTTTCTTCAAGCATCCAATTTGTGGTATATTCTTGTCAGAGTGACACTAGGTATCCAGAACCCTCTTTGCTTCAGATGAGAGGAGACCAATAGTTGCATCTTAGATGGCCACTTGAAAGCTTTTAAGACCCCAGTTCTTACTCATCAAAGTAGGTTGTGGAACAAGATTTTTATGTACTATGTTGTGCCAATTCAACTTGGTGTCCCCCCAGACTATGGTCCCAAGTTGGCAGGCCCAGTGATTCTCTCTCTCTCATGGTGTATGGTTATCTCTGAGAGGTTACTCCAACTCTGTCTTCTGTTGCTTGTGTAATGTGTATGGCTAGTTTTGTAGCACAAGCGCATATGTAAGATTATCTTCAGCTAAATCTATCCTTGGTTTAGCATATATTCCTGTTCACTGACCCCCATCTGTTCTTCTTACTTGTCTATGCATTTATCTGTAGCCTGGTGTCTGGTGTTAGTGGTAATGCAGTGTTGTGCTTATACTAGTATTTGCTTCTGTTGTCTATGTCTTATGTGCATGTTTTAGTGTCCTTCCTTTCCCCAATGTCATCACACTGGTCAGACCCTTTCCCTACCATCCCACCCCTCACCTGAATCAACATGTGACCCCCAACTAATCCAAAAATTTCTCTCCCTTTCCCTCCCATCCCCAGTAACCTACAAAGTGAGTTTCCTTCCCTATGTAAACCTTTTCTTGACTTTTTACATCAATGGGCTCATATAATACTTGTCCTTCTGCGATTGACTTATTTCACTCAACATGTTGTTGTTGTTAGGTGCCATCGAGTCATCTTTGACTCATAATGACCCTATGCACAGCAAATAATCTGAGAAGCTGGACTATATGAAGAAAAACATGGTATCAGGATTGGAGGAAGAATCATTAACAACCTGAGATATGC
>NW_006921958.1:2557343-2560561 GCF_000298275.1 Orycteropus afer afer
CATGTTGTCAGAAGGGACCATTCCCTGGAGAAGGATGTCATGCTTGGTAGGGTGGAGGGTCAACGAAAGAGGGGGAGGCCTTCAACGAGATGGATTCACATGGTGGCTGCGATGATGGGCTCAAGTATAGCGGGAATAGTGGAGCTGGCGCAGGATTGGTCAGTGTTTCGTTCTGCTGCGCATGGGTTTGCTATGAGTTGGAAACCACTCGACGACACCTAACAACAACACAACAACAACATACTCAAGTTTGTACTTTGGTTCTTGTGGACTTGTTTTAATTTTCTTCAGCATCAGCTTGAACTTGCATGTGAGCAACTGATGGTCTGTTTCACAGTCAGTACTTTACTTGTTTTTGAATATTGACCTTCTCCTTTTTCTCTTTCCACAGATGTAGTTGATTTCATTCCTGTGTATTCCACCTGGTGAGGCCCACGTGTATAGTCACTGTATATGTTGTTCAAAAAATATTTGCAATAAAAAAAGGTCATTCTTCTTGCAAAACTCTATCATGTGATCCCTAGTGTCGTTTTTATCACCAGGACTATATTTTTCCGCTACAGATCCTTCTTTCTTTCCACCTTTCACATTTCAGCCACCAGTAATTATAATTGCATCTTGATTGCATGTTTGAACAATTTCAGACTGCAGAAGTTGGTAAAAATCTTCAATTTCTTCATCTTTGGCATTAGTGGTTGACACATACTTTTGAATAATAGTCATATTAACTGGTCTTTCTGGTAGGTGTGTAGAATATGGATATTATCCTATCTCTGACTGCATTGTATTTCAGGTTACATCTTGAAATGTTCTCCTCCACGATGAATATGATGCCATCCCACTTCACTTTGTCATACCCAGCATAGTAGATCATATGTTTGTTGATTCCAAATGGTTAATACCTGCTCCTTTCAGCTCAGTAATAATGAGGATCTTGATCTTTATGTGTTCCTTTTCATTTTTGACAACTTACAATTTTTCTAGATTCATATTTTGTGCATCCCATTAGTAATGGATGTTTGCAGCTGTTTCTTCTCATTTTGAGTTATGCCACATCAACAAATGAACGTCTTGAAAGATTCATGGCATCTGCATTATTAAGGTTGAGTCTACTTTGAGGAGGCAGCTCTTTCCCAGTCATATTTTGAATGCCTGATAACCTGTTGCTATTCATAAAGTTTCCACCAGCAGTTGTTTTCAAAGTAGATCAACAGGTCCTCTTTCTAGTCTGTCTCAATCTGGAAGCTCTGTTGAAACCTGTCCACCAAGGGTAATTCTGCTGCTATTTGAAACACCAGTGACATAGATTCTAGCATCACAGCAACACACAAATCAGCACGGTACAACAAACTGACAGAGAAGTGGTCCATAAAGATTACAGCCCAGAAAACCCTATGGAGCAGTTCTCATCTGATAAACATGGACTATCCATGAGTCATGAAAACTTGATGGTAATGGGTTTTCACTTACTAATGAGCATTTTTGTTCTTTCCAATTTGGGGCTGTTAGGAATGAATATGTTTTGGAAATTCATCTATATGTTATTTTATGACCATATATTTTCATTTATCTCAGGTAAAACATTTATAAATGATTTTTTTGCATCATATTACAAGCATATGTTTAAATATTATCAAACTGTTTTCCAAACTGGTGGTACCATTTTATGTTTCCACCAGCAATACTTGCCAGAAATACAAACACTTGCCATATGTAGTGCCATCTCACTGGGTGAGATGGTGTGTGGTTAGTGTTGTTAGGTGCCACCAAGTCAGCTCTGACTCATAGTGACCCTGCATACAACAGAACAAAACACTGCCCAGTCCTGCGCCAGCCTCACAATCCTTGCTAAGTCTGAGCATGTTGTTGCAGTCACTGTGTCAATCCATTTCATTGAGGGCCTTCCCATTTTATGCTGACCCTCCATTCTATCAAGCATGATATCCCTCTCCAGGGAATGGTCTCTTCTGATAACATGACCAACATATGTGAAACGCATCCAATAAGCACTGTGACTACACTTCTTCCAGGACAGATTTGTTCGTTCTACTGGCAGTCCGTGCTACTTTCAGTTTTCGTTGCCAATGCCACAACTCAAACCCATCAACTCTTCTTCGGTCTTCTTTATTCATTGTCCAGCTCTTACATACTACATATGAGCTGATTGAAAATACCATAGTTTGGGTTAGGCATACCTTAGTCTTCAAAGAGACATCTTTGCTCTTCAGCACTTTAAAGAGGTCTTTTGCAGGAGATTTGCCCAGTACAATACATTTTCTGATGTCTTGACTGCTGCTTCCATTGGTGTTGATTGTGGAACCAAGTAATAAGAAATCTTTGACAACTTTAATCTTTTCTCCAGTTTTCCTGATGCTGCTTATTGGTCAAGTGGTAAGGATTTTCATTTTCTTTGTGTTGAAGTGTAATCCATACTGCAGACTATAGTTTTCGATCTTCATTAATAAGTGCCTCAAATCACCTTCGCTTTCAGCAAGCAAAGTTGTGTCATCTTCATATCACAGGTTGTTAATGAGTCTTCCTCCAATCCTGATGCCACGTTCTTCTTCATATAGTCCAGCTTCTCAGATTCTTTGCTCAGCATACAGATTGAATAAGTACGGTGAAAGGACACAACCCTGACACACTTCTCTCCTGATTTCTAAACCGTGTGACATCCCCTTTTTCAGGTCTAACGACAGCCTCCTGGTCTATGTATATGTTCCTCATGAGCACAATTAAGTGTTCTGGAATTTCCATTCTTCTCAATGTTATCCATAATTTGTTATGATCCACACAACCAAATACTTTTCCGTAGTCAATAAAATATAAGTAAGCATCTTTCTGGTTTTCTTTGCTTTCAGCCAAGATACACCTGACACCAGCAATGATATACCTTGTTCCACATCCTCTTCTGAATACAGCTTGCATTTCTGAAACTTCTCTGTCAATATACCGCTGCAATGACTTCTAAATTATCTTCAGTAAGATTTTACTTGTGTGTGATATTAATGATATTGTTCTATAATTTCCACATTGTGTGAGATCACCTTTCTTTGGAATGGATACAAATGTGGATCTCTTCTAGTCAATGAATGACTTGTTCATTGCAAACACCTTTTTTCAACAACACAAACAGAGGCTGTACACATGGACTTCACCAGATGGAACACACAGGAATCAGATTGACTACATCCGTGGCAAGAGGCGGTGAAAAAGCT
>NW_006921958.1:2565391-2571190 GCF_000298275.1 Orycteropus afer afer
AACTTTGCTTGCTGAAAGTGAGGATGACTTGAGGCACCTACTGATGAAGGTTGAAGAATACAGTCTGCAGTATGGATTACGTCTCAATAGAAAGAAAACAAAAATCCTCACAACTGGACCAATGAGCAGCATCACAATAATGGAGTTGTTGTTGTTGTTGTTGTTATGTGCCGTCGAGTCGAGAAGATTGTTTTTCTGCAAGTGGATATCCAATTTTGCCAGCACCATTTGTTAAAGAGGCTATCTCTCCCCCATTTAATGGGTTTTGGTCCTTTGTCAAAGATCAGTTATCCATAGATGGATGGGCCTATTTCTGGGTTTTCTATTCTGTTCCATTGGTCTATCTGTCTATCATAGTACCAATATCATTCTGTTTCAACTACTGTGGCTGTATAGTAGGTTTTGAGATCTGGGAGTGTGAGACCTCCTGCTTTGTTTTTCTCCTTCAGCAGTGCTTTGCTTATCTGAGTTCTCTTTCCTTTCCATATGAAATTAATAACTGGTTTCTCCATATCCTTAAGAAATGTTGATAGTATCTGGATCGGGATTACATTGAATGTGTAGATTGCTTTGGGTAATATTGACATTTTCACAATATTCAGTCTTCCTATCCATGAACAAGGCAATTCTTTCATTTATGTAGATCCTTTGTCGTTTCTTGTAGTAGTGTTTTGTAGTTTTCTTTGTATAGATCTTTTGTGTGTCCAGTAAGATTTATTCCAAAATATTTTATCTTTTTTGGTAGCTACTGTAAATGGTATTGTTTTCCTTATTTCCTTTTCAGGAAATAGAAGTGATGATAGAGACATCCTTGTCTGGTTCCCATTTGCAGGGGGAATGCTTTGAGTCTTTCTCCATTAACAATAATGTTGGCTGTTGGCTTTGTGGATATGCACTTTATTGTATTGAGCATTTTCCTTTTGGAAGGAAGATTGGACAGTCTACTTCTGTAGTGATAACGCCTTGGAAACTCACGGAGGAGAGGTCACTATGAGTTGGATCTGACTTGACACAGTGAGTTTTATCCCTATTTTGCTGAGAGTTCTGAATAGGAATGGGTGTTGGATTTTATTGAATGCCTTTTCTGCATTGATTGATATGATAATATGATTCTTTTGTTTTGTTTTGTTTATGTGGTGGATTACAGTGATTGTTTTTCTGATGTTGAACCATCATTGCATACCCGGTATGAATCCCACTTGGTCATGATGTATTATTTATTTAATTTTTTTGCTATGTTGTTGGATTCTGTTGGCTAGGGTTTTGTTGAAGATTTTTACATGTATATTCATGAAGGATATTGGTCTGTAGTTTTCTTTTTTTAAAGGTGTCTTTCCCTGGATTTGGTGTCAGTGTTATGCTTGGTTCATAAAATGAATTTGGGAGTATTCCATCTTTTTCTATGTTCTGGAATAGTTTGAGTAGTATAGGTGTTAACTCTTCACTGAAAGTTTGGTAACATTCTCCAGTGAAGCCGTCTAGTTCAGGACTTTTTTTGTTGTGGGAAGTTTTTTTTTATGACCTGTTCAATTTCTTCCTTTGTTGTGGGTCTGTTCAAGTGTTCTATCTCTGATTGGGATAGTCTAGGTAGGTTTTGTGTTCTAGAAACTTGTCCATCTCTTCTATGTTCTCAAATCTGTTGGAGTACAGTTCTTCATAATATTCTGTTATTATCTTTTTTGTTTCAGTTGGCTCTGTTCTGATGTCTCCTTTTCAATTTATTATTGAATAATAAATAACTAGTTGTTCTAGTTGTGTATTTGCATCTTCTCTTTCTATTCCTTTGATAAGTTTGCAAGTGGTTTGTTGATTTTGTTAATCTTTTTGAAGAACCAGCTTCTTGTTGTGTTGATTTTCTCTAATTTTTTTTTTTGTTGTTGTTTTCTGTTTCATTTATTTCTGCTCTGATCTTTATTATTTCCTTATTCTGGATACTGTAGGTTTCTTTTGTTGCTCTTTTTCTAATTGTGGGAGTTGTCGAGTTAGAGTGTTGATTTTGTTTCTTTCATCTTTTTTGATGTGTGCATTTACTGCTATGAATTGACCTCTGAGTACTGCTTTTGCTGTGTCCCAAAGGTTTTGGTAAGTTTTATCTTCATTGTCATTTGTTTCTATGAATTTTGTTTGTTTGTTTGTTTCAGATTTTTTCTTCTGTTACCCAGTAGTTTTTGAGCAACATATTATTTAGTTTCCACATATTTGATATTTTTTCCTTAATCTTCCTATTATTGATTTGTAATTTTATAGCATTGTGATCTGAGAATATGCTTTGTAGTATTTCAATGTTTTTTAATTCATTGAGGCTTGTTTTGTGTCCTAACATATGGTCTATTCTAGAGAATGATCCATGTGCACTGGAGAAGAATGTATATTGTGCTTTTGTTGGGTGGAGTGCTCTCTATGTGTCTACAAGGTCAAGTTGGTTGAGTTTTTCTGTATCTTTGTTAAGTTTTTTTCCTAGTTGTTCTATCCCTCCTTGAGTTAAAGTCTCCTACTGCTATTGTAGACTTGCCTATTTTTCCTTTCAATTCAGTTAATATTTTGTAGCACTTTCATTGGGTGCATAGATATTAATTATGGTGATCTCTTTTTGATCAATTGATCTTTTTAGCATCGTATACTGTCCTTCTTTATCTGTTATGCTGTTTTTCACCTTGAAGTCTATTTTATCAGAACTTGATATTGTCACTTGCTCTTTTTTGGTTGCCATTAGCTTGGTATTTTTTTTTTTTTCACCCCTTAATTTTTAATTTGTTTTTATCTTTGTGTCTAAGGTGGGTCTCTTGTAGGCAGCATATCAGTGGGTCTTCTTTTCTTATCCAGTCTTTCACTCTCTTTCTCTTGACTGGTGTATTTAGTCCATTTACATTGACAGTAATTAGTGATAGGTATGAATTTATTGCTGTCATTCTGTTGTGTTGTTGGTGATTTCCTTGTTCCACATATTTTTCTGTGCTGAGCTCATTTTGTTATCAGGTGTTTCTCCTCTTTTCCTCATTATTGTTGGTTTTGTGCTTACTAAGCTTATGTGTTTTTCTTCTTTCTGAGTTTACTTAGAGGGATTTTTACTTTTCTTTGTGTTTACTCTGAAGTAAATTCTTATCTCCTCATGTTTGGAACATGTCTATAAAGATATTGCCCTGTCTTCCTCTTCATTTGGATGTTTTGTATTTAACACATTTATTACTTCTTTTGGCTTTGTTCCTGGTGTCATCTGCAGATTGACTCCCTTTTTCACTGAGTACATTATTTTATGAGCTTATTTCGAGCATCTATTTCAAGTTTAGTTTCTAAGTGGTGATGTCAAGTGTCATTTTAATTTGTAGCTCTCTGTTTTGGGCTCTCTATTGGAAGGACTCCCTTTAACATTTCTTATAGGGTTGGTCTGTTTTTCACAAATTCCCTTAATTTCTGTTTGTATGAGAATGTCTTCATTTCACCCTCGTATTTGAGGGACAATTTGGCTGGACATATAATTCTTGGTTGGAAGTTCTTTGCCTTGAAGGTTTTATATATATGCCATCCCATTGCCTTCTTGCTTGCATGGTTTCTGCTGAGAAACCAGAACTTAGTCTTATTGGTTGTCCATTGTAAGTGACATTTCATTTTTCCTGAGCTGCTCTCAAGATTCTTTCTTTGTCTTTGGTTTTGGAGAGTTTGATTATGATATGTTTTGGTGATTTCTCTTGGGATCTATCCTGCATGGAATTTGTTGCGCTTCTTGGAAAGATATCTTTTCTTCCTTCATGGTATGAGGGAAATTTTCTGTTAGCAGGTCTTCTACAATTTTCTCAGTTTTTTTCCCCCTCCTCTTTTTCTGATATTCCAGTGAGGCATACATTGTTTCTTTTCATTTCATCTGGTGTGACTTTTAGGTTCTCTTCAATCTTTGTTTTGATTTTTCTTCATACAGGTTGGCATCGAGTGATTTGTCTTCTAGTTGGGAAATGTATTCTTCAGCCAGTTCTAGTCTACTTTTTTCTCCTTCCACTGTGTTGTCTATCTCTATACATTTAGTGTTCATTTTCTGGATTTCTAATTGCTGTTTTTGTGTGAGTTCTAATTGTGTATTTATTTTGTTATTTTGTTCTTGAATGTTTTCCTGAATTCTTCCGGGTACTGTCTGTCTTCTTGTTGATTCTGTTTGTGGTTTCCTTCAGCTCGATGTACCTTCTGAATTCATTCTCAGATAGTTCTGTTGCTTGTTCTTCTTCCAGGATAGATAGTCCTTTAGCCTGGGTTTTTATTTCGATTTTCTTGTCCTTTTTTTTTAAAATTTTTTTTATTTGAGGTTGGTTGTCTGTTGTTTCCTAGACATTTTGAAGTTACAGTCTTTAATTGTTAGTTATTTATTGATTTGTTTCACCCTGATTTTATGTTTTACTGTATCTGAAAATGTGCAACAGGTGTACTTTTTTGGTTATTAACTCAGTTGTACTGGGTTGCTCTCCAGCTCTCCCTCTGTTGGTGGAATCACTAGTGGAGATGTAGGTGCAGGTCTCTGTTCATCATGAAGGGGTTTTGGAGCTGGAAAGAGCAGGTGTTGTCCACCATCTGTCATTGTTTCTGTGGCAAGGAGTTATTGGTGTTACCCATTGGTGAGGTGTTCAGTGTAATAATTCCTGTTGCCTGGTGGTGGTTTAATGTGTTCCTTCCATTGCTTGAAGCTGGGGAGAAGAGGAAAAAAGAAAAAGAAAAAAAGGGGGGGAGTGCCAGTAGTAATTCCCCATATTCTGCATTTGGCTAAGACAGTTCAGACAGTGCTGCTGGGATAGGCAGTGTAGTTTGTGTCTTCTTGAGATGGCTACTAATGATAAAGTCTTACTATCAATCAAAGACCTGTGGTTCAAAATTGACAGAGACCCCAATGGGTAGAGCACTCCTGTTTTCTGCTTGGATCAAGAAGCCATAAAAGAGTTCTGGAAAGATGGTAGACTAGACAGAAAGACTGCACAAACCCTCTTCAACAAAGAAAGGGGAAACAAATTAACACAGACACAGAAGATAATCCTGGACCCCTGAGCCTTGAAGGGAAGGATATAGAAGTAGACTAAATCCCAACTAGCAAAAGAATTTGCATGATAATACCAAAAAAGAAGCAGATGGAGCTGCAGTCTGGCAGCGATCCTGAGTGATCCTGACGTCATGGCACAGACAGCTTGGAGATTCCCAAGTGGTGATAGGACCTAAGAATTAACCTAAAAATCACCCTGCTAGCCAGGGACTGCATGAAGGACTGTGCACGGTGGCTGGGGAACAAATGGAGAAGATGAAGAGAAAGGCAGGCTGAGCTGTGGACTTTTGCTGGTCTGGAGGATGCCACCATTTTGAAGGTTTAAAAAACGGCTTGACTATTTTGGATATTTAAAGAGACAGTGCTCTCACAGATTCCTGGGGCTTAAGAACACGTTCTGCTTTCCAGAAACCCCAAAGATACTCGGGATCTGCAAGAATGAAAAGGTACAACATACCTCTTGTTACTCTTATACCCCACACCCGCTTGGTGAACAGAGGTGTGGCCATCCCCCACTCCCACTTACCTTCCGGGCCCACAGGAACTCCATCATAGTCTGTGTGCTCAGACGGAGGCTGGGTGCCCTGCCCTGTCCTCCACTGATTTTTTTTTCTCTTTTTTAATTTTAATTTTAATTTTTTTCTTTTTTGCTTTCTTTTTTCTGGTGATTAGTTTGCTTGTATTTGTCTGTTTTAAAACAACTAATATCATAAATATTTTTGTCTTTTTTATTATTATTCTTAATCTTCCCCTCCCAGGTCCTAGTTTTCAGCATTTTTTCTTTT
>NW_006921958.1:2595861-2615049 GCF_000298275.1 Orycteropus afer afer
TGTTAATTGGTTTCCCTTTTCTTTGTTGAAGAGGGTCTGTGCAATCCTTCTGCCTAGTCCGCCATCTTGCCCCGCCTCTCCATTGGCCAATTTTTTGAAAAGTGGATGGCCCCCTCCTTTTTGCGAGTCTTAACCTGGAAGCTCCTCTGAAACTTGTCCCATGGATGACCCTGCTGGTATTTGAAATACTAGTGCTATAGCCTTTAGTCTCATGGCAACACACAAGTAGACAAACTGATAGACAAGTGGTAGATTATGTTCATTAGCCATTTAATATCTTCTTTTGTCTTAAGTTTGTTAAAATCTTTTATCCATTTTTAAAATTAGGCTGTTTGTCCTTTAGTTTGAAGATTTCTCTCTGCCTTTCTTTTTTAAATAAAAGCTTTTCATCAAGGATATGTATTGTGAATATTTTCTCCCTGCTCATAGCTTGTTTTTTCATTCTCTGAAGAATATCTTTTGAAGAAGAGAAGTATTGAATTTTCATTTATTTATATAAAATTTAATATTTATTTATTCTTTTTTATGGTTCATACTTTTTTGTTTTCTTAGATGGCAAAAAATTTCCAATTGTTTTTAGTCCTTGGGTGGTGCAAATGCTTAAGGCACTTGACTGTTAACTGAAAGGTTAGTAGTTCTGGTCCACCAGAGTCCCCGCAGAAAAAAAATGGTCTGATAATCTGCTTTTGAAGGATAGCAGCCATTCAAAATCTTATAAAGCACAGTTCTATTCTGAAACACATGGTTGCCATGAGTCAACTCAATGGCAACTCATTTGGTTTTTTGGTTGAAAAGACTGTTCTTTCTCACGTTAAATTATCTTGGCACCTTGAAAAAAAATCATTTAATTAGATATTTGTGCATCTACTTTGGACTCTCCCCCCACCACACACACACATATCTGTATGTCTAGTCTTTCACAAAGACCACACTGTCTCATTATTGTACCTTTTTAGTAGGTCTTGAAATCAGGTATCATAGATCCTCCAACTCTATTCTTTTTCAAAACTGTTTTGGCTACTACAGGTCCCTTGCATTTCCACATACATTTCAGAATCATCTTGTCAATTTCCAAATTAAAAATGCCTTTTGGGATTTTGACAGTGAATGAGTTTAATCTCTAGATGAATTTGGGGGAGAATTGATATGTAAGCAGTATTGAATCTTCCCAGCCATGAACACAATATAGCTCTCCATTTATTTAGGTATCATTGATTTGTCCCTAATGCTTTCTTTTCTTTTTTTTTTTTTATGTTTTTAGTGTAGAGTTCTTACATATATTTTGTTAAATTTATCCCTAAGTATTTATTTTTTATGGATGTGGCTGCAAATGGAGATACTTTTCTTTAAATTATTTTATTGAATATTTAGTGACCAATGTATAGAAGAAAACAATGATTTTGTGTATTGGCTCTGCATGTTGTGACCTTGCTAACTTCACTTAAGAGTTTAAGTAGTTTTCCTTATGGATTCCTTGGGGTTTCCTACAGACATCATCATGTTAACTATGATTAAAAAATAGTTTTATTTTTCCCTTTTCAAACTATATGCCTTTTATCTTTTATTGCCTTTTTACAATGGCTGGGAGCTCTAACACAGTATTGAATAGAACTGATGAGAGTGGGCATCCTGCCTTTGTTCTCAATCGTATGACAAAAGTCTTCAGGCATCCACCTTTAAAGATGAGGTTATCTGCAGAGGATTGTTTTAGTTTTCTATTGCTGCAGTAAAATTACCGCAAACATCAGTGGTTTTAAACAACACAAATTTATCATCTTACAGTTCTGTAGGTCAGAAATCTGATATAATATCACATGACTAAATCAAGATGTCGGCATCCTTTCTGGAGGCTCTGGGGGAGACTCCATTTCCTTATTTTGTCAGGTAATTGGCAAAACTCAATTTCTTGCAGTTGTAGGCCTGAGGTACCCATTTCCGTGCTGGCTGTCAGCTTAAAAACATTTCTGCCTCTAGAGGACATCCACATTCCTTGGTTCATGGGGCCCTTCCATCTTCAAAGCCAGCAACAGCGGGTTGAGTCCCTCTCACACCGGAATTTCTCCTCTTTCTTCGCCTGTTTCATCTCTCTGATGTCATTCCTCTGCCTTCCTCTTTCACTTTTAGGGATTTATGTGATTATGTTGCATTTTCCTGGACAATCTAGGATAAGGTCCTTAACTTTAATCACATCTGCAAAGTCCCTTTGGCCATTTAAAGTAACATATTCACAGGTTCTGGGGACTAAGTCATCTTTGGTGGTGGTGGGGGGGATGTATTATTATGCCTACCCGAAGGAAGTTCTCTTATACTTCAGGTTTTCTGAGAGCTTTTTATCATGAATGGCTATTGATTTTTGTCAAAAGCTTTCTCTCCATTTATAGACATAATCATGTGGGCTTCCTCCTTTACTCTGTTAACATGGTGAATTTTATCAATTCCTTTCATATGTTATACCAATTCTGCATCCTGGAAATAGATTCCACTTGTTCAAGGCTATAAGGTATTATTCTCCTCATTTGTTGCTGGATTAAATGTACTAGTTTTTGGTTAAACATTTTTGCATCTATGTTTATGAAGGATATTGGTCTACAGTTTTATTTTCTCATTGTGTCTTTGTCTATGTTTGGCATCAGGATTTTCCTGGCTATGCAACATGAGTTGGAAAGTATTTTATTTTCTGTTTTCTGAATGAGTTTGTCTCGGATTCTATATGTTATTTCTTCCCATTTGATAAAATTCATGAGGGAAGCTGTCTGGGGGACTTTAATTTTCTTGTGGAAAGATATTTAACTACAAATTGAGTTTCTTTAATAGATGAAGGGATGTTCACATTTCCTATTTCTTTTTTATTCAGTTTTGATAATTTGTGTCTTTCAAGGAATTTGTTCATTTTATCTAAGTTCTCAACATTATTGACAAAACTTTAATCATTTGCCTTATTATAATTTCATTCTATGCAGTGTTTATAGTAATGTCCTTTTTTTCATTTCTGATATCGGTAATTTGTGTTTCATCCAATTTTTTGGGTGGTCTTTCTAGATAATTATTTATCAAATTTATTGATGTTTGTAAGAATGAGCTCTTGGTTTCATCTATCTTTATTGTTTTTCTGTTTTCTTTTTCATTGTTTTTTCTCTGTTCTTTTCTTCCTCCTACTGCCTTCAGGTTTCATTTCATCTTCTTTCTAGATTCTTAAGGTGGAAGCTTAGGTCATTGGTTTTAAATCTTTCCTCATTTGCTGTAACATTTAAAGCTATATTTTCCCCCTATTTTTAATGCTTTGTGTTTTTATTATTAGTTCAAATTATGTTCTAATTACTCTTGTGAGTTTCTCTTTGACTTCTATTATTTAGAAATGTCGTATTTAATTTCCGAATATTTGGGGATTGGTTTTCTAGATACATTTTTGTTATTGATTTGATTTTAGTTTTTTGAAATTTACTGAGGCTAGTTTTATGGCCTAGCTAATCTATCTTGGTGAATGTTCCTTCCATGTGTAGTGGAAAAGAATGAGTATTCTTCTATTGTTGGGAAATGTCCTATAAATGTCAAAAAATGTGGGGTTGATTGATGGTGTTTATATTTTTGAAGTCTTCTATAACCTTTTGATTTTCTGTGTACTGGTTCTCCCGAGAACCTTGTGGGGTTCCTGGAGGCAAAGTTCATACCAAGTGTGGGAGACCCCCAAGACTATGAACCCCCAGGAGTTTCCCACTTTCATGTTAGTCACACTCAGTCTCCAGCAATTTGTCAAAATTACCATGTAAGTGTCTACCAGTTCATGGCTCTAGCAGCCTCTGCCCCAGGTAAGGTGATTTCAGCCATGAATCTCTATATTCACTTGTGTCTACAGACTTTGTGGTGGTGGTTTGACCTGTTACCTTAATTCTCTGATGGATACAACAAACACACTGATTTTTGCTTTGTTCCGTTGTTTTGTTTGTTTGCTTATTTTAATTTCCTCTGGTAGTGAGGATGGAAATGACAACTTCCCAGCCCTGTACATGTCAGAGCTGAAACTAGAAGTCCCCAGTTTTTCTTTGTATCCAATCTCGTTACCTTTGCTTTGAATTGGTGCATTTAGGCCATTTACATTGAAATTTTAATTCTATAATCTTGCTATTTATCCCCTCTCCTCATATATTCTTTGTTCCTTTTCCTATATTCTTTTGGATTGAGTATTTTTGTATTCCATTTTATCTTTTCTATGTACCTATTGGAAACTCTGGTGGCATAGTGCCTAAGGCATTTGACTGCTAACCAGAAGGCTGGTGGTTCAAACCCACCAGCTGCTCCTCAGAAGGGAGATTGGGCAATCTACTTCTGTAGCAATACCACCTCGGAAACCCAAGGAAAGGTCGCTATGAGTCAGATCCGTTCATACACATTTTGTTTCATGATACTGACTGCAATCCCCATGATGTAACAGCTCTCTTCCTGCTTCCTCCCTCTGGTTACCTTTTCCCTGTGTTCTTCTCTCCTATGGTTTTCTGCCCTCTGAGCTATCTCTCTGTGCAAATACTGCCCTTCTGATCTCCTATGGTTGATTTTTCTAAGCAATTCAGCTACCTGGTGTAAATGTTCATACATCTGTCTATTGTTTGGTTGGAAGCCAAAGAAGTGAGTTCAATTCCAGGCCCAAAGGATCACTAAAGGCCATAGTCTA
Organism: Orycteropus afer afer; assembly: GCF_000298275.1. Lineage (NCBI taxonomy): Eukaryota > Metazoa > Chordata > Mammalia > Tubulidentata > Orycteropodidae > Orycteropus > Orycteropus afer. The sequence goes on from NW_006921958.1 coordinate 2,600,528, forward strand.
GGGGATTCCACCAGTCTCTGTTAGACCAGTAAACCTGGTCTTTTTTTTTCCCCCCCCAATAGTTTTGAGTTTCGTCCCACATTTTTCTCCCACTTTGTCCAGGATATCCTATTTTGATCCCTTTCTGAGTGCTTGACAGTGGTAGCCAGGCACCATCTAGTTCTTCTGGATTCAAGGTCATGTTGGCTGATGTTCACATGATCTACCAGTCCCTGGGACTAACTGTTTCCATGCGTCTTTGGTTTTCTTCATTCTTCTTTGCTCTGGATGAGAGACCAATTGTTGCATCTTAGATGGCCACATGCAAGCATCTAAGAGCCCAGTCACTACTCACCAGAGTAGGATGTAGAACAATGTTTTTGTGTAGTATGTTGTGCCAACTGAGCTCAATGTCCCCGTGACCATGGTCCCGAGGTGGACTCAGTGACACATTCTCTCAGGGTGTTTGACTGTGGTTAACTTTGCCCCATTAGCTCTGTTATATATATGGACATTCTTATAGCACATACAAATACATATGTAGAAATATCATCTGCCAAAGTCATATATGATTGTGAGTATATTCCTGTTTGCCTAGGCTACCTAATCATTTAGCCTCTCTAACAACAACAACCTATGTGTCCACCTGTGGATTAGTGTGTTTTGTTACTGATAATGCAGGTTCTCCATGTAAAAGTGTTGATCTTCATTGTCTGTTCCTCTTGTGCGTCTCTCTGTGTCTTCCTTTCCTTGGTGTTATTGTGTTGGCCACTGGCTGTTGATATACTACCATTCCCTTCACCCCCATCAATACTAATCTCTTACCTATCCAGCAATTTTTCCTCCCTGGTAACCAACAAAGAAAGTCTCTGTGGTAGTTAAGATTGTGGTCAACTTGGTTGGGCCTGGATGAGTGGCTGGGCAGCTGGATGGAGTTATTCCCCATGGTGAGATTGGCAGTCAGTTCCTTGGTGGACTCTTTTGGAGCAGCTGAGTAGCTGCTTTAGGGATGCGGTCTGCTTCTGGTATATAAGAAGCAGATTTGAGAAAGGTCTCTAGTCTTTTGGCACATTTGAACCCTGCATGTAGCCAAGTCATTGTTCAACAGCCTGCCATGCTCTGCCAACCTTGGGACTTTCAATGGACTTGAATCAATGACCTGCCATGTTTGGTAACATTGAGACTGTACCTTTTTACATGTCAACCCTGGGTTTGTCAGCCTCAGCAGCCAGTAACTGTCTGAGTGAAGAAAAGCCCCTAGCTTCAGTGGGTCGGGAGCAGGAGGCAGAGCAGAAGCCCAAGGGTGAGGGGCTTTCACCCAACCCCTAGAGTCTCGGAACTAGGACTTAAAGCCTCCAAAATTGTAAGAGAATAAACTGTTTGTTCAAGCCATCTCATTTGTGGTATATTCTTGTCAGAGCAGCACTAGGTAACCAAACTGTTTCCTTCCATATATAAACCTTTCCTTGACTTTTTACAATAGTGGACTAATAACATATTTGTCCTTCTGTAATTAACTTATTTCACTTGGCATAATGTCCTCCAAGTTTATCCATGTTATGAGGTGTTTTGCAGATTTTACATTATTCTGCAGTGTTGCATAGTATTCCATTGTGTGTATGTCCCATAGTTTGGTTATCCATTCCTCACTGATGGGCACTTAGGTTGTTTCCATATCTTTGCTATTGTGAATAGTGCTGTAATGAATGTGAGTGTGCATATATCTATTTGTGTCTTGGCTCTCACTTCTTTAGGATATATACCTAGTAATGAGATTGCTGGATCAAATGGTATTTCCATTTCCAACTTTTTAAGGAATCACCATACTGATTTCCACAGTGGTGGTATCACTTTACAGTCCCACTGGCAATGTATGAAAGTCCTGATCTCTCCACATCTTGCCAGTTTTTTATTTTCTGTCATCTTGAACTTTGGCATTATTGCTGATGTTAAGTGGATCTCATTGTTACTTTGATATGTAACTCTTGAATGGCTAATGATCACGAACATCTTTTCATGTGTTTGTTGGCCACTTCAATATCTTCTTTGATGAAGTGTCTGTTCATGTCTTTCACCCATTTTTTAATTAGATTGTTTGCCCTTTTGATGTTGAGGTGTAGAGTTTTCTATAAACTTTAGAGATAAGTCCCTTGTCAGATATGTCATTTGAATATTTTTTTTCCCTCAATCTGTAGGTTCTCTTTTTATTCTTTTGGAGAAGTTTTTTGATGTGCATAGGAATTTAATTTTTAGAAGGTCAGAATCATGTGGTTTATCTTCTGTTTTTGTGCATTTTTTATTATGCTCGATAATCTGCTTAATGCCATAAGTGAGGGCCCCCAAGTTTGCCTGTATTTTTTCTTTGATGAATTTTGTAGTTTTACATTTTATGTTTAAGTCTTTGATCCCTCTAGAGTTAATTTTTGTGCATTGTGTAAGGTATGGATCTTGTTTCATTTTTCTGCAAATGGATCTCCAGTTTTGCCACCACCATTTGTGAGAGACTAGCTCTTCCCTACTTAATGGATTTTGGCCCTTTGCCAAAAATCAGCTGACCATAGGTGGATGGGTTTCTGAGTTCTCAATTCTATTCCACTGATCTGTGTGTCTGTCTTTGTACCCATACCAGGCTGTTTTGACTACTGTGCCTCTCTAGTAGGTTTTGAGATTGGGGAGTGTGAGACCTCCCATATTGTTCTTTTTCTTCAGTAGTGCTTTTCTTATTTGAGATCTTTCTCTTTTCCTTATAAAATTAGTGATTGGTTTTTCCATGTCCTTAAAGAATGTTGATGGAATCTAGATAGTATTGCATCATGTAACTTTCTTTGGGTAGTATTGACATTTTTGCAATGTTCAGTCTTCCCATCCATGAGAATGGTAGGTTCTTCCATTTATGTAGATCTCTTATAATTTCCTGAAGTAATGTTTTGTAGTTTTCTCTTTATAGGTCCTTTGTGTCCCTGATAAGATTTATTCCCAAGTATTTTATCTTTTTCATAGCTATTGTAAGTTCTGGTAGTGTAGTGCCTAAGGCATTGATTGCTAACAAGAAGGCTGGCAGTTCAAAACCACCAGCCCTTCTGTGGAAGAAAAACTGGACAATCTACTTCTGTAAAGATTTACTACCTTGGAAACCCAAAGGGGGTCACTATGAGTCAGAATTGACTTGATGGCAGTGACTGAGTAAATGGTATTGATTTCCTTATTTCCTTTTCAGAGACCTATCTGCTGACATAGAGGAATTTTTTTTTTTTCGTGGTATGTTGATCTTGTATCCTGACAGTATGCTAAACCTTTCAATTAGTTCCACTAGTTTTCTTGCTGACTGAGTAGCTTGGTTTTTTTTTTTTTTTTTTTCCTCAAATGTATGTGATCATATCATCTGCAAATAGGGATAATTTTACTTCTTCCTTACCAATTTGGATGGCTTTGATTTCCCTTTCTTGCCTTGTTGTGCTGGGTAGTACTTCTGATACACTGTTAAATAGAAGTGGTGATAGAGGGCATCCTTGTCTGGTTCCCATTCTCAAGGGGGAATGCTTGGAGTCTCTCTCCATTAAGAATAATGTTGGCTGGTGGTTTTGCATATATGCCCTGTATTCTGTGGAGGAATTTCCCTTCTATTGCTATTTTTATGAGAGTTTTAATCAGGAATCAGTGTTGGATTTTATCAAATGCCTTTTCTGCATCAATTGATATGCTCATGTGACTCTTTTCCTTTATTTTACTTATATGATGGATTACATTGATTATTCTTCTAATGTTGAACCAGCCTTGCATACTTGGTATGAATTCCACTTGGTCGTGATGTATTATTTTTTTGATATGTTGTTGGAGTCTATTGGCTAGGATTTTGTTGAAGATTTTTGTGTCCATATTCATGAGGGATATTGGTCTGTAGTTCTCTTTTTCAGTGGTGTCTTTGCCCGGTTTTGGTTTCAGGGTTGTGTTAACATCATAAAATGAATTTGGGAAAATTCCATCCTTTTCTTTGTTCTGAAATAGTTTGAGTATGATTGGTATCCACTCTTCTCTGAATGTTTGGTATAATTTTCCAGCGAAACCATCTGGGCCAGGACTTTTTTTGTTGGCAGATTTTTTTATGACCTGTTTGATTTCTTCTCTTGTTATGTGTCTGTTAAATTTTCTACCTCAGTTTGTGTTAGTTTAGGTAAATAGTGTGTCTCTAGAAATCTGTCCATTTATTCTAAGTTTTCAAATTTGATGTACTACAGTTCTTCACAGTATCCTGATATTATCCTTTCTATTTTGGCTGGTTCTGTTGTGACATTGCCCATTTCATTTCTTATCCATGTTATTTGAATCTTCTACTTTTCCTTTGTTAAATTTACCAGTGGTTTGTCATTTTTATTAAAGTTTTTAAAGAACCAACTTCTAATCTTGTTAATTTTTTTCTATTATCTTTCTATTTTCTGTTCAGTCCAATTCTGCTTGAATCTTTCTTTTTTCTTCCGGTGACTCTACTTTTCTTTTTGTTTTTTACTGCTCTTTCTAGTTGTTGGAAATCTTCAGGCAAGGTGTTGATTTGGGCTCTTTCTTCTTTTTAGATACATACATTTATTGGTATAAATTTATCCTCTTATCACGCCTTTTGCTGTGTCCCAAAGATTTTATGTTGTATTTTCATCTCATTTGAATCAAGGAATTTTTAAATTTCTTCTATTACCCAGTAGTTTTTAAGGAAGGTGTTATTCAGTTTCCACATGTTTGCTCTTTTTCTATTGCTCTTCCTATTGCTGTTTCTGATTTTATAGCATTGTGATAGAAGAAAATGTTCTACAATATTTCCATGTTTTTAAATTTATTGAGTTTGCTTTGTGGCCTAACGTATGGTCTATGCTAGGGAATGCACCATGTATGCTGGGGAAGAATGTATATTGTGCTATTGTTGGGTGAAGTGCTCTGTAGATGTCTATAATGTCAGGTTGGTTGATTGGATTGTTCAGTTCTTCATCTTTGTTGAGTTTCTTCTCAGTTGTTCTACCTTTCTAGTTATCAGTGTCCAGTGTGGTTGCCCAGGTCCTCGTAAATCACAGCCCATTCTTAGGTTGCTGCGCAGATCAGAATGCTACTTGCAGTTATTCAAAATGTCCACACAACTTGCAAATATTCAAAATGGCCATGCCCTCAGGACAGACAAGAGCCTACAGCTCTGTCTCCTTTATTGTTGTTTTCCTTTTTAGTTGTCAGCCACAGTGCAATTGTCCATGCACCCCTTGGAAAACAGAGTCAATTTGTAGGTTGTTGCCCAGATCAGAATACCACTTGTAAATATTCAAATTGGCTGTGCCATCAGGACAGCCAACAATCTATAGCAGTATTTGCCTTCTTAGTCACTGTTTTCATTCAGGTTCTTCTCGTTGGTATCTAATCCACTTCTTTATCCTTCCATTCAAAGCTCAGGCTTCTAGAATTATTTTCTGTATCTGTTTCAATCGGTTTCTTGTTTCTTTGTTGCAGAGGGTCAGTGTTGCTTGTTTGCCTATTCTGCCATGTTGCCCAAAGTCTTCTTTGTTTTATTTTTAAAACATTGATCCAGGGTTTACAATATGCATGTTTAATTGGTCATAGTCTGCTTTCAAAACAACTCTACCACTTCCTGTACTTAATGGAAAAATGCACAACTTTATGTTCTACACCCTCACTCCTTTTGTACTATTATTGTTCTACATATTATTTCTACAAATGTTACAAACCTCATGTCTTATCATTAAATTTGCTTTAAACATTCAATTATCTTTTAAATAAATTTAAAAATGATAAAACAAAAGCTTTATATTTACTCACATATTTCACATTTTCATTATTCTTCATTCTTTGGCTTAAATCTCCATTTCCATCTTGTATCATTTTCTTTCAGCTTGCAGAAATTCTTTTATCACTTCTGTTAGTGTAGGTTTGCTAGTGACAATTTTTCTTTTCATCTTTGGTTTATCTGAAAAAGTCTCTATTTCACTTTGATTTTTTTAAGTGGTTTATTTTAGTTTTGCTGTTGTTGAGAATATATATAGCTGAACATACACCAGTGACATTTTGATCAAATATTCTAGAAAAGAAATCTGATGAAAAGGAAGAAAATGCAGAACAGAATTGCAAGTTCTCATGGAATCCAGATCTTCTGGAGCCATGGAGGCAATATAAAATCCTGAAACTATTGCTCTGAGATCATCCTGGAAATTTAAATGAAAAATATCCACTGAAGTCTTCTCAAAACCAAAAGCAGTTTAGCTTAGCTAGTAAAGAATGTCTACCTGGAGCATTGACTTCTTTTAATATCTATCTATATGGGATTGAATTGACAATAAAAACAAACAAACAAAGAAACTCACTGACACAAGTTGATTCCGACTCTTGGCAACCCCCACTAGGTTTCCAAAGCTGTAAATTTTTACAGAAGTAAAATGCCTCATTCTTTTTTTTTTTTTTTTTTGTGGATTGCTGGTGGGTCCAAACCACCAACCTTTGGGTTAGCAGCCAATTACCTTAACCTCTACACCACCAAACTGACAATAGCAAGTTAAAAGATTAGATAGGAAGCTGAAGGAGGAGTGAGTTTATGTTACTGAGGGAGGAAAAGTCAGAAAAAGAAGAGGGGGTGGTTGTACAAGTCAAAGAATGTAATCAATGTCATTGAATTATACATGTGGAAATTGTTGGATTGGTGTATGTTCACCTTAATTTTTGAAAAATACTTTCATGGGATGTAGAATTATATGTGGATATGTATTGTTATTTACAAGTTGTTTTTCACTGTCTTCTGAATAGCGTTGTTTCTGGTGAGAAATCAGCAATCATTTCATCTTTGTTCCTTCAAATTTTTTTTTTTTCCTTCTCCACCAGGTCTTTAATAAAGGAGTTCTGGTGGCTTTGTGGCTAAAATATTTGGCTACTAACCAGAAGCTTGGTAGTTCAAAACCACAACTGTTCCTCAGAAAGAACATGAAACAATCTACTTCTGCAAAGATACAGAAGATGGAAACCCAGTGGGGGTTGCTATGAATCTGAATCAACTCCATGGCAGTGGGTATGGTTTTTTGTTTTTTTTTTTTTTAAATTCTTGTAAGATTTTCCTGTAATCACTGGAGTTTAGCCATTTGATTATGATGTATGTTATGTTGTGTTGTTGTTTATCCTGCTTGTTGTTTGTTGTTTCTTATATCTGATGTTTAGTGGTTTACGCAAAATTTGGAAATTTTTTGACCATTATATCTGTGAATATTTTTTCTGTCCCTGCCCTTCTCTTTTATTTCTGATCTCAATATATGTATGTCTGACTGCTTTATATTTTCTCACAGGTCACCAAGTCTCTCTTCATTTGTTTTTAGCCCCTATGTGTTTCACTTTGTTTTAATGTTTACTGCTATGCCCTCTTGAGATCACTGATCATCTGTGCAGTATCTAATTTACCATTAATTCCATTCAGTGAATTTTTAATTTAGATACTTTTCATCTCTGTAAGTTGTATCTATTTCAAGTAGATAGTTTGCATTTATTTCCTCATTGTGTTCATGCTTCCTTTAATTCCATGCACACATTTACAGCAGCTAATTCCATCATTTCTATCATTTCTGAGGCTGTTTCACTTGATTGATTTTTCTCCCGGTTATGAGTCACATAACTGCTCGGCTGTCAGTGTGTCACACTGTGGAGGCTTGAATGCCATTGTGATGCTGGAAGCTCTGCTACTGAAGTTTCAAACACCAGCAGGGTCGCCCGTGGTGGACAGGTTTCAGCAGAGCTTCCAGACTAAGACAGACTAGGAAGAAAGGCCTGGCAACCTGCTTCTGAGAATCAGCCAGTGAGAACCTTATGGATGACAATAGAACATTGGTCAGTATAGCTTGGGAAGATGAGCCCCTCAGGTTGGAAGTCACTCACAATGCCCAGTATCATAATCAACAACAGACTGTAACATGTCAATGATCATGAAGAGGGAGGTGGACCAGGCAATGTTTTGTTCTGTTCGATGTCAGGTTGCCATGACCTGGAGGCAACAGGTTGACAACTAGCACTAACATGAGGCCATTTCTCTGATTCTTGGTATGTCTTGTAAGTTGTGATGTGATGCTGAAACTTAAGCACACTACATATTGAGCATCCAGATTTTGTTATTTTTCACAGAATGTTGAAGTATGTTTTAGCAGGCAATTAAGCTGCTGGAGGATCAGCTTTTCAAATTTGTCTTTAAGCTTTGTGAAGGCATGTTTAAGAAAAGCGTTCTGGAGGCGAGTTTATCCTTACTTATTAGTTATGACCGTTCCGGGGTCTCCTCATTGTCCTGGGTGTTCCTTGAGAGCTGTCTACCAGGCCGCTCAGAACACAAATTTAAACCAGTCTTGAATGATTTCTGGAAATTGTTCAACTTACAGCTTCCCAGTAGTTTTCCTTGACTTAGCCTCATGGAGTTTCCCCTCATATAAGTACCATTTAGTATTGGGTCAATGTCTAATGGGAACTCCTATGAAGGTTCTGGCACTTTCTCTGTGTGTGTAGCTCCCTCCTCTCTGGCACTCTGTTCCCCAGGAACCAGATTTCCCAGACTCCTCAAACTCAAACCTGTTTCTTTAGCTTAGTGATGTAAACAAAAACTAGTTGTCATCAGGTCGACTCATGGTGACCTGCCTATGTCAGAGAAGTGGAACAGTGCTCCCTGGAGTTTCCAAAGCTGTGAGTCTTCTGAAGCAGATCTCCAGGTCTTTCTTGGGAAGCACCTCTGGGTGGGTTTGAACTGCCAACCTGTTCGTTAGTCAAGCCCTTGACTATGCCACCCTGGGACTGATCCACTGTACTGTACTTGGGTTTCCCTCCTCTGTGCTGTGGTCCAGCAAGCACCTACCTCCAGGCAGAAAACTAGTGCCACTGTGCTTACCCCATTAATTTTCCTTCTCTTAGAGATTGTACTCCTATGTCTGCTTCTTCGTGTCTGCAAACAACCATTTCATATATTTTTTTGTCCAGTTTTCTAGTTGTTTATGACAAGGGAGCAAATTCAGTACCAAACATTCTTTCACTGCCAGAAGCAAAATTCTATAGCCTGTAGCTCCCAAGGTAAAGAGAATTAAATGGACTTTATTTGGAGAATTTGGAAGTAGGGGAAAATTAGGTGACACATTCTGAACGTAATCGAAACTCCACAGGATGTTGAAGAGCATTCTAATTCTAGAAAAACATGTGCTGGACCATGACTGACACAGGAGGGGCTGGGCATGTTTAAGCACAGAAAGATGGAAATGTGGTAGCTGAGGAGGGAGAGGGTGAGGGAACACATGTTATTAATATCTGAATATTTATATCAATAAAAAGGCAAAAAAAATCCATAAAACAGGAATCAGTAAACCTTTTTCTGTAAAGAAAACCAAGAAAGCCATGCCAGTTGCTGTCAATTCTAACTCACAGTGACCTCATGTGTTTTCAGGGTAGAACTATGCTCTGAGGGTTTCATTGCCTGTGATTCTTCTGAAGTAGACCACCAGAACTTGCTTCTAAGGCACTTTTGAGTGGATTCAAACTGCCAACCTTTTGGTTAGTAGCCAAGAGCTGAACTATTTGTGCCGGCCAGGGATCGTTCTGCAAAAAACTAGGTAGGTAACATTAGGCTTCACAAGACACATATAGTCACCATCACATCTTCCTCTTCATATTTTTTTGTGGATGACCCTTTAAAAATATAAAAAAACATTCTGAGCTCATGAGCAATACAAAAACAGTCCACAAGCCTCACTTCATCCACAGACTGTAGAGTCTCAACCCCTGCAGTAGAATAATGGGCTAAGAATGCCAATCAGCATTTCCCAGAAGAAGAAAATGAAAATCACTAATACACAAATGAAAGATGTTTAGCTTCCTCATAATTAGATAAGTGTGATGTGAAACAAATGAGAGATCATTTCACATAATCAGATTGGCAAAACTTTAAATGTCTGATAACATCAAGAGTGAGGGAAGATAAGGGGAGCAGGAATTCACACACATTGCTGGTAGGAGTGTAAATTAATTCAACCACTTTGGAAAGCAATTTGTCCATATCCAAAGCAAAATTGAAATTGAAAATGCATGTTCTCAAAGACTCAGCAATTCCACTTGTAGATCTATTACCTAGAAAGACTCATGTATAATTGCAGTATTGTTTGTAATAGGAAAATTAATTGGAAACAACCTAAGTATACACACACAAACACGCACACACTCACTCATATCAATGTGGCTACATCTCAAAAGCAATGTTGAGTGGAAAAGCTTACTGTGTAATATCATTTATGAAAATGTTTTTTAAGACACTTCAAGCAATGCCATAAATTATTCATGGATATCTCTTCCTGTAGGTGTAAACATGGAGACAGTAGACTGGAAAAATGTATACTAAATTCAAGAGTGTGGTTTCCTATGAGGAGAGAATGACTCTGGGAGTGGGGACAAGAAGGTAGCTTTGTCTAGGGTGTTTTATTTCTTTTTATAAAAGTCATCAAGCAAATCTGACAAAATATTAATGCTCTTCCCTTCTAGATAGTGGCTACTTCAAGAGTTTGTTTAATCAATTTCCTCCCTCTCATGTATTTTCTTAACTTCCTGTGAAAGAAAGGAACAGACAAAGTAATCTTGGCCATCTATAAAAGCATGGTGTAAGTCAAAATCCACCAGAGAGGTGTCAGGCAACGACGTAACTTCCTGGCCTTGCCCTTAGCTCACTCTTCAGTTTCTCCAACTATGAAAAAGGGGTGTCTTAGTGTTCTGGTGCACCTGTAACAAAATACCACAAAGTGGTTGGCTTTAAAGAACAGAAATGTATTATCTCAAAGTTCCAGGGCCTACAAGTCTGAAATAGGGCATCAGCTGGGCTATGCTCACTCTCTGCTCTTCTTCCTCCCACCTTCTGGGGGTCCCCACACCTCTTGGGGTTACCTGGATTATTGAGGCTCTTCATGTGGTTTCTTCTTGTGTCTCTTCTCTTTAATAAGGTACCTGTTAGAAGAGATTTGGACCTAGTACTCAAGTACCACCACCCATCTGTCCGTTGGTAGATAGGCTTCAGCAGAGCTATGAGACTGAGACGGACTAGGAGGGAGGACTTGGTGATCCAGTTCTGAAAAGAAATTGGTCACTGGGAACCTTATGAATAACAGCAGAACATTGTCTGATACAGTGATGGTAGGTGAGCCCCTGAGGTTAGAGGGGACTCTGAATAAGGCTGGAGAAGAGCTCCCTCCTTAAAAAAAAAGAGCTGCCTTCATGACATGGGTGGAGTAAGCTGCCGAGACTTTCATTTGTTAATGTGACATGACTCAAACTGAGAAGAACAGCTGCAAGTAGCCTTTGGTAACTAGAATCTAAGATATGTGATGTATGAATCAAAGAAAACTGAAATTGTCAAAAATGAAATGGAACCCTTGAAGATCAGTGTCCTAAATATTACTGACCTGAAATGGACTGGTGTTGGTCATTTAGAATCAAACAACCATATGGTCTAATATTCCAAGGAAAATGAATTGAAGAGGAGAGGAGTTGCATTCATTGTCCAAAGGAACATTTGATCTAGCCTGAAGTCCAGCACTGTTAGTGACAAGATAATATCCATCCACTTATAAGGAAGACCAGGGCAGCTCTGGTGGCACAGTGCCCCAGGCATTTGACTGCTAACCAGAAGGTTGGCAGTTCAAACCCCTCAGCCACTCCAAAGAAGGAAGACTGAGCAATCTGCTTCCATAAATATTTACCACTTTGGAAACCCAAAGGGGTAGTTGCTATGAGTTGGAAAAGACTCAATGGCAGTGTTTGGTTTTTTTGGTTTGGTATAAGGAAGACCAGTTAACGTAACTTTATTCAAATGTACACACCAACCATGATGCCAAAGATGAAGAAATTGAAGATTTCTATGAGCTGTTGCAGTCTGAAATTGATCAAGTATGCAATCAAGATAAATTGATAATCACTGGTGATTCAAATGTGAAAGTTAGAAATGAAGGATCAGTAGTTGGAAAAGATGGCCTTGGAGATAGAAACAATGTGAGAGGTCACTTGATAAATTCTGCATGAGCAATGACTTATTCATTGCAAATATTTTCCAACAGTATAAATGACAACTATAAATATGTAAGTTCAAGCTGAAGCTGAAGAAAATTTTAGAAGAGTCCACAAGAGCCAAAGTATGGCTTCTGAATTTAGAAACCATCTCAAGAATAGACCGACATATTGAAGATGAGAAAAAGAGTGGGATAACATCAAGAATATCATACATGAAAAAAACAAAACATCATTAAAAAGACAGAAAAGAAAGAAAAGACCAAAATGGATGTCAGAAGAGGCTCTGAAATTTACTCTTGAGTGCAGAGTAACTAAAATGAATGGAAGAAACAATAAAGGAAAAGAACTGAACAGAAGATTTCAAATGGCAGCTTGAGAAGACAAAGGTATTATAATGATAAGTGCAAAGACCTGGAGTTTGCAAACCCCAAGGGAAGAACACACTCAGCATTTCCCAAGATGAAGGAATGAAAGAAAACATTCAAGCCTCGAATTGCAATATTAGAGGAGCAAAAAATTGAACAACACAGGAAGCATTAAAAGAAAGTGGGAGGAATATACGGCATCACTGTACCAAAAAGAATTGGTGAACTTTTTTTTCTTTTATCCATTCATTTTTTTAAAAAATATTTATTTATTTATTTATCTCAAGAGTTTGTTTTACATTCAATGTTACATGTACATTTAATTTCACTCCCCATTTACCATGCCCAACCCTAACCCAGTCTCCTCCCTTCCCTGCCCAGTAACCTTCCCCCTGTGCCCTTCGTAGTTATGAACTCCTGTGTGTCCTGCATTTCCTCCATGTGAATGTTGCCCCTCTGGTGCCCCGTGGTCTGTTGCTCTAAGGGATGTATTTCCATAGAGAATATGGGTGAACTTTCAACCAACCATTTCAGGACATGATCAAGAGCCGATGGTACTGAAGGAAGAAGTTCAAGCTGCACTGAAGACTTTGGCCAAACAAGGCGGAATGGCAGAACGTCGATTGGCAGAACACCAATCTAGATGTTTTAACAAAGAGATGCAGCGCTGGAAATGCTCACTCATCTATGCTAAGAAATTTGGAAGACAGCTACCTGGCGAACTGACTGAAAGACAGCCATATTTATGTCCATTTCAAAGAAAGTGATCCAACAGAAGGTGGCAATTACCAAACAATATTATTGATATCACATATAAGTAAAATCGTGCTGAAGAGAATTTAAAAATGAATGGAACCATACATCAAGGATCTGCCAGAACTCCAAGTGGAATTCAGAGAGGACATGGAGTGAAGGATATCACTGCTGATGTCAGATTGATCTTGGCTGAAAGCAAGGAACACTAGCCAAATTGTTACCTATGCTTTATTGACTACAAAAAGACATTTGACTGTGTGCATCATAACAAATATGGATTACATTGAAAAGAATGGGAATTCTGGAACACCTGATTGTGCTCATGCAAAACCGTCCATAGAACAAGAAACAATCACTCAAACAAATAAGAGGATACTGGGTGGTTTAAAATCATAAAAGGAGTGTGTCAGCATTGGACCCTTTCACTGAACTTGTTTGCTGAGCAAATCATCTGAGAAGCTGGAGTATATGAAGAGGAATGTGGCATCAGGAGCAGAGGAAGTCTCATTAAAAACCCACGACATGCAGAGGACACAATGTTGCTTATTGGAAGTGAAGAGTTGGAGCACTTACTGATGAAGAACAAAGCCTTCAGTATGAATTATTACACCTCAACATAAAGAAAACACAAATCCTCACACTGGACCAATTAGCAGCATCATGATAAACGGACAAAAGATTAAAGTTGGCAACAATTTCATTCTACTTGGATCCACAATCAATGCCCATGGAAGCAGTAATCAAGAATCAAACAACACATTGCGTTGGGCAAATTTGCTGCAAATGACCTCTTTAAAGTGTTAAAGAACACAGGTATCACTTTGAGGACTAAAGCATGCCTGCCCCCTGCCATGGTATTTTCAATTACCTCACGTGTGTGTAAAAGCTGGACAATTAGTAAGGAAGACAGAAGAAGAACTGATGCCTTTGAATTATGATGTTGGTGAAGAATATTGAATAGGCCATGGGCCACCAGAAAAACGAGCAAATGTCTTGGAAGAAGCATACCAAATGCTCCTTAGAAGCAAAGATTGTGAGGTTTTGCCCCTTGTACTTTGGACTTGTTGTCAGGAGGGACTGCTTCCCAGAGAAGGACATCATCCTTGGTAAAGTGAAGGGTCAGCGAAAAAGGGGAAGACCCTCAGTGGGATGGGCTGACACAGTGGCTGCAGTGATGGTGGGCTCCAGCAAGGATTGTGAGGCTGGCACAGGACCGATACATGGCAGTGCCATGAGTCGGAACCGACCTGATGACACTAACACAACACAGTAGAAACACACTCACAATGGGATGGTCAGAGAACCATGGGAAATTTGATGATATTAAGGGGCAGTGATAATAATTATCATTAGTTGTGATAATGTTATTGTGGTTACATTAAA
>NW_006921958.1:2615149-2630184 GCF_000298275.1 Orycteropus afer afer
AAAAAAAAAAAAAAACACCTCATCTTTTAGAGAAACATACTGAAATATTTACTGATAAAATGATACGAAGTCCGGGATTTGCTTCAAACTAACCTGGGGTGATAGTGGGAGTTGATAGAGGTGAAACAAAAATTCCCATGAGTTGGTCATTGTTGAAACTAGGTCATGGGTACGTGGGCTTCATTATCCTATTCTCAATGCTTTAGTGTGTCCTTGGAAATTCCCATAATAAAAATTAAAAACAAAAATAATTGGGGGGGGAAAAAAAAAGCAAAGCAGATGACAGTTTTGTCTTCAGCCACCCCCAGCCCTTGTCTGAAAAATGGTCCCTTCCAACCGGGAGAGTTCTGAGTGGTTTACATAACTGAAAAGGACAGCTGCACAGAACAGTGTTTACCCTTGCCTATGGGATGCGCTCTTACACTTTCTGTTCTAGCCCATGAAACAAGTGCCGGCCAGGAGCCAGTAGCAAATTACAGTTTGAAAAACCTCACACCCCTTGTTATGCATTGGATTGTGTCCCCCAAGGTAGCCATGGTGCAGTCCAAACATCGGTCACTGCGAATGTGACCTTGGAAATAGGTTCTTTGCAGATACTATCAGGTAAGTTGATAAGGTGACACTGGAGGAGGTGTTGTTGTGTTGTTTGTGCCATTTAGTCCAGCTTCTCAGATTATGTGCTGAGCACACAGATTGAATGAGTATGGTGTAATGACACAACTCTGACACACAGCTTTCCTGATTTTAAACCATGCAATATCCCCTCGTTCTGTGTGAACGACTGCCTCTTGGTCTATGTACAATTTCTCCATGAGCACAGTCAAGTGTTCTGAAATTCCCATTCTTCACAATGTTACCCATAATTTGTTACCATCCACATAATAATCCAAAGATGAATAAAACAAGTAAACATCTTTCTGGTATTCTCTGCTTTCAGTCAAGATCTATCTGACATCAGCAATGACAGCCCTCATTCCAGGTCCTCTTCAGAATCTGGCTTGAATTTCTGGCAGATCCCTGTCTATGTACTGCTGCAACCATTTTGAGTTATATTCACCAAAACTTTACTTGTGTATGATATTAATGATGTTGTTCAATAATTTCCACATTCTGTCAGAGAACTTTCTTTGGAATGGGCACAAATATGGATCTCTTCCAGTGGGTTGGCCAGGTAGCTGTTTTCCAAATTTTTTGGCAGAGAAAATGAGTGCTTCCAGTGCTACATCTATTGTAGTAAATTATCTATCTATCTATCTATCTATCTATCATCTACCTACTTACCTATCTTTCTATCTATCTATCTATCTATCCATCTGTCTCTATATGACAAAAAACCTTCCGTTTCAACATTTTCCACACGTACAATTCAATGACACCAATCACCTTCATCAAGCTGTGCACAGCCATCCCCATGACCTGTTTCACTGCTGTTTTTCCTGCTAACATCTCTCCCAAGCATCTAGGTTTGGGGTAAAGACACTCTCTACTCCACTTACCCATTCAATGGGATCAAAATTCCCTTCTCTTGAGGAAAAACCATATTCAGTTCAGAGCAAAGCCATCACTGTTAAATAATGGTTATGACCATTTGTCTGCTGAGCTCTAAGTAGTAAAAGGCGGGGGCGGGGAGGTGAAGTGCATTGTGCAGTTTAAATGGCAGGGGATGTGAGGATGCCACTGACGTGAGGTCTTGCCCTGACAAGTGAGGATGCATTTCTCCAAATGAGGCCATGCACATGGCTTGCTGGAGAGCTCACACACAGGGCCGTGCTGTCTCAATGTACCACTTTGTCAGGCTCCATCAACTAGAAAAATTGGCCTGGGGCTTTTAATGTGCAGTCTGGAGAATTAGTTTAAATGAGGAGAGAGACACTTTAAATCTCTAGAAATAGTCTGCCCTCATGTGTTCCACTTAGCATTTGAAATCAGGGCTCAGTACTCACAGGATCATAGACTGGAAAGCTGGTAGCGGCCTTATGATTATCCCGGGCAGCCCCTCATTGTGCAGGGGGCAGGGGAGGAGGGAACTGAGTGCTTTTTCCCTGCATCAAGCTGTTAAGTGACTTAGAAGCCAGTCTCTGGGTTCACCAGCCTGGCCTCTTTCTATGAGTCCTGTCAGGCCTCTCAGCAGTATCTTCTTGGGGGGGATGGGAGCTTGCTGGCAATGTGGCTGTTATTACCTGTGAGATCTCCAGCTCTGTGCATGTGTACATGTGTGTGCACTGTGTGCATCCATGCCTGTGTGGACATGTGCATGCCTAAATGTGCACATGTGTCTATTTGTGTATGTACGTGTGAGGGTTATTAGCACTCATGATACTTCCAGCTCTGTGTATTGTGCATGGATGCATTTGTGTGCACATGTGCATGTCTGTATGCATGTCTGTGTGTACATGTGAATGTGTGTGGTTATTTTTATTCATGGTATTTTCAAGTATGGGTGTGCACATGTGGACACTTATGTGTATGTGTGTCTGTGCTTGCATGGATGTGTGTATATATGTATGCACGTGTGTACATGTGAATGTGTGTGTCTATTTCGACTCATGATATTTCCAGCCTGTGCATGTGTGTACATATGTGCATGTGCACATGCATGCATGGATCCTTATCTGTGCATGTATGTGCATTTGTGTGTACACATGCATGTGTGAGTGTGTGGGTTATTAAAGATATTTATAGCTCTATGCATATGTGTGCATGTATGTGCATGGGTGCATGAATAAATTTGTGTGTGCATGTATATGACTGTGTGTGTATGTATAAATGTATGTGGTTATCATTATAGTTCCCACTCTTTATGTACATGCATGTGTGTGCATGTGCGTGCATGCATACATGTGTGTGCGTGTATGCACATGTGTGCATCTGTGCACTTGTGTGTATGTGTGCATGCATGGACACACGTGTGAGTGTGTGTGGTGATTATTAGTCATAGTATTTATAGCTCTATGCATGTGCAGGAGTGCATGTGCATGCATATGTGGTCATGTGTGTGTGTACGTGTGTGATTTGCCAAGGCTGGGCAGGAAATAAGTGGCTAACAATCCCCTTGAACATCCTCAGCCCTCAAATCTACCCCAAACTCTGGAAGCGGGGCCCATATCATGGTGGTGTTCAGTTCCCCCCAGGCACAGCAGTGACACTGCTCACACTCCAGCCAACCTGAGCCCACTTTCTCTATCCACCTCTACATGGTGGGCGGCAAGTTACTAGGTCTCCCAAAGTCTTCCTCCCGCCATCAAATGACGTCGGTAATGCCTACAGAGGAGGGCGTTTTCCAAGAGGGAAATGAGATGAACTAATGCGCACAAAGGCTTGCGTGCACAGTAGGTCCTCAGCCAATCACTATTCCTTTTGGTCTCCATATGCCAGCATCCAAAGGCAGCCCAATTACAGGCTGTGCTCTCAGTCCATGGACTCCACCTCGCAGCATCTGGAAAGACTATTCAGTAGAAAAGCAGGCCCCCTTTGTTTACCTCACTTTCCCCACCGCCTCCTGTTGCTAATAGCCTTTGTTTTTCTCTCTTTGCCTGGAGGCAGTAATGCTTGTCTTTAATCAGTGTAAGGTAATTTAGCACCCCTCACTTCAGACTGCCAGGAAAAATGAGCCATTAATTTCCCGAGGTTCCAAGGAAACACAATCGCTTTTATTTGTTACACTACAAATGCATTGCAACTGCTGCGCTGGAAAGGAAAGTATGCCGAGTGCCCTGTTTACCAAATGGGGTTTGGTAAAAATTAACTGCAGAGGTCAAGGTTATCTTTCCTCTTGGGGACTCAGTGAGGAGCTTCATTGCAACTGTGGGAGTAAAGGGCAGCCCTGTTTACAACCAATATTTTTGTCGCTGTAGATAGATGGCACTGGGGCTGGGACATGCTCAGCCTGGAATCATACAAGTCAATAAAAAACAAGATGTGGTGTGGATTCTGGGTTTTCTTTCGCCGCGGTTGGCTGTGGCTCTTTCCCCATCTTCGACGTCCCGTAGAACCTGGTATGAAGGAGAACTTGGGGATGAAGTCATTGGGGGACCCCTGGCCCCTCTTTTTGACAGTCCCGCCCCTCGTTGGAGCTGGTTTCCTGGGCAGGCAGCCTGCTCTGATGGACAGCTCACCCGTCATTGTGGCTGGCCAGGGGCTGCGTTGCCAGCGAGAGTTCCTGGTACAATAAAGCCCCTTTGCTTGTTGGGAGGAACATCCCATCTTTTTCCTCCTCTTCAGCTGATCAAACTGAGGACTCCTTAGAGGGCCTATTCATGCCAGTGGCTGGATCAGGGGTTAGGGGTGAAGTCATGGTCCCATTTTAGGGCTTCTGATTAAGTTTGGAAGGAAATAATCAGGCAGTTCAGCTTGATTTGACCAGAGAGATGGGAAGGCAGCAAGGGGCCAAGGCCATCTTCAACTGGAATGACTTTGGCCTTGGCCTGGCCATCAGTACTACGTAATCACTGACATCATCCTTCCCTGCTTCGGGGTGGCTGTCAGCTTGAGAGCTGCTGTTGGTGGTCTGGAAAGGGGCTGTGAACAGCCAAATCCCATTTTCCACAACTACTGACCAGGATTGAATTCTCAGGCAGGAAGGTTGGGCAATCTACTTCCGTAGTGATACCACCTCGGAAACCCAAGGAGGGGTCACTGTGAGTTGGATCCAACTTGAAGGCAATGAGTTTGGGGTTTTTCTGGGGGGATCTTTGCACAGCTTATCAGGCTAAATTCGGGAGTTTGTTTCTCTCCCTCTCCCAGCTCAGATCCAAAGGGGGCCATCTTAAAGGTGAGAAAATGGTGTAGATTCTTCTATGAAACAATGGGAAGGTACAAGAATTAAAGTCCACAAGGGTAAAATTCAATGTGTACACAATCCTGCGTAACAGTTATGACAATAATCTCTGACTAGATACATAGCTAGACACCTAAACCTTAGAGGGGTGGGGAAGGGGGATGGGACTGTTGTTGTTGTTGTTGTTAAGTGCTGTTGAGTCATTTCCGACTCATAGCGACCCCATGCACAGCAGAACAAAGCACTGCCCGATGCTGCACCAGCCCCACAATCCCTGCTATACTTGAGCCCATCATCACAGCCACCGTATCAATCCATCTCATTGAAGGCCTCCCCCTCTTTTGTCGACCCTCCACCCTACCAAGCATGACATCCTTCTCCAGGGAATGGTCCCTTCTTACAACATGACCAAAATAGGTGAGACAAAGTCTGGCCATTCTTGCTTCCAAGGAGCATTCTGGCTGCACTTCCTCCAGGACAGATTTGTTAGTTCTCTTAGCAGTAATGGGATGAGACTACACCCACAAATATACACAGATTTCATGAAGGACATTTCTACCTATGTATTTATATCTGCTGCAAATATACCTATGAATACCATAAAGCATACAGAGGTCAAAGTTATGAAAATTTCTTAGCCATAACCAAACACCTTGAAGGAGTGAGTCCGCTGGGCCTGAGAACTCAGGACCATAGTGTTGGTAGACATCAGGGTCAACTGGCATATCGTAGTCCACAAAGACAGTGTTCTACATCCTGCCTTGGTGAACAGTGCCTGGGGTTTTAAAAGCTTATGAGTGGTCCTCTGAGGTGCAGCTAACTATTGGTCTCTCCCTGTCTGGCACAAAGAAGAGTGAAGAAAGTAAAAAAGGAAAACAATAATCCAAAGAACTAATGGACCATGCAAACCCAAGCTTCCAAGAGAACCAGCCTCCATGACCCTGAGAACAGGGAGATGGTTGCAGGTTACCACTGCTGGCCACCCTGAAAGGGATCGCAATGGGAGGTTCTGGTTAGAGGGGGAGCAAAATCGGAAACAAAACTCAAAAAAAAAGAAAAAGAAAAAAAAGTTTATTGGTTTGGTTTGATAGAAACTGGTAGAATCCTTGAAACTATGCCCTTAGGCACCCTTTAGACCTAGAACTGAACTCAGCCCATGGCTAACCCGTCAGTCAAACAATTGTTGTTGTTGTTGTTGTTATGTGCCGTCGAGTTGGACCAACTCATAGTGACCCCTCCTTGGGTTTCCAAGGCAGTATCACTACAGAAGTAGATTGCCCCGACTTCCTTCCGAGGAGTGGCTGGTGGGTTCGAACCATCAGCCTTCTGGTTAGCAGTCAAGTGCCTTAGGCACTATGCTACCAGAGTCAAACAACAGACCGTGAAGACACCTGCATTTCTTAGGACAATCAACCACACAAACACATTTGCTAGGGGATAAAGCTCAGAAGGCAGGAAGGGCTAGGAAAGAAGGTGGGATGGCAAAGGTCTACTCAGGGAGGAAGCAGAGAGTGCTGTAACATTGTGGGACTTGCAGTCAAAGTAACGAATCAAACTGTGCATGAATTGTTGAATGGAAAACTTCCTTGCTATGTATATTTTCACCCAAATCACAACATAAAGAAAATTTTCCCCATTGGGGAAAAAAGGAACAACAGGAAGAGTGGTGATTCCTGCACCAAACGAGACTCGCACCTCCACCCCCAGCACAACAGGCTGAGGAGGGGCGGCTCCGAGTGCGGCCCTGATGCCCTCACCCCGGTCGGTCTCCGGGGGACGCTGTATCTCCTCCACATGCCAGCCGGGCTCCAGGGAGAGAGCCCTATTCCCGCAGTTCTCTTCTTGTGAGTGCCATGGAGAGGTACGCACAGGCCTCATGCTCTTCCCATTAATTCAGTAAAAGCAGGCACGTGCTCTTTTCATTAATTCAGCAGCAAAACAAGCGCGGGGAAGACAGAGAGGAAATGAGAGCAGGAATGCACATATAATGGCATCGGGTGGCGGGGCTTCCCGAGTGCGTTGGCTTCGAGAGCCTCTCTGCGCTTCCAGGCCCCTCGCCGCTGCAGTCATCTTCACTACCAGCAACCCGCTGAGGGCCCCTCCTGCAAGCTGGGTGTGGGGCACTCAGAGTGAGGACACAGCCTGGGCGAGGCCACTGGTCCCAGCCAAAGCTACCCAGGTGCCCGGGAGCGGAGGAGAGGGGCACGGAGCCCAGGCTAGGGGACGGGGAGCAAGGCTGAGTTCAAAGCCAGCGGCAAGAGAGAAGGGTGTCTATGCACCCCCCACCATCTGTAAGACCAGGAGCGCTTTTGGAGAGGAGAGAGGCCCCAGGCTAAGGCTGCCTTCCAGAAAGAAAACGGGATGCTAGGCAGCAGAATAAAGTCTTTGCAAACAATCTCTGTCTTTTGTGAA
This sequence comes from Orycteropus afer afer, assembly GCF_000298275.1. Classification (NCBI taxonomy): domain Eukaryota; kingdom Metazoa; phylum Chordata; class Mammalia; order Tubulidentata; family Orycteropodidae; genus Orycteropus; species Orycteropus afer. The sequence continues at coordinate 2,622,339 of NW_006921958.1, forward strand.
TTTTCTGTTAATTCCTCTGCCCATCCCTCATTCGGCACGGGTTCTGACTGTGGGTCAGCACTGGCAACGCTGGGGTTACCAGGAAGGGCACTCAAGTGGGGACAGATTGAGACCAGGGTGGACGGAGTGTGGGCTCCATGAAGATGCTGCACCAGCTCACGCAGGCAGTGGACACTGACCCCCACCAGCCACCACCACAAGCCCACATGGTTTCCTCCTGCGTGGCTTGCTGGTTGCCTTGACCACCCCAGCTCCAGGTGACTTCCTGGACTACCAGTCACTTTAAGATTTTGGGGGAGACCAGTGCTTTTATTGCTGAGCACAGTCCCTGGAGTGAGTAGGAGGAGGCAAGAGTAGACAGAGGGCTGGGAAGGGCAAAGGTCGGGACTCTCCCCTCCCTACCCAGCAGGCTTCCAGAGCAGAGAGTTGAACGCCTTGTTCTTCCAGCTGCTCCATGACGATCGAAGTCCAGATGCTGGCCCTAAACTACTGTGTCCCCATTCAAGAGACTGTGGAAACACATAGGGAGCAGCTGCTAAAATTCTCACCTTCTGTGCAGGAGGCCTGGGTGGAGTCCCAGCCAGTGCGCCTAGTGCCCAGCCCCCACCCATCTATCAGTGGGGGCTTGTGCGTTGCTCGGATGCTGACCAGGTCTCAGTGGAGCTTCCAGAGTAAGATGGACGAGGAGGAAAGGCCTGGTGATTTCCTCCTGAAAAGCAGCCCGTGAACATCCTCTGGATCACAGTGAGCCAATCCGCAGCTAATCGCGGCCATGGTGCGGGGCGGGGCAGTGTTTTCTTGTTGTGTATCGCTCCCACAAGTCAGGGGAACTCAGTAGCTGCAACCAACAACTCTTCTGGGTGAGGGGGAAAGAAGCCTTCTGTGTGTGTTTCCAATGGCCGCTAGTACAAATTACCACATAGTGCTTATAACAGGTGAGCAGGAGGCACAGTGGTTAAAGCATTCAGCTGCTAACCAAGGGGTTGGTGGTTCAAACTCACCAGCCACTCCATGACAAAAAGATGAGGCAGTCTGCTTCCATAAAAATTTATAGCCTTGGAAGCCCTATGGGGTAGTTCTACTCTGTCCTATAGGGTCGCTATGAGTTGGAATGGACTGCATGGCAGTGGGTTTGGGTTTTCGGTTGGTTTGTAACAACACTCACTTGCTCATTTGGTCTCTCACAGTTCTGGAGGTCAGGAGTCTGACATGCGTCTCGGTGGCCTGAAGTCACGGGGTCAGCAGGGCCCTGTTCCCTCTGGAGGCTCTAGGGAAGGATGCATTTGTTTGTCTTCTCCAGTTTCTAGAGGTTGCCCCCTTTCCTTGGTTGTGGCCCCCTCTTCTATTTTCAAAGCCAGAGATGGTGGGTTAAGTCCTTCTTAGCTCTCTTAACCTGCTCTGTCTCCACTGTTAAGGACCTTGTGACTACACTGGGCCCACCCAGATAACCCAGCATCATTTTCCTACTTTAAGATCACCTGATTATCAACCGTAATTCCATCTGTGCCTTCATTCTCCTTTCCCATGAAGGTATCATGCCCCCTGGTCCTGGAGATTAGGATGTGGACATCTTTGGAGGTTTTTGTCCCATCAACCACTGCTTACCACAGGGGGTGGCACCTACAGATCTGTGAAGGCTAAGCAGGAGCCATGAAGCCTGATGAGGCAGATTAGGGCAGCACAGGCTGGCAGAGCGGAAGAGATTGCCTAGGTGTCTCTTGGAAGATCAAGGTCAGGAAAGGCTGGCTGTGTGGAACAGAGGTTGAGGAAGAAGAGATAGGAAGGTTGATGGAAAGAAGATAGGTCTGTCAGAGATCAGCTGAGAAACCAAGGCTCAGGGAAGCGTTTGTTCAGATATAGGGCCCCTGTGGGGCCCCGGAGGGGTTCTGCCCTGACATCCGACCCTACCTTGCCTAGTGAGTCAAACTGATCTCAGCTCCAGTGGGCCCGCCCCAGGCGGGCTCAAGGACCACAGCCTGCAGGGTGAGGAGAGTCAGAACCTGGCTGCATTCGGGAGCGAGAAAGGACGCAGTAGATGAGACAGCAGGGCTGATGGGGAGATTGTGAGCATCACAAAGCCATGGCTGGCCACAGGCATGCACTGTGCCCTGGGGCCATCTTAAATTCTGCCAGAATCCCAGGGCTGGAGCCACAAAGAAGACCTCTTGTTAGAGTTAGGGGCGGGGTTGGGCGAGGGCAGCGGGTATTGTAATGGTTTCATAATGTACTAAGTTAATTTATTTGCTTTGACTTGTGCCTTTTAAATAGGGTTTCATCATTTGAAGTGTTTTCCCTCTTATCCTGTTACATGGGTAGGAGGCCTTGTGTTTGTTTACTCGTGGGAAGCTTCCCATCCCCACAGCCCCGTTGAAATCAGCTGGGCAGGGAGATAGTATTTTTATAGCCTGTTCCTTCTGGTGCCACGCTTCCTTCTCCATTTTCACTTCCCTTGTTGTTTTGAACCACAGCCATGATAACATTCTTCCCTTTGACTTCCACACCAGAGCAAATTCCATTCCAGAACACGGACACGTCCTCTCCAGCCTGCCACTGCCCGGCCGCTCCCCAGCCCCAGCAGTGGAGTCACCAGCATCCCTGTGGGCACTGAACTTGCAAGAGTGGAGGAAGGGCCACTGGTGATGGTGGCCTGAAGGCAGTGGGGTGGCAGGGAGAAGCCCGGAGGGAGAGCGGAGGCCTGGCAACTCGGATCCCGCAGCTGCAGGCACACAGGGGTCGCTCCTGCTCTCTCAGCTTGATGCCATGGCCTCCCTCCTGGGCCTCTGCACCCTCCAGCTGCAAGGTCACACTACTTTCAGAAACGCTACCCTGAATAAAACTGCACCGTGGTTCGCTGTCTTAGTCACCTAGCACTGCTGTAACAAGTGGACCGCTCTAGAGAACAGACATTTATCTGGTCACAGTTTAGAAGGCTAGAAGTCCAAACTCAGGGTGCTGGTGGTAGGGAAAGGCGTTCTCTCTGTCAGCTCTGGGGAGAGGTCCTTGTTTCCTAAAGCTTCAGCAGCCCTGGTCTTCCTGGATTCCTTTGGCATCTTCACATCTGTCTCCTTCCCCACTTCTCCCATTTGTGTTTGAATCCGTGTCTGAACTGCTCTCTTTATAACTCAAAAATGATCAAGTCTTTGACACATACTACAGTGACATGGCCTTCTTAACATGACAAAGAAAACCCTATTTCCAAACGGGATCCCATCCACTGATATAGGGGTTAGGATCCCAACACATATTTTGGAAGGACATAATTCAATCCATAACATTTCCTATTGCCCCGAGTGAAAGCCCTTACCTGCCTCCCCTGCCAGTGCAGGCTCAGCTTACACTTGATATTCCAGCAGGCTGACCACTCGACCTGGAATGCCCCATTCTCCTTGGCTCACACCTTCTCATCCTTTAAGGTGTACTGAGATACCACCTTGTCACACTCTCTGTGAGTGTTCTCCACTCCCTGTGGCAGGGGACTTGCCCTCAGCTCTATGACAGTTCTTCACACTCTGTCACCACTGTGTATTATGATGTGTTGTCTGCCCCACAGAAAGCTTTGCCTGTATTCCCAGAAGCCAGAGCCAAACTCCCCGTGGCATGAGCACCAAAGAATGTTGATGAAATTCAGTGAATGAGAGAGAACTATGATCTGAGTCTCAGTCTTAGTGTCCTGGTGCTGCTGTAACAAAAATACCACAAGTGGGGCCTTTGAAGAACAGAAATATATTTGTTCACAGTTCTGGGGGGTAAGAGTCCAAATGAGGGTCTCAGCTGTGTCTATCCCTTCCTCGTTGGCAGCCCTGGGCATACATTGTCCCCTGGTTCCTTGGCTTGTGCATGAAGCTCACATGACATCTGCTAGGTTTCTGAGTTTCTGAGTCTATTACGGTCTGTTTATAATTCAGGAGTAATTAGGTTTAGGATCCACCCTACTCCTGCATGAATCCATTAATAAAACAATAAAAGAAACCCCCTAATTCCAAACAGGGTCATATTTACAGGCACAGGGTTAAAACTTCAACATATGTTCTGGGAGACACAAGTCAATCTATCACATCACCTATAAAAGGGAGGCTTGGTGACTTCTGGTTCCTGATGAGATAGTAACTATGATGGGTTTCTGGCTCCCACCACTTAGGGCTGCCCCAGTGGTGAGAGGGAGGTTGCTGGGCCTATCAGGCTCTGAGGAATCTCAAGACTGGAGGTGATTCAGCCCTGTTGTGTGGGGAAAGTACAACACAAAGCAGAGAGAGTTGAAATCCAGTAGGGTGTGAAACATGAGAATAAAAGAGATTGAATTTACGAGCAAGAGAAGTCTTTGGGTAGAGGTTAACATACTTCAGCTGCTAACGTAGAGGTTGGAGGTTTGAGTCCACTTAGAAGCACCTTGGAAGAAAGGCCTGGTGATTGACATCTGACAAATCAGACACTGGGAGCACTATGGAGCCCAGTCTGCCTTGGTACATGGAAGGCCCCATTGGTGGAATTCGGCTTGATGGTAACTGGGTGGGGCGGGGAGGAAGATCCACATCAAAACCAAACCAGAATACAAACCAGAAGAATCCAGAAGTCAATCCTAAGTGATACCTATGTGATTTCTGGAAGAGGCTGTGGAGCAGGACTGCAGATAGGGGAAAACAACCCTAAATCTGCATCATAACGAATTGGGCATAAGCATCATTGTTGTTGTTGTGTGCTGTCGAGTCGGACCCGACTCATAGCGACCCCTCCTTGGGTTGCTGAGGCAGTAGATTATTAAATTAAATGTATTACTTTCAACCAGAAAACCCTTCCATCTTTCTAATGGACGATAGGGGTAAAGGGTGGGGAGGATCAAACAGAAGAGTTAAACAAAAAAACATGGAATGAAACAGGTAACTAAGTCTGATTACAACAGCAATGCAGTGAATATGAATGGGTTAAATCTATCGCAACAAAGAGACCTTCATATTCAATTTTAAGCTACAGATGTTACTTCCAAGGGATATATGCTTAAAACAAACAGAAGACTGAAAATAAAGTTATAAAAATATATATTCCAGGAACTTGTTTGTTGATTGGTGTTGTTGTCAGGTGCTACCCAATCAATTCTGATGCACAGCGACTCCATGGACAACAGAATGAAACACTGCCCAGTCCTGCACCAGCCTCACAATCCCTGCTATGCCTGAGCCCTATTTTTGCAGCCACTGTGTCAGTCCATCTTGTTGAGGATCTTCCCTTTTTCTCTGACCCTCCACTTTTCCAAGCATGATATCTTCTCCAGGGACTGCTCCCTTCTGACCACATGACCAAAGTAAGTGAGACAAAGTCTGGCCATTATCTCTTCTAAGGAACATTCTAGCTACACTTCTTCCATGATGGATATGTTCTTTCTTCTGGCAGTCCACGGTGTCTCAACACCACAATTCAAATGCATAATTTCTTCTGTGGTCTTCCTTATTCATTGTCTAGCTTTCGCATACATAGGAGGCTGTTGAAAATACCATGGCTTGGGTTAGGCGCACCTTACTCTTCAAAGTGACATCTTTGTTCTTCAACACTTTAGAGAGGTCTTTTGCAGCAGATTTGCCCAGTGCAATACAACATCTGATTTCTTGACTGCTGCTTCCATGGGTGTTGATTGTGGATCCAAGTAAAATGAAATCTTTGATGACTTCAATCTTTCCTCCACTTATTGTGATGTTGCTTATTGGTGTAGTTGTGAGGATTTTCATCCTCTTTATATAAAGGTGTAATCTATACCAAAGATTGTAGTCTTTGACCTTCATCAGTAAATGCTTCAAGTCTTCTTCACTTCCAGTAAACAAGGTTGTGTCATCTGCATATCACAGATTGTTGATGAGATGAGTCTTCTGCAATCCTGATGTTGCATTCTTCTTCCATGAGTTTAGGAATCAAAATAAATCTACAATAATAATTTTTAAGGTCTTCAAAACCAGATGGAATACACAGGAATCAAATAGACTCTATCTGTGGGAAGAGGAGAGGGAGAAGCTCCATATCATCAGTCAGAACAAGGCCAGGAGCTGACTGTGGAACAGACCATCAATTGCTCATATGAAAGTTCAAGTTGAAGCTGAAGAAATTAAAACAAGTCCCCAGGAGCCAAAATATGACCTTGATTACATCCCACCTGAATTTAGAGACCATCTGAAGAATAGATTTGATGCATTGAACACCAATGACTGAAGACCAGATGAATTGTGGGATGACATCAAGAACATCATCCATGAAGAAAGCAAAAGTCATTAAAATTTCATGAAAGGAAGAAAAGATCAAAATGGATGTCATAAGACACTCTGAAACTTGCTTTTGAATGGAGAGTAGCTAAATGAATGGAAGAAATAATGAAATGAAAGAGTTGAACAGAAGGTTTCGAAGGGCAGCTCTAGAAGACAAAGATATTGAAATGTGCAAAGACTTAGAATTAGAAAACCAAAAGAGAAGAAGACATTCAGCATTTTTCAAACTGAATGAACTGAAGAAAAGCTTCAAATCTCAAGTTGCAATATCGAAGGATTCTATGTAACAAGGGATATCGTTGCTGAGGTAAGATGGATCTCCATTGAAAACAAAGAATACCAGAAAGATGTTTACCTGTGTTTTATTGACTATGCAACAGCATTCAACTTTGTGGATCATAACAAATTATGAATAACTGCAAAGAATGGGAATTCCAGGACACTTAATTGTGCTCATTAGGAACCCGTACATAGACCAAGAGACTGTTGTTTGAATAGAACAAGGGGATATTGCATGGTTTAAAATCAGGTAGGGTGTGCATCATGGTATGACGCACCTTTCACCATGTTCATTCAATCCGTATGCTGAGCAAATAATCTGAGAAGCTGGACTATTTGAAGAAGAACATCACATCAGGATTGGAGGAAGACTTATCAACAACCTGTAATATGGAGATGATGCAATTTTGCTTGCTGAAAGTGAAGATGACTTGAAGCACTTACTGGCGAAGACCAAGAACTACAGCATCCAGTACAGATTACACCTCAACACAAAGAGAACAAAAATTCTCCCAACTGAACCAATAAGGAACATCATGATAAATGGGAAAAATATTGAAATTGTCAAAGATTTCATTTTATTTGGATCCACAATCAATGCCCACAGAAGCAGCAGTCAAGAAATCAGATGATGTATTGCCTTGGGCAAATCTGCTGCAAAAGACCCCTTTAAAGTGTTAAAGTGTAAAGATTTATTTTGAAGACTAAGATGTGCTTAACTCCAGCTATGGTATTTTCAATCACCTCATATGCATGTGAAAGCTGGACAATGAATAAGGAAGATCGAAGAAGAGTTAATGCATTTGAGTTGCGTTGTTGATGAAAAATACTGGAAGTACCACGGACTGTCAGAAGAATGAGCAGGTCTTTCCTGGAAGAAGTGCAACCAGGATACTCCTTAGAGGCGAGAATGGCCTGACTTCATCTCACTTACTTTGGTCATATTGTCAGAGGGGACCAGCCCCTGGAGAAGGATGTCATGCTTGGTAAAGTAGAGGGTCAGCAAAAAAGGGGAAGCCTCTCAATGAGATGGATTGACACAGTGGCTACAACGACAGGCTCAAGCACAGCTAGGATTGTGAGGATAGCATCAAACCGGGCGGTGTTTCATTCTGCTGTACATAGGGTGCTTATGGGTCAGAGCTGACTCTGTGGCACCTAACAACAACAACATAAGTCTCTATGGACATCGGCTATCTTTGGCCTAGGCTTTGAATAGATGGATCATATATATGGTAGGTGTGTGATTTACAGAACTGCAAACCATTTTGCAAAGTGATTGTGTCACTGTTCTGGTTACCTACTGTCACTCTGACAGGAAT
>NW_006921958.1:2632419-2639933 GCF_000298275.1 Orycteropus afer afer
GACAGTCCATGGTACTTTCAGCATTCTTTACCACAACTCAAAAGCATCATTTCTTCTGTGTTCCTTATTCATTGTCCAGCTTTCACATGCATGTGAGCCAATTGAAAACACCATCAGTTAGGTGAACCTTAGTCTTCAAAGAGACATCTTTGCTCTTCAGTACTTTAAAGAGGTAATTTGCAACAGGTTTGCCCAGTGTAATACGTTGTCTGATTTCTTGACTGCAGCTTCCATTGGTGTTGATTGTGGAGCCAAGTAATATGAAATCTTTGACAACTTCAATCTCCTCTCCATTTATTGTGATGCTGCTTCAATAAGTCCAGTTGTGAGGATTTTTGTTTTCTTTATATTGAGATATAATCTGTATTGCAGACTGTAGTCTTTAATCTTCATCAGTAAATGCTTCAAGTCATCTTCACTTTCAGCAAGCAAGGTTGTGACATCTGCACATTGCATGTCGTTAATGACTCTTTCTCTAATCCTGATGTTGTGTTCTTCTTCATAGAGTCCAGCTTCTCAGATTATTAGCTCAGCATACAGATTGAATAAATATGGTGAAAGGATTCAACCTTGACAACACTCCCTTCCTGATTTTAAACCATGCAGTATCCCCTAGTTCTGTTTGAACTACAGCCTCCTGGGCTGTGTACAGGTTCCTGAGGAGCACAATGAAGTGTTCTGGAATTCCCATTATTTGTAATGTTATCCATAATTTGTTATGATCCACACAGTCCAATGCCTTTGCATAGTCAATGAAACACAAGCAAACATCTTTCTGGTATTCTTTGCTTTCAGCCAACATCCATCTGACATCAGCCATGTTATCCCTCATTCCACATCCTCTTCTGAATCCAGCTTGCATTTCTGGAAGTTCCCTATCAATACATTGCTGCAACCATTTTTCAATTACCTTCAGCAAAATTTTACTTGCATGTGATATTAATGCTATTGTTCAATAATTTCCACATTCTGTGGAATCATCTTTCTTTGGAATGGGTACAAATGTGGATTTCTTCCAGTCAGCTGGCCAGGTAGCTGTCTTCCAAATTTCTTGGCATAGATAAGTAACTACCTCCATTGCAGCATCCATTTGTTGAAACATCTCAATGGTTATTCTGTCAATTCCTGGAGACTTGTTTTTTGCCAATTTCTTCAGTGCAGCTTTGACTTCTTCCTTCAGTACCATCGGTTCTTGATCATATACCACCTCCTGAAATGGATGAACATCAATCAATTCTTTTTGGTACAGTGATTTTGTGTATTCCTTCCATCTTCTTTTGATGTTTCCTGCATCATTCAATATATTGCCCATAGAGTCTTTCAACATTGCTACGCAAGGCTTGAATTTTTCCCTCAGTTCTTTCTGCTTGAGAAAGGCTGATGGTGTTCTTCCCTTTTGGTTTTCTAACTCCAGGTCTTTGTACATTTCATTATAGTAATTGGCTTTGTCTGCTCGAGCTGCTCTTTGAAATCTTCTGTTCAGCTCTTTTATCTCATCATTTCTTCCATTTGCGTTACCTGGTCTCCATTCAAGAGCAAGTTTCAGGGTCTCTTCTGACATCCATTTTGGCCTTGTCTTCCTTTCCTATCTTTTTAATGACCTTTTGCTTTCATCATGGATGATGTTCTTGATGTCACCCCACAATTCATCTGATTATCAGTCACTGGTGTTCAATGCATCAAATCTATTCTTTAGATGGTCTCCAAATTAAGGTGGGATATAATCAAGGTCATATTTTGGCTCTCATGGACTTCTTTTAATTGTCTTCAGCTTCCACTTGAACTTGCATATGAGCAGCTGATGATCTGTTCCACTGAAGATACTGAGTTTCTCCATAGCCTCTGCGAAAGTGTAGTCAATCTTATTCCTGTGTATTCCATCTGGCAAAGTCCATGTGTACAGCCACCATGTATGTTGTTGAAAAATGGTTTGTATACAACATGCAACAATAACACAGAGAATGAAAGAGGGTTAAATAGAGAATTATTATATATGAGGTGGTATAATATTAATTAAAAATAAAATGTAAGAATCTCAGCGTGCATTTTGTAAGCCTTAAAGTGACCACTAAAATAATACTACAAAGAGATATAAGTCAATATCCAAAAGAGGAGATGGAATAGTGTTTTATCCGAAAGGGGAGATGAATAATTACCTAGTGCTGATGTAACAGAAATACCAAAAATCATTGGCTTTAAGGAACAGGAATTTATTCTCTCACAGTTTGGGAGGATCAAACTCCACATCAGAGTCTCAGCCACGTTCATTCTTCTGTGATTCTCTCACTTACTTCCTGGTGTCTGCTGGTGCCTTTGTTCCGTGGCATCTGTCTTCCCCTATGTCTCCCTGTTTATTCTTGTCTTTTACAACTCAGAAGTGATTAGGTTAGGATCCACCCTACACTGGTATGACCTCATTAGCATAACAAAAAAACAAAAAACTAAACTAAACTTATTGCCATTGAGTCTATCCCGACTCATGAGCCAAAAAAACAAAACAAAATGAAACAAAAAACCCAAACACACTGCCGTCACTTTGGACCCGACTCATAGTGAGCCCTCCTTGGGTTTCCAAGATGGTATCTGTATGGAAGTAAATCTCCTAATCTTTCTTCTGAGGAGTGGCTGGTGGATTTGAACCACCAGCCTTCTGGTTTGCAGTCAAATGCCTTAGGCACTATGCCACTAGAGCTCCCTTCTGACTCATAAAGACCCCATTTTGAGTTTCTGAGAAGGTAAATCTTTATGGAAGTAGATTGCCCAGTCCTCCTTCCTCAGAATGGCTGGTTAACAGTCAAATGCCTTAGGTAGTACGCCACCAGAGCTCTATGACATAATGAAAGAAAACCCTATTTCCAAACTTTACCACACTCACAGGTACAGAAGATAGGATTTAACACATATTTGGGAGGACACAATTCAATCTATAACAAATGGATTAGTGAAATATGCCTTATTAAGGGAACAAAGGAGGAATAAAGAACAAATAAGTAAAATAAATAAACAAATAAATAAAAAGAATAAAGACCAAAAAAGGAAAATATAAAACCAATAGCAAGACAGTAAACTTAAACTGAACCATACTGTCATTGTTATTAGGTGATGTTAAGTTGACTCTGACTCATAGTGACCCTGTGTACAATAGAAGAAAACTGCCTAGTCCTGCCCCATCCTCACAATCCTTGCTGTATGTGAGCACATCCATCGTTTCAGTCACTGTGTCATTCCATCTTGTTGAGAGTCTTTTTTTTTTTTTTTTTACTGACCCTTCACTTTATCAGGCATGATAACCTTCTACACGGAATGGTCTCTTCTGACAACATGACCAAAGTAGGTGAGATGAAGTCTGGCCATTCTTGCCTCCAAAGAGCATTCTAACTTGCCCTTCCTCCAGGACAGTAAAATGAAACCAAACCAGATGAGCAGTTACATTAAAGTAAATCAATCCCACCAGAAATAGAGGGACATTTAATATTTGAGGTGCCAATTCATTAGGAAGACTTAGGAATCCTAAATGCATGTGAAACTTACAACAGAACTTCAAAACATGTGAAGCAAAAATCGATTAACTAAAGGAGGGAATAGATTATCCACAATCATTTTTGGAGACTGTAACTGTAATTGTCTTTCAGAAATTGATAGAATAAGTACACCAAAAATCTGTAAGATATAGAACATTTCAACAACACAACAACACTGATAAAATTTATACTTACAAACTAACACACCTAGCTCCACTGCTCATATGTCAATTTGTCAGTCTGTGGTGGTTGGGTGTTGCTGTGATGCTGGAAACTGTGTTAATTGTATTTCAAATACCAGCAGGGTCACCTATGGTGGACAGGTGTGTTTCTTTTCTTAAATTTATTTGTGCTTTAGATGCAAATTTACAGAGTGGAGTTTGTTTTACATTTAACATTTCGTGTACATTTGGTTTCACTCCCCAGTTACCATCCCCAACCCTAACCCAGTCTCCTCCCCTCCCTGCCCAGTAACCCCCCACCCCATAGCCCTCATAGTTATGCACTCCTGTGTGTCCTGCATTTCCTCTGTGTGAATGTTGCCCCTCTGGTGCCCTGTGGTTGATTGCTCCAAGGGATGCATCTCCACAGAGTACATGGGTGCGTCACCTGGGGTTGAGTGGTCTGCATATATATCTTATTTACTATTGGGCTGAGAGCCAGCCCCTGGGAGTGAGTTTTATTTCAGGCCTGAAGTGTATCCCAGGGTCATAGTGTTGGGGGTCCCACCAGACTCCATCCAACCAGTAATTCTGGTCATTATTGTGGTTTTGGATTTTGTTCTACATTTTTCCTCCCACTCTATCCAGCATCTCCAGTTTTAATCCCTTCCCTAGTGGTTGGCATTGGTCGCTAGGGACCATCTAGTTCTTCTGGTCTCAAGGTCCATCACGTCCAAGGGCTGATTGCTTCCAAATGCCCTTGGTTTTTTGCACTCTTCTTTGCTTCTGATGATAGGAGACCATTAGCTACACCTTAGATGGTCACTTGACAGTGACTCCAGTTGCTGCTCATCAATGTAGGTTGTACAACAAGATTTTTTTTAATGTATTTTGTTGTGCCAATTGAGTCAGTACTATGGTCCTGAGTTGGTAGATCCGTTGGATCTCTCTCCCATCTGTTGGCTCTCTCTCCCACTGTGTCTGTCTTCTGCTGTTTCTGTAAGGATTGCGGGTATTTTGTATCACTAGTATCTGTGCAAGATTAGCCTCAGCTGAATCTATCCTTGGTCTAGAGTATGGTCCTGTTCACTGATCCCCATCTGATCTCAGATGTTTATGTGTTTATCTGTAGCCCGGTGTTTGGTGTTAATGGCAATGCAGTATTGTAGATATACTGGTATTAGCTTCTATTGTCTATATCTTATGTGCACAATTCAGTGTCCTCCCTTTCCCCAATGTTATCATGGTGGTCACAGACTCTTTCCATACCATCTCTCCCCTTGCCCACCTCAGCATGTGGCCCCCAACTAGCCCCAAACTATTCCCGCCTGTTCCCTCCCCACCCTAGTAATCTACAAAGTGAGTTCCTTTCCTTAAGCAAATCTTTCCTTGTCTTTTTTCAGTAATGGGCTCATACAATATTTGTCCTTCTGTAATTGACTTATTTCACTCAGCATAGTATCCTCCAGGCTTACCCATGTTGTGAAATGATGCATATATCCTTCATTGTTCTTTAATGCAGCACAGTATTCCATTGTGTGAATGTACCATAATTTTGTTATCCATTTATCTGCTGATGGGCATTTAGGTTGCTTCCATCTCTTTGCTATAGTGAATTGTGCTGTGATGAACATAGGTGTGCGTATGTCTGTTCATGTCCTGCCTCTCACCTCTTTAATATATTCCTAGTAATGGAATTGCTGTGTCAAATGGTATTTCTATTTTCAGTTTTTTAGGAAAACACCATACCGTTTGCCACGATGGTTGTACCATTTTACAATCCCACCAGCAGTGTGTAAGAGTTATGGTAGACAAGTTTCAGTGGAGCTTCCAGGCCAAGCCAGACCAGGAAAGAGGACCTGATGTACTTCTAAAAAAACTGCATTGTAACCCAGTTGTGAGGATTTTTGTTTTCTTTTTGTTGAGGTGTAATCCATACTGAAGGCTGTAGTCCCTGATCTTCACCAGGAAGTGCTTCAAGTCGTCTTCACTTTCAGTACGCAAGGTTGTGTCATCTGCATATCGCAATTTGTTAATGAGTCTTCCTCTAATCCTGATGCTGTGTTCTTCTTCATATACTCCAGCTTCTTGGATTATTTGCTCAACATACAGGTTGAGTAAGTAAGGTGAAAGGACACAACCCTGATGCACACCCTTCCTGATTTTAAACCATGCAATATTTCCTTGTTTTGTTCAAACAACAGCCTCTTGGTCTATGTACAGGTTGCTCATGAGCACAATTAAGTGTTCTGGAATTCTCATCTTCCCTGTGTTATCCATAATTTGTCATGATCCACACAGTTTAATATTTACTTGCATAGTCAATAAAACAGGTCTGATAAAACATCCGCCTGATATTCTTTGCTTTCAGCCAAGATCCACTTGACATCAGCAATGATACCCCTCTTTCCACACCCTCTTCTGAATCATGTGGATTTCCAGAAGTTCCCTGTCAATATACTGCTGCAACCATTTTTAAATTATTTTCAGCAAAATTTTACTTGTGAGTGGTAGCAATGATACTGTTTGCTACTTTCTGCATTCTGTTAGATCACCTTTCTTTGGGATGGGCACAAATATGGATCTGTTCCAATCAGTTGGTCAGGTACCCGTCTTCCAAATTTCTTAGCATAAATGAATAAGTGCCTCCAGTGCAGCATCTGTTTATTGAAACATCTCCATGGGTATTCTGTCAATTCCTGGAGCCCTGTTTTTGCCAATTCCTTCAGTGCAGCTTGAACTTGATCTTGGATATTGATCTTTATGCATTCCACTTCACTTTTAATGACTTCCAATTTTCCTAGATTCATACTTTGTACTTTTCATATTCTGATTATTAATGAGTTTGTGGCTGATTCTTCCATTTTGTGTTGTGCCACATCAGCAAATGGAGATACTGAAAGTTTTACTCTATACAAGTCATCAAGGTCAGCTCTACTTTGAGGAGGCAGCTCTTCCTCAGTCATATTTTGAGTACCTTCTGATTTGAAGGGCTAATCTTCTAGCACTCTATGGGACAATGTTTCAGGGCTGTTCATAAAGTTTTCAATGGCTAATTATTTCAGAAGTAGATGGCCTTGTTCTTCTCCCAGTCTGTCTCAGTCTGGCAGCTGCACTGAAACCTGCCCACCGTGGGTGACCTGCTGGTATCTGAAACACCAGTGACATAGCTTCTAGCATCCCAGCAGCACACAAGCCACCACAGTACAACAAACTGAAAGATGAGTGATGGGTTGTCTGATATAGTGCTAGAAAAATGACACCTTCAGGTTGGGAGACTCTCAAAATATGACTGGGGAAGAGCTGGCTGGCTCCCCAAAGTATAGTTGACCATTAATGACATGGATGGAGTAAAGATATCAGGACCTTCACTTGCTGCTGTGGCATGGCTTAAAATGAGAAGAAATAGAATAATCTGAACATAGAATGTATGAAAGAAAATTGGAAGTCATCCAAAATGAAATGGAACACATAAAGATTGATATTCTAGACATTAGTGAGCTGAAATGGATTGGTGTTAACCATTATGAATTGGACAATCATATGATGTACTATGCCAGGAATGACAACTTGAAGAGGAATGATGTCATAGTCATTGTCAAAGGTAACATTTCAAGATCTATCCTGAAGTACAACACCATTGGTGATAGAATAATATCCAGACACCTACAAAGAAGATAAGTTAATATGAATATTATTCAAATTTATACACCAACCACTGATGCCAAAGATGAAAAATTGAAGATTTTTTATGAACTTCTGCAGTCTGAAATTGATCAAACATGCAATCAAGGTACATTGAGAATTAACAGTGATTGCAATGTGAAAGATA
>NW_006921958.1:2640728-2641559 GCF_000298275.1 Orycteropus afer afer
ACCAGTGGCCTGCCATGTTGCCTGCTGATTTTGAGACTGTGCCATGTTACCTGCCAACCTTGGGTTTGTCAGTCTCAGTAGCCAGCAGCTGCATGGATTAGGAGATTCCTCCAGTTCCAGCAGTCCTGGAACAAGATGCAGAGCTGAAGCCCAAGGTCAAGAAGCCTTCACCCAGCCGCTAGAGCCGGCTCACTGACTTTTGACTTCTAGCCTCCTAAACTTTAAAAGATTAAATTTCTGCTTGTTAAAGCCATCCACTCGTGACATTTTTGTTATAGAAACACTATAGAACTAAGACCAAGATGATGAAGTAGCTCAATATCATCTGTGAGAACAAGGGCAGAGGCCGACTGCAAAATAGATCATCAATTGCTTTTATGCAAGTTCAAATTGAAGCTGAAGAAAGCTGAAAGAAGTCCACTAGATCCAAAGTACAAACTAGAGCATATCCCATCTGAATTTAGAGACCATTTCAAGGGTAGATTTATTGCATTGAACATTAATGATTGAGTACCACGTGTGGTAAGATGATGTCAAGAACATCATGAAGGAAGAAAAAACAAACAAACAAACACACTGCCAGTTGATCCCGACTCATAGCAACCCCTCCTTGGGTTTCTGAGGTGGCATCTCTACAGAAGTAGATTGCCCAATCTTCCTCCTGAAGGGTGGCTGGTGGGTTTGAACTGCCAGACTTCTGGTTAGCAGTCTAATGCCTTAGGCACTACGCCACCAAAAAAGGTCATGAAAAAGAAGGAAAAGAAGAAAATGGATGTCAGAGGAGACTCCAAAATGTGCTCTTAAACACAGAGTAGCTAAAGCAAATGGAAG
>NW_006921958.1:2647734-2654281 GCF_000298275.1 Orycteropus afer afer
ATGTGCCGTCGAGTCGGCCCCAACTCATAGCGACCTCCTTGGGTTTCCGAGGCAGTATCACTACGGAAGTAGGATTGCCCAACCTTCCTTCCGAGGAGTACCCTCCCCTACTAACTGAATGTAAGGTGGTTCATATCCACCCAGTGACACCATGGAAGGAAGACTGGGCAATCTACTTCCATAAGATCACAGCCATTTATAACTCCATAAAACACAGCTCTACTCTGACGTATCTGGGACACCATGAGTTGGAATTGACTCAGTGGCAGTGGATTAATCAGGGCTGGGACTAGGGTGAGGCAAGTAAGATAAACATGGCCCAGCCTGTATTTGCATGGCTCTGAGAAGAAGTGTCTTCTTGAACTCTGTGCCTTACCCACCTCATTTACCTTACTCTACTACCAGCTCTGGGTCTTGATTAAATACTGCTCTAGTCTCACTTAACAAATTTTAAAAACAAAACCCAAAAGATCAAGCTGTTTCCAAGCAACTTAACTGCATTCCAGAACAGAGCTCAAGAATATTCATAGAACACAAAAGCATTCAGCCCTGAACAAGATAAAATTCACAGTGTTTGAAACTAGTCAAAGGATATGAGGCATATGAAGAAGCTGGAAAATTCCTAGAATGAGGAGAATAATCAATTAATCAAACTTGACCTGAACTGTCACAGATGTTAGAATTAGCAGACATAGACATTGAAATAGTTATTATAAATGTATCCCACATATTGAAAAAATTAAGAATATAGAATGAAAAAATGGAATATCTAGAGATGAAAACTACGATGTTTGTGAAGAAAAATATGTTGGATGAGATTAACAGTGCTTTAGACATTGCAGAAGAAAAAGAGTGTGAACTTGCAGATACATCCATGGAAACTATCTAAAATGAAACATGCAGAGAAAAAACAATGAATAAGAAGAGTATTAATGGGCTCCATCACACAGGGTTGCTATAAGCTGACATTGATTCGATGACACCTAGCAACAACCACAAGCTGATCTCTAGATTCAATGAACTCCCAATTAGAATCTCAACAGGCTTTTTTTTTTTTTTTTTTGTAGAAGCTGAACAATTTATTCTAAAAGTCATATGGAAAGATAAAGTCTAATATACACGTAATTGGAGTTCCTGAAGGAGTGTAGTGCCCTTGTTTGTGGACTGGAAAAACTCAATATTAAAATTTTAAGGAGGCCTGGTGGCACTATAGGTAAGTACTTGGCTGCTAATGGAAAAGTTGGTGGTTCAAACCCACCCAGTGTCTCTACAGGAGAAAGACGTAGTGACTTTCTCTTGTAAAGATTACAGCCTAGAAAATTCAATGCAGCAGTACTACTCCATCACACAGGGTTGCTATAAGCTGACATTGATTTGATGACACCCTACAATAAACTGATCTCTAGATTCAATGAACTCCCAATTAGAATCTCAACAGGTTATTTTGTTTTTATTTTTGTAGAAGCTGAACAATTTATTCTAAAAGTCATATGGAAAGATAAAGTTGTTGTTGTCATTATGTGCCATGGAGTCGGACCTGACTCATAGTGAGCCCTCCTTGGGTTGCCAAGGCAGTATCGCTATGGAAGTAGATTGCCCAACCTTCCCTCCAAGAAGTGGTTGGTGGGTTTGAACCGCCACACTTCTGGTTAGCAGTCAAGTGCCTCAGGCACTATGCTACCAGAGGTCCTAAGGTAGAGGAGCTAAAAAAAACCAAAACAAATTTGAAAAAGAAAAATAAATTGGAAAGCTAACTGTAGTTCATGTCAAGACTTACTAAAAGCTACAATGTGAGTCTGTGGCTCCAAGACAGACAAATAAACTAATGGTGCAGAATAAGTAAGACATTTGGAATTAGACCTGCAAAAACATGGACTACTGATTTTTTGCAAAGGTGAAAAGTCAATTTAGTGGGAAAATGACTGGCTTTTCCAACCACCTTTTAATTGGATATCCATATCCCATAATTTGAGCTTCAATTCATAGCTTGCTACGTATACAAAATTTAACTCAAAATGGATTCTAGACCTAAATATAAGACTAAAAGTATACATCCTTTAGAAGAAAATCTCTATGATCTTCCTAAGGCAAATATTTCTTAGATGTGTCACTAAATGCACGGCCTGTAAAATAATAAATTGATACATTTTGCTTTATCAAAATTAAAAACTTCTCCTCTTCAAAAGACACTATTAGATGATTGACAAGACAAGCTGCAGAAGGGGAGAAAATATTTACAAAGCACGTATTTGATAAAGAACTTGTATCAGATTTTATAAAGAACTCTCAGAACTGAACAAAGTGAAAACAGAACATGTAACATTAAAAATGGGTGAGATGGATTGAATTGTGGTGCATAAAATGTGTGCTGTAAACCCTTGCCCCTATATTTGTGGATGCAATTCCATTTGGGAATAAGATTTTCTTTGTTATTTTAATGAACCCATACAAGTGTAGGATGCTTCATAAGTCAATCATTTTTGAGATAGAAAAGAGCAGATTAGGCACAGAAGAAAGGCAGCACAGATGGGGGAAGATAGATGCCACACTCCAAGAAGATTGCCAAGAAACCAAGGAACAGAAGCTGAAAAAAGACATGGATCTTCCCCCAGAGCCAAGAGAGAAAGCTTTCCCCTAGAACCAGTGCCACGAATCCAGACTTTTAGCCTCCTAATTGTGAGAAAATAAATTTCAGTTAGTTAAAGCCACCCACCTGTATTTCTGCTGGAACAGCACTAGATAACTAAGTCAATGAGCAAAATATTTAACAGATACTTCACCAAAGAAGATATATAGATGGCAAAGAAGCTCTTGAAAAGACTTTAAGCATTACTAGTCATTACTTAAATACAAATAAAGCCATAATGAGATACCACTTCACATGGACTAGAATAGCCACAATTAAAAGGACCGACCACATCAAGGGTTGTTAAGGATGTGGAGCAACTAGAACTCTCATACACTGCTGGTGGGAATGTAAAATGTTACAACCACTTTGCAAAACACGTTGGCAGTTGCTTAAAAAGTTAAACTCATAATTGCCATATGTTCCAGCCATTGCACTCTGAGATGTTCACACAAGAGAAAAGTAAGCATATATCAACACAACCTTGTATACACAAATGTTCAGAGCAGCTTTATTTGTAGTATCCCCAAATGAGAAACAAATCAAATGCCTAGAATATGTACAGATGCTCTTACAAATGAAAAAGATAGTCCTATAAAAAATGAGTAAAATGTTTGCAGAGATACTTCACAAAAGAATATAAACAGATGACCAATAAATACATGAAAATGTACTGTACATTATTACTCATCAGAGAATTGAAATTAATACCAAAATGAGCAAACATTTTACACTCATAAAATGGCTAGAAATTAAAAGCTGACAATAGTAAGTGTTGACCAGGTATGGAAAAGTTGGAATTCTCATAAATTGTTGTGAAGTTGTCAAATATTACAATCACCTTTGAAAATTCTTTGTCAATTTCTTACAAGAATAAACATACGCTTAATCACGGTTAAGCAATTCCACTTTTAGTTACTTACCCAAAATAAATGAAAACATAAAACCACAAAGTACTTGTATATGATTATTCATAGCAGTTTTAGTCATAATTACTAAAATGTGGAAATAGCTCAAATACCTATGAACAAGTGAATCAATAAACAAGTCATAGTACATCTACACAATATAAAACCACATTACAATAAAAAGGAATGAATAACTGATACATGCAAAAACATGGTTGTATACCCAAAACATTATGTTGAGCAAATAAACATAAACAAGAAAGAACACACAATGAATGATTGTATTTACACGAAGTCCTGAGACAGGCAAACTGACACGTGATAGTAGAGTTGGAACATTAGCTGGAATGGGCATATGAGAGCTATCTGGGGTGATAAAAAGTGTCCTGTATCTTGATTCTTGGTTACATTGATGTACATACTTGTCAAAACTCATCAAACTGTACATTTATAATCTGTGCATCTTATTATATATAAATTATGGATCAGCGAAAAGAGTATTGTGGGAAAAATATACAACAATCATAAACATATATTCCCCTAGAAAAGGTAACATTGAAGATAGAGTTACAACCAATGAAACTGGTGAAAACTAGATAAATCAACATTTATAGTAATTAGAAGTATCTCTCAGGAAACTGAGAGATTGATATACCAAGCAGTCAAAAATGAAGCAAATATATAGAAGATTGGAATAACATAACAAAACTGCGCTCTATGGAAATTGAAATGGTGATCAAAGACAATCCCTCAAAAAATTCTCAGATAGCTTTGGATGAGAGCTTTACCAAATATTTAAGGATTAGATGAATACTCTTAAAGAAGTTGTTCCAGAAAATACAAAATGAAGGAAATCCACCCACCTCATTGTAGGAGGCAAAAATAACCGGGATTCCAAATTTGCATACTACCAATACACGAAAGAAAGAAAAAAAGAATGTATTCCATTGATGAAAATGGATGCAGGTTTCCAAATAAACAGTTAGGTAATTAAGCCTACAGTATATTTTGAAAAAATAATTTAGTGGAGTTTTTCCTAAGAGTACAAGAACTGTTCAACACCAGAAATCCTGTTATTGATTGTTATGGATTCGTGGCCCCCTAAAATACGTATTGCAGTCCTGCCCTTAAATTGTGCATATGAGTCCAATAGGAAAGAGGGTTTTCGTTATGTTAATTATGTCATACCCCAGTAGGGTGGGTTCAAAATCTAATCACTTCTGAGTTATAAAAAGCAGAACAGATATGCAACATAACTAGGAGAAGGGGAAGACAGTGATGGGGACAGATACACCTACAATGATTGTTGGTGGCTGCTGGGCTACACAGAGAGGGCCTCCTTCAGGAGCCACGCCTTGAGCCTGGACTTCTGGCCTCCTGAACTGTGAGAAAACGGGTTTGTCCTGAAGCCATTCACTTGTGGTGTGAGTACTGCAGTACTGCTAGGTAACTACCAAACAAAAAATAAAAACAAAAACAAAAACAAACTCACTGCCATGGAGTCGAATCCGACTCATAGCAATCTCTCTTTGGGTTTCTGAGGTGGTATCTCTATGGAAGTAGATCGCCCAGTCTTCCTTCTGAGGAGTGGCTGATGGGTTTGATCCACCAGCCTTCCGGTTCTCAGTCAAATGCCTTAGGCACTACACCACCAGAACACCTGCTAGGTAATGTGATTGACCATGTCCTTGGAGTAAAGGAACAAAATGATTCTCAACAGATGCAGCAAAGTATCTGAAAAAGTTCAACATCTCTTTATGATTTTAAATAATTCTCAGGAAATTCTGCATATAAATGAATATCCTTAATGTGATAAATGCTTTGTATATCAAAAGTCTACAGCAAACCTAATGCTCTGTAGATCAGGATTAGACTCACTCCCTTTAAGGTTGGAAACATGACAAGTGCAAACACCACTGCTGTTCAACGTGATACAAGAGGTTCTGGGTAATGTTACAGGATGAGAAAGTGAAAGGATACGAAGAGAAGGAAGAGACACAGCTGTCATTCTTCCTAGATTTCATATCACCTACATAGAAACCCAACAGAGTTAACAGAAAATTGACTGGAACTAAAACAGAGTTTAGCAAGATTGCTGAATTCAAGATCAACTTACTAAAATTAGTGGCTTTCCTCTACACCAACATTAGCCAATTAGACATATAATAGAAAAAGAGATACATTCATGAGAAGAACAGAAACTAGGAAGTATCTAGAAATTAAGCCAGAAATAAATGCAGAAGGCCTTTATAGAGAAAAAAAAAAAATTAAAAAAGTGTGAAGGATACAAAAGAAGACATGAATCAATGGAAGAGAGATTAAATTTAAAACATTTAAAGGACAGAGGAAAACACAAACACATGAAGAGAGAGAGAGACCATATTTCATGGATGTTTAAAATTGTGAAATACCAAATTTCTTCACATTAATCCATAAATTCCATGTAGTTTTGTTAAGAATGCCAGCTGAGGTTTTTTTTTTTTTTTTTAGTTAGCTGACAAATTCATCCTGAAATGTACTTAAGCCACAGTGTCCACAAATTGCTAAATCTATTTTGAGAAAGAAGAGCTTAGAGTTGGGGAATTGGGTGGACTTGCTTTACCAGGTATGGAGGCAACCTAGTAAGCTATTGGATTAGTTTTTTATTGTTATGTAATGAATTACCACAAATTTAAAGACTTATAATACCAGTATATGATAATATAATGTAACATAATATGATAAGTTATGGTACAGTTCCATATCACATCACGTCCTAGCATATCTCTTTAGGTCAGAGACATGAAGGCAGCTTGGCTGGGTTGTCTGTTCAGGATCTCATACTGAAGGGTTGGCCACTTCATTCCGATGGGAAGGCTTGGGGGGAAGAAACCACTCCAATCTGATTCACGTATTTGATCAAACTCAGCTCCTTGCATTACAGGACTGAGGGTCCCACTGGCCATTCTTGCTTCCAAGGAGCATTCTGGCTGCACTTCCTCCAGGACAGATTTGTTAGTTCTTTCAGCAGTCC
>NW_006921958.1:2657226-2686047 GCF_000298275.1 Orycteropus afer afer
CATAAACAGTGACTATTCACATGGACCTCACTGGTTGGGATACACAGAAATCAACAGACTGCATCTGTGGAAAGAGATGATGGAGAAGCTCAGTATCAACAATCAGAACAAGGCCAAGGGCCGACTGCCAAAGAGACCATCAGTTGCTCTTGTGTGAGTTCAAGCTGAAGCTGAAGAAAATTAAAACGAGTTCACAAGAGCCAAAGTATGAGCTTACGTATATCCTGCCTGAATTTAGAGACCATCTCAAGAGTAGATTTGAGGCACAGAAAACCAATGATCGAAGACGTGGGTTGACATGAAGGATATCATATATGAAGAAAGCAAAAGGCCATTAAAAGGATTGGCAAGAAAGAAAAGACCAAAATGGCTCTCAGAAGAGACTTTGAAATTGCTCTTAAAGGTAGAATAGCTGAAATGAATGGAAGAAATGATTAAGTAAAAGAACTCAATGGAATGTTTGAAAGGGTGACTTGAAAGACAAAATAAAGTGTTACAATGAAATGTGCAAAGATCTGGAATTAGAAAAACAAAAAGGAAGAATATGCTCATTATTTCTCAAGCTGAAAGAACTGAAGAAAATAAAATTCAAGCCTTGAGTTGCAGTGTTAGAGGATTCTATGGGGAAAAACAAAACAACACTGTTTGTCTGTCAGTGTGTTGCCCTGTGGTGGCTTGCATGTTGCTGTAATGCTCGAAGCAGTGCCATCAGTATTTTAAATACCCGCAGGGTCACTCATGGTGGACAGGTCTCAATGGAGCTTCCAGACTAAGACAGACTAGGAAAAAGGACGTGGCAATCCACTTCTGAAAAAAATTGGCCACCGAAAACTTCATGAATAGCAGTGAAACACTGTCTTTGAAGTCAAATAAAATTTCATAATGAGTAGTGTGCAAAAACCTGGAGTTAGAAAATCAAAAGTGAAAGACACTCTGAGCATTTCTCAAGCTGAAAGAACTAAAGAGAAAATTTAATCCTTCAGTTACAATATTGAAGTAGTCTATGGACAACATAATGAATGATGCAAAAAACATCAAAAAACAAAAAAAAGATGAAAGGAATACACAGAGTCACTGTACCAAAAGCAACTGGTCTATGTTCACCCATTTCAGGAGGTAGCATATAATCAAGGACTGTTGGTATGCCAAGCTGCACTGAAGGAATTGGCAAAAAAAAAACACGGCTCTAGGGATTGACGGAATACCCAGTGAGAAATTTCAAAACACAGATGCAGTATTGGAAGTGCTTGGTCATTTTTTGCCAAGAAATTTGGAAGATGGCTAGCTACCTGGCCAACTGCCAAGAAGAGGTCTATGTTAGTGCCCATTCCAAGGAAAGGTGATCCAACAGACTGCAGAAATTATCGAACCATATCATTAATATCACATGCAAGTAAAATATTGCTAAAGGTAATTAAAA
Source organism: Orycteropus afer afer (assembly GCF_000298275.1). Lineage (NCBI taxonomy): Eukaryota > Metazoa > Chordata > Mammalia > Tubulidentata > Orycteropodidae > Orycteropus > Orycteropus afer. The sequence goes on from NW_006921958.1 coordinate 2,658,647, forward strand.
AATGTTTGCAGCAGTATATTGACAGGGAATATCCAGAAAATCAAGTCAGATTCAGAAGAGAATGTGGAACAAGGCATATCATTGCTGACATCAGATGGATCTTGGCTGAACACAAAAAATACCAGAAAGATGTTTACCTGTGTTTTATTGACCATACAAAGGCATCCAACTATGTGGATCATAGTAAGTTATGGATAACATTGTGAAGAGCAGGAATTCAAGAATACCTCATTGTGCTCATGAAGAACCTCTACATAGACCAAGAGGCACTTGTCTGAACAGAACAAGGGGACACTGCATGGTTTAAAATCAGGAAAGATGTGCATCAGGGTTGGAACCTTTCACCATAATTTTTCAATCTGTACGCCGAGCAAGTAATCCAGGAAGGTGGACGATATGAGGAAAATGGCATCAGGATTGAAGGCAGACTCCTTAACAACCTGGGTATGAAGAAGACTTGAAGCACTTACTGATGAAGATCAAAGACTACAGCCTTCAGTAAGGATGATGCTTCAATGTAAAGAAAAAAAAAATCCTCACAACTGGACCAATAATTTAATGTAATGATAAATGGAGAAAAAAATTGAAGTTGTCAAAGATTTCATTTTACTCGGATCCACAATCAACACCCATGGAAGCAGCAGTTCAAAAATCAGATGACATAGCGTACTTTGCAAAACTGTTGCAAAAAACCTCTTTAAAGTGTTAAAGAGCAAAGATGTCAGTTTGAAGGCGAAGATATGCCTGACCCAAGCCATGGTATTTTCAATAGCCTCATATGCATATGAATAGGGACAATGAATAAGGAAGACTGAAGAAGAATCGATGCCTTCGAATTATGGTGAAGAATGTCGAATATACCATGGATTGTCAGGAGGAACAAATGTGTCTTGGAAGAAGTACAGCCAGAATGTTCTTGAGAAGGATGGATGGTGAGACCTTGTCTCACGTGCTTTGGCCATGTTATTGGGAGGGACCAGTCCCAGGAGAAGGACAATATGTTTTATGAAATAGAGGGCCAGTGAAAAAGAGGAAGACCTTTAATGAGATGGATTGACACAGGGCTGCAACAATGGGTTCAAACATAGCAAGGACTGTTAGGAGGACACAGGACCAGTCAGGGTTTTGTTCTGTTGAACAAGAGTTGGAACTGACTCAACCGCACCTAACAATAAGAATGTGCCATGAAGTAATGACTCTGAAACCTAAGAGGCAAATTTCAAAAATATATTACCTTAGTTTCTGATGGCTACCGTAAACCAAAACCAACAAGTAGGGGGCTTTAATGAACAGAAATGTTTTGTTTCATAGTTCTGGAGATTATTTGGAGTCCAGGGTATCAGCAGGGCTGGGTTCTTGCTGTGTGTAGTCTAGAGGAAGATCACTCTTTGCCTCTTTCAGTTTCTGGTAGTCCCAGATATTCCTTGGCTTGTACACCTCACATGGTGCCTTCCCTGTGTGTCTCTGTGTCTGTGTCTGTAAGGGTTAGGATTAAGACCCACCCTTCTCTGGAATGACCCCCTCATAACATCTGCAAAGAAAAACCTGATTGCCCCAAACAAGGCCACATTCACACATCCAGGATTAGCCTGCCACATATCTTTTTGGGGGACACAGTTCCATCTCCCATATACAAAAAGAAGTGAAAATGTGGAGCTTGGACCAAATGTTCTCTAAGGATGCTCCTAGCTTCTGTAGTCTTGGTGATCTCTCTCAGGAAGCCCTCTCTGACTCCCTAAGGCTTGCCAATTTCTTCTTGAACACTCCTCAATACCAGCTCCTATCTCTCCAGTAGGTCTTTCTTGGGAAGGCACATCTTGCTGGGGGTGGAGGTAGGGTGCAGAGGAAGGTGGCTGCAGCATGCTTAGAACCTGAGACACATTGTTACACTGTTCACAACATGAGCTGTGTCTCCCAGCTGGAGGATTATATTCTGCACCCCACTAATACCAAGGGTGGTCACTGTCAAGGAGGAGCTTCATGAGCTAGTGAGGTTTCCATGACCTGGAGGCCAGCAGTGTCAGGTGAAAACCGTGATGACCACCTGGGTTCTGGAGCAAAGACAACATAGAGCATCCAAGGCCCCTAAAGGTGGACATGCCAGGTGTGTGAGACATCAATGTGTATGCCTGGAAGTCAGTGATAGGTGGGGACTGCTTGTTGCTAGAGAATACAAAACCATTTGCCACTGAGTTGATTCTGACTCACAGACATCCCACGTGTGTCAGAGTAGAACTGTGCTCCATAGGGTTTCCAATGGCTGATTTTCAGAAGGAGATCACCAGGCCTTTCTTCTGAGGTGACCTGGGTGGACTTGACCTCCAACCTTTCATTAGCACCTAAGTATGTTACCTAAACTCACCAGTGCAGGGTCTCTGTTTAGGGACCCAAAATCCTGTTACCCTCTTCTCTCTAATTCTGAAAGTCCTAAGACTTGATTGTGGCTGGGACAATGAGGAAGATTTTGAAAAACTTCCCCATTGCCTTGTGCTCTGTTGGAGTGGGTCATTAGTAGATACTCAAGAAGTCCCCTGTTAAGTGACTGGGGAGCTGTGACAGCTCCCACTGGTCCTCAAGTAGGTCGCTGTCAGGGTCCCACCCTCTCTGGACATGGACAAGAGCCTTCCGAGCGTTCTCAGTTCTGGATTCCATCACACTGGAGGGCCGAGAAGCTGCACGAGGACATCAAGTGTGGGATGATAAAGTGATGACTCATGTCCTCCACCTGGGCTGCAATTATTTAATTTTCCTGGAAACGCAGCACCATCATGATAAGTACTTATCTGATTTGAAGGCAGATGAATGCCCTTAATAAGAAGTGTACTCCCATTACCACTCAGCATGTCCTGTTGAAAGCTCCCCTGATTAATCAGCCTGGCTTGGTCATCCTTGTTAAGCTTGGTCACCCACATAGTCCAGCCCACACAGACCAAAGGAATGAAGGGAAGAAGGCAGGGTGCTCTGAAACTTTAAGTTCCCTGTTCTTTGTTTTCAAGTTCTTTAGACATAACTTTCACCCTCTGTTCAGTTTGCTCCAATTGTTCCACACACTCCAATCAACCCATTCAAAACTTCTAGAATCATCTTTCATCTACTCCAACCCCTACCCTCAACTTCTGCAGGCCTGCAAGTAGCTTCCTGTTCCCTCAGTGCAGGTCAACAATGTTGGGGAGCTCCTTTCTTTGAGGCAGCTGCCCCATCTTTGCACGCCTATGGCCTGTGGACTGCCTGTCTCGACTGGAGTCTCTGTGCACCCAGGCATGAGCCATGCCATCCTGCCTCATCCCTTTGCTCTTGAGTTGCAGCAGCTGAGAAGATCGAAAGCAAGAAAATGGGAATAAGAGGGGTATAGTGTGCCTAAGGCACTTGACTGCTAACCAGAAGGCTGGCAGTTCAAACCCACCAGGCACTCCTCAGAAGGAAGGTTGGGCAATCGACTTCTGTAGTGATACTGCTCCAGAAATCCAAGGAGTGGTCACTACGAGTCAGCTCCGACTTGATGGCAGTGAGTTAGAGGGTACAAGAAGGGATGGTGTGGACTTGCATTGAAACTAATCAAGAAGTCTTCATTCAGCTCATGGTGAGATGGAGGCTGGTGGATTGCCTCCTGCCATAACCAAACACCACAAAGTGGGTGATTTTTAGGAATGAAATTTATTACCTCACAGCTCTGGAGGCTGGGACTGACTACTAAATCAGAATGATGGCAGGACCAAGTTCTCTCAAAAGGCTCTTGGGGAAGAGGCCAAGTTTCTGGTAGCCCAGGCATTTCTTGGCTTGTAGCTACAGCATTACTCCAACCACTGTCTCTCTATTCACATGGCTTCCCCTCTCTGTGTCCACCTCTCTTCTCTTTATAAGGACTCCACCCATCTAGGATTAGGACTCACCCTACTCCAGTATGACCTCATGCTAACCTAACCGATAACATCTTTAATAAGACTTTATTTCTAAATAAGGTCATGTTCACAGGTACTGAGGTTAGGACTTCAGCATATCTCTTCTTGGTGGGGAGGGCATTCAATCCACAGGAACCCTGGTGGTACAATGCCTACATGCGTGACTACTAACCAAAAAGTTGACAGTTCAAACTCACCCAATGGCTCTACAAGAGAAAGAGCTGGCAATCTGTTCCCGTAAAGATTACAGCCAAGAAAACAGTTCTACTCTGTCACCTGGAGTCACTATGAGTTGGAATCAATTCCATGGCACCAAAGAACAACAACATTCAATCCAAAGCATTTCTCATTTCCTTGAAGGATCTCCTGTGTCCAGGGTCTGGCCCTCACTTGACTTCGGTGGCTTGGAGGTGGAGTCTATGACCAAGCTCACAGAACCAGGAGCCAAGGTGGAAATATACTGTGACAAGCACAGCCTGTTACGTGGCTTGCCACCAGTGCAGGCACGATGGATGCATTCTTTCTGCAGTCCATAGGAAGGCAAGTCATGACCAAGTGTCTAGTTGGCTTGGAATCAGAGCAAAGGTGGTGAGGCGCTTTCATTGGGAGGTAGCAATGGGTTGTACAATCCACAGTCTGTACACATGATGGGAGGGTCAGGGACTGCCACACACCTCCACACTGGCCTTGACTCAGATCTGCTCTTGTTCCTGTGTGCCCTTGGGTGGGGTTTCTGAGGAGGTAAATCTTGATGGAAGCAGATTGCCCAGTCTTCCTATTGTGGAGTGGCTGGTGGGTTTGTACCACCAACCTTCTGTTTAGTAGTCCATTAGCCAGGTAGCTTGAACGGTGCTGGGCTGGACACTGCCACCCTCTGCCCCAGCTCTCACTGTCAGGGATTCCCCAGATGACTAGTGCTCTTTTTGATAACAAGTCTTTCTTTACTCTGATTGGACTGATCTTTCTTTACTCTGATTGGACAGGCCTTTCTTTAGTCTGGGGAGCCTGTGTATACTAAAATGGCCTGCATTCTTGCCCTTCCACTCGGATTTTACACTGTACTTCCAGAAGGCACTTTGCTGTTCTTATTGCCATATTTGGGGAGAGTTGCCCTTGAACCCTGGATGCTGGGGCTAAGAGGATGGACTTCAGGTTGAGACACATGCTAGGTCTGCAGCCATGTCTCTCCCCTCACATCGGCCACTCAGCTCAGCTGGCCACCGTAAGACCATTGAGTGTGGTCAATGTGGCTTTGTCAACGGGGATTCTGAGCACTGAAAACTGTTGTGGGTTTATGTGTGTCCTCCAGAGATCTGGTAAGTCCTAACCCCCTGTACCTGTGAAAGTGGACTTGTTTGGGAATAGCATCTTTGCTGATATAATCAGTTAACTTCCCATGAGGTCATATTGGAGTCGGGTGGGCCCTAATCCAATATGACTGGATTCTCATAAAAGAGGAAAAGAGACACAGAGACAGATGGAGAGAGAAGACGCCATGTGAAGACAGAGGCAGAGATTGGAGTGACGCTGCCACAAGTCAAAGCATTTCTTGGGCCACCAGGAGCTGGACGAGCAAGAAAGGATCTCCCCCCAGAGTTTCAGGGAGCACAGTCCTGCTGACACCCTGATTTTGGACTCCCAGTCTTCAGAACTGGGAGGGAATACATTCTTGTCGCCCCCACTATGTGGTCCTGTTTTACAGTGGTCCTAGGACACTCCTGCCAGTACCTGCCAAATGCTCACTAGAGAGGCACAGCTGGAGATACCCTGGACAATTGAGGTTAGTTGTAGGCATGTGTTCTCCCCTCTTCAGCTCCTGAACTTTTTGGGCATGGGGGACAGGTCTGCTGCTCTGCCTGCTGCTGTTCACAGGCCACCAGGACTTCGAGACAAGACCAGAGAGGTTGGGCAGGACCTGCAGTGTCAGGAGCAAGCACAAGGATCCATCAGCACTCCATGCATGAAGGTTTCAGCCCGTTCTCAGAGACATAGTGCAATAAGAGGCCCCTGGAACCATGTACCTCTACCTCTCCCAGCTTGTGCAGTGGGGTACCCTGAGGCAGGAGGGTCAGAGGAAGACTGCCCAGCCCCACTGCATGATACTTGAGGTGGGACTAGTGTCTGGCTATGGTTCCCCTGATGTTGCTTTTCGGTGCCATGAGAGAGCTGCTTTGACACCCTGTCTTTAAGGAGACATTTGGAGGAGGAAGGAGGAGGGAGTCCTTTACTCTGGGCAAGGAGTTCGATCTTTGATCTGTTTCTGCCTTCCCTCGGTGGGGTGTATGTCCTCCCAAGACTGTGCAGGATGCACGTGATGTCTCTGACAGCATCTCACCTTCACCTGACAAGAGCTGACACACCACACAGTGAGAATTGATGGCTAGGCCAGGTGCAGAGATGCTTTGGGGTGTGGTGGGGCCATGCAGGGAATGCCTAGGTGGCAGTGCAAACAGGGAGTGCGTTTGGCTGCTAATCAAATGGTTGATAGTTTGAGTCCATCTACAGGCACTTTGAAAGAAAGGCCTGGAGATAGACTTCTGAAAAATCAGCCATTGACAGCCTTGTGGAGCCCAGTTCAGCTCTGACCCCCATGGGAGCACCAGGAATAGCAGTTGACTCACTGGCAACTAGTTAGAGTTTTGGTTGCCAGGGCTGCGTGCACCCTCTGTAGCCCTGCTTATTGGGGACAGGCGACTGGACTGCATGTCGCTGCTGAGTGCTGAGCTGGCAAGTTGAGGGGTCATAAAGCAGGGACAAAAGGACTAAGATGCACCTGACCCAAGCCATGGTATATTCAGTTGCCTCATATGCATGTGAAATCTGGACAGAGAATTAGGAAGACTGAAGAATTGATGCATTTGAATTATGGTGTTGGCAAAGAATATTGAAAATACCATGGACTGCCAGAAGAACGAACAAATCCATCTTGGATGAAGTCCAGCCAGAATGCTTCTTAGAAGAGAGGATGGTGAGATGTTTTGCCTCTGCTAGTTTGTTAATGTTGTTAGGAGGGACCAGTCCCTGGAGAAGGACATCATGCTTGGTCAAGGAGATGGTCAGCAAAAAAGGGAAGACCTTCAATGAAATGAATTGACACAGTGGCTGCAATGATGGGCTTAGGCATAGCAGTGATTGTGGGGATGGCACAGGCCCAGGCAGTGATTGGGTCTGTTGTACATGAGGCTGCTAGGACTTGGAGCCAAATCAAGGACACTTGACAACAAGGTGGGAATGGGCACAACTCCACTTCTTTGGAGCCTCTCCAAATCCTGACCCCCTTCTCCACCAGTACCCACAGCCCAAGCTCCTTTACCCCTGGGTCCTACAGTGGATCCTTGAAGTAAGAAGGTCACACTGTGAGGGGAAAGGAGACAAGTGAGACACCCCACACAACCCTGGGGTGGCCCAGGTTCCAGCCCTAGTTCTGCTCTGATGTAGCTGCGTACTCAACATGGTTGCTCATCTGCATCAAGAGTCAGAGCCAGGCACCAGTGAGGATGAGAAAGACATAGAGAGGTACATGGGAAGTACAGACAACAAATATGAACCCTTTTGCATATACAGTACTGAGTTGTCAGTGAAGGCAAACAGGGGTATATGGACGGATAGATAGGTGGACAGGCTAAACAATTAGGTATGTCTAAATGGGGAATGTATCCAAGATCATATATAGGGTTGGCAGACAATGGTCCTATAAGTTTATGTGAGTGATCAGAATTCCCAGGTGTATAGTAGAGCTGACAAGGGGCAAGGTTATAGTCATTGCTTGGTCATAGCCAGCTACCCAGAGGGACCGAGTAGTTGATCCTGCGGGCTTGGGACCATAGTTTCAGGGAACATCAAGCTCAATTGGCATAACATACTATACAAAACATTGTTCCACCTACTACTTTGGCGAGTAGCGACTGGGATCTTAAAAGCTAGCAAGCTGCCATCTAGATGCAACAATGGGTGTCTCCTCGTCAAGAGGAAAGAAGAAAACCAAATGAATGGAAACAATCAGTCCTAGCGACTGGTACACCATCTGATCTGCAACCTATACAACTATGAGACCAGAGGAACTAGATGGTGCCCGGCTACCACTGTCATCCACTTGGAAGGGATGTACGAGATCCTGCATAGAGAGGGAGAACAATGTGGAACAAAACTCAAAATCATTTGGAGGCAAAAAAAAAAAAAAAAAAAGAAGGTGGGGACCAGGTTTGCTGGTCCAATAGAGCCTGGTGAAACCACTGAGACTATGGCCCCTAGCTGCCCTTCAGGTCTGGGATTGAAACCACAACTGTGGTTTCCAGCCAAACAAAGAACAGGCAAGTGAGTTAAACATTTACCTCAAGTAGACACACACCCTGGAGAGAACAATCATGGGAGAAGGAAGGGCTGCTTATGCACAGGGAGACAGCTCAGGGTGCAGAAAAGTATGGAGGGATGGACACTGGGAAGAGGTAACTATGGGGAGGAAGTGGGAGGGGAGCTGTTGCATTGTAAATTTTGGTCAATGACATGAGACAAAGTATATGTGAACTGCTGTATGAAAAGTGAATTTACTCTGTAAATCTTCACCCAAATCAAAATAAAATTAAAAAAAAAAAAAGAGTCAGAGCTAGGCTCTGCCTCGCACATCTGTCTTTCTGTGCTCACGGGCTCTGAGGGATAAAGACTGAGCTAATTGCTCTATCCCCAGCATTGACCCAGGGCTGGGTGCAGATCCAAAACCAACCAAACAAACCCATTGCCATTGAGTTGATCCAGCCACATGGCGACCCTGAGTGTTATAGAGTAAAGCTGTACTTCACAGAGTTTTCTTGGCTGTAATCTTAGTAGGGGCAGATAGCCAGACCTTCCTTACATGGTACTGTTGGGTGGTTTCAAACTGCCAAACTTTAGCTGAATGCAAACCATTGGTACCACCTAAGAACTCAAAGGCACAGATCAAGGCTCAGTATAGTCAGAGCGGGACGAGCGTGCATGCACCAGAGGTGAAACTGGACCACTGACCTCCTCATTCCCCGCTCCCTCTTCAGCCTACTCCAGTGTGGCTCCTCCCACCACCCCACTGCTGTCCTGTGGGCACAGTCCCCAAGGCCTCTAGCTATTGTAGTCAGGTGACCTAGTCCTTCCCCTCTCTTCCTTTCTTGGTAGTACACCCTTTGGTCTTGATCTTCTCCTGCCCGAAGGTTGGACTTAGAGGGGCCTCATTCTGGGGCTTCCTTTCACATCTCTGCACCTCTCAAGATTATCTCACTTCCTCCCATGACTTGAGCACCATCCGAATGTTGAGGGTCTCCTGTCCAGACCAGATCTGACCTCTGAACTTGGTATATCAGCCTGCCTTTCTGGCAAACTAAATATGTCAGGTAGTTGGTGCTGCTGTAACAAAAAATATCACCAGGGGATGGCTTTAAAGAACAGAAAAGTATTTTCTCGCACCTAAAAAAAAAAAAAAAAAAAAATTCACCGCCATTGAGTTGGATCCAACTCATAACGACCCCTCCTTGGGTTTCTGAGGCTGTATCACTACAGAAGTAGATTGTCCAACCTTCCTTCTGAGGAGTAGCTGGTGGGTTTGAACCACCAGCCTTCTGGTTAGCAGTCAGATGCCTTAGGCACTGTGCATAGTTCAGAGGCTAGAAATCAGAAACCAGGGCATGGGTCTAGGGGAGAGCCCCTTGCCTATTTCAGCTCCTGGTTGTTACTTGTCTACTTGCTGCCACACTGGTTATGTCTCACGGTGACCTTACGTGTGACAGCACGAGGCATTGTGTACTTGCTGCCACACTGGTTATGACTCACGGTGACCTTACGTGTGACAGCGCGAGGCACTGCCCGGTCCTGCACCATCTGCATGCCGGCTGGCATGCTTGAGTCTGTTGTTGTTGGGTGTTGTGTCAGTCAGCTCATGGAGGGTTTCCCTCCTTTCCACTGAGCTCCTCCTTCACCAAACGTCTTTTTCTAGTGATTGGTCTTCCCTGATGATGTGTCCAGAGTAAGCACATTGCCATCTTGCCATCCTCGCATAGAAGGAGCACTCTGGTTGATCAGCTGCCAGTAATCCTTGGTGTTCCTGGGCTTGTGGATGCATCTGCTCTGTGTGTCTCGCGTCTCTGTCGATTCCACTCCTTTCATAACTCAGAAGTGTTTGGGTCCAGGACCCACCCTACTCTGGTATGCCTTCATTAACATAACAAAGACAAACTCTATTTCCCAACCGGATCACACCCACAGGCACAGCACAGGACTTCAGTACAGGTTATTTTGTGTGGTTTATTTTGGGGGGTCGGGGGTGACTCAATTCAATGCACAACAATATGGAACTCCAGAACTGAGCCAGAACCTTCCAGTTTGCTCTTCCTTGTAGTACTGTTGGGTCGCCTAGACACCTCACCTGGTTCTGTAGACACCTTCCTTCACCAAGTCTGGTCTCCCTGACCCATGGACCAAGGGGCAGTCAAGGTGAAGACAGATTTCAGCTACATCAGCTCTTTCGCCCTCATTTTTCTCTCCAGCTTGGGGGGAAGAGTGAACTCTGAACTCTCTCCTTGAAGCACATCCTTGTAGCTGTGCCCTGTAGACCCCTTGAAGGTTTGCTCTCCCTCACTCTATAAGACCCCCATGGTGCTCTGGGTGCCACCATCACCTTCTGGTTCTCTGGGGGGCACGTGTCTCCTGCAGTAGGCTGTGAGCTCCTTCCGAGTGGCTCCAGACCTACCTCTCGGTACATCCAGTACCTGCCCAGAGCATGGCATATGAAAGATACTCAGTCAGTGCTGGATATTCACAGCTCTGAGCCCTGGGACTTGCACCCACTTGCATCTGGGAATCTGTAGCTTGGGTCACCAACACAGGATCCAGTCCGAAGCCTTTCCGCGAACCCTGTGGCCCACTGGGAGAGCGGAGCTGCCTCTGTGGGTAGCAGTACCTCCCCAGCGTGGTTTGAGGCTCCTTAGATAGGCTGCTTAGGTCTGGCCTCCTTGGCTCCTGCCTCCTCTGCCTTGTTTTGTGGTTGAGCAAAGCAGGGCTTTAAAGGGAATTTATTTTTCCAAATTACAGAACAGAGAACACAATGTTTAGGAAGAAAGCACATTGCTTACATTTGAAAAAAATTAGCAGCATTATATAATGAAAGGCGCTTGAAAGGGCTGACTCACCCCGGGCTGACATCCATCTTTGACTCGTTTTCGAGATACTCATAAAATTACATCCTGTTAATTTAAGACTTCTTATGCTAATGTTCAGTCAATTTTATTTGCCAAAGAAATTTATTGGTGGCCTCCAGGGTAACAGCCGTGTTTGATCCAATTATGTGGGATCCTTGTTAAAACACCAGGCAAGGAAAGTCAAACAGAGTTCCATGTTAGGGCCAGCAGGGTGAGGAGGACAGTGTTAGGATGGTTCTAGGTGAGGCTGGGGTAGGCTTTCCATGACCCTCCAGACAATGCAAAAGACCAGGGAACCAGGACAATGCAAAAGACCAGAACAGCCCCCGGTGTCCCCAACAGTGAAACCAGAGGCCATTGAGTTACTCACAGAAACTCCATGTGGTCAGAGTAGAACTGTGCCCCACGGGGTTTTAGTAGTTAGTTTTCTTTTAAGTACATTGCCAGTCTTTCTTCTGAGGTGCCTCTGAGAAGACTTAAACTTCCAAACTCTGGGTTAGCAGCCCAGCAAGTCAACCCTTCGCACCACTTGGGGACTCCTGTGGGCTCCCTGTTGTGGCTGTTAGAAGCCGTCAAGTCCATTCTGACTCACAGCGCCCCTAGAGGACAGAGTGGAACTGCCCCATAGGATTTCCAAGGCTGTCAATCTTCACGGAAGCAAAGCCCAAACCACACCCACTGCCGTGGAGTCAATTCCGACTCACAGTGCCCCTAGAGGACAGAGTGGAACTGCCTTGTAGAGTTTCCAAGGCTGTCAATCTTTACAGAAGCAAACTGCCTCATCTTTCTCCCATGGAGCAGTTCATGGGTTTGAACCGTTAACCTTTTGGTTAGCAGCCAAATGCTTTAACCACTATCCCACCAGAGCTTTTAATTTCACTTAAAATTATTTTGTTCGGCCCGAGCAGGTCCAGTTCACCCCTACAGGTGCCCAGAGGAGCTGTTTATCCTTAGAGACTTCCTGGGGGGCGGGGTCAGAAACTGGAGCTACAGGAGGAGCAAGCGGTTGTTCTGTCTCTGGTGAATCTAGGTGGCCCCATGTGTGTCAGAGTGGAACTATGCCCCATGGGTTTCCAGGGGCTGATTTTTCAGAAGTAGATCATCTGACCTCTCTTCGGAGGAACCTCTAGGTAGACTTGAACTGCCAATTGCTTGGTTAACAACGAGCATATTATACCTTTTGTACCACTCAGGTGCGTGGTCCAGACTCTTGCTTCACAGGTGAGTGGGCAGAGCCATAAAACTATTGGCTTTCTTCCTGGGCTGAAATCCACACAAGAATCTTGAGGCTGCCTGGTGCACACTGCCTTTGAAAGTTATGTAAGAGTGATGTGTGGGTGACACGTGGATTTACAAATGGCATTTTTGTAAGTTGGTGTTGGATGCAAATTTATATTTGGGCCCCAAACTAGGTGGGCTTCCTGGATGTGTAAATCTGGGCCCTCACACAGGGCCCTGCATTCTGGGGTCCTGTCCAGGTTTAGTCTTCTGCGGCTGCCATCTTGAAATTCTTAATTGGGTGCCCATATTTGCATGTTCTTCCAGGCCCTGCAAGTCACGCAGCTGGCCCTGCCCCCATGGGTGGGGTCACAGAGCAGAGAAGGGCAAGGGGCTGACTAGGACTCTAACAACCTTCTCCTTTCTGCTGGACTAGCAATAGGTTTGGCCATATCCACTGGCTACTCTCCAAAGGCATGACCTAGATCAACGTGGTGCCTGCCTTCTGGTCCTGGCTCTGGGCCCTGTGAGCCCTCTGGAACCCAGGGCCAATGCACCAGGGAAGCATGCACCATGGCCTCCTTTCTAGTGGCCAGAGAGGAACAGTGGGTGGCTCCTAGCTATGACTTCTTCCTCCCCATCTTCAAGGAGAATCTCAAATGTGGAAACTGATGCACTCATCATGACCAAACCACAGTGACTACTGGCCTTGCCAGGCCCCTGTTGGGCAGAAGGCTCTGGTATATGGAGGACATGGTCCTGTATAGCCCAGATCAGAGAGCACAGGCAGGTGGCATCAGTGCATCCCCTCCAGGCATGGGTCCAGCACCAATCTCCAGCCCTTCCTCACCCACAGACACATGGGCATGACCAGCCCCATAGTTGCCTCAGATAAGCATTAGAGTAAAGCATCAACTCTGATGGTCAGGAGCACAGATGATGATTTTAGATCTCCCTGGAAGGGGGGTGACATGCAGGATGTCATTATGGGTTACTGTGGCTTTCTAGTGGGGCTGCTGTTTTCCACATCCTTCTGCTGGGGAAAGCCAAATGTACTACAACAGCAGCAGCATCCCAAGCCCTACATCACACAGTACTGGTCCAGCCTCTCTGGATGCCTGTCAGAGGCATACCCGGCTCCAGGAGGACCAGCTCTTTCCCTGTAGCTACAGAAACCTGGTCATGGCAGCTGTTCACTTGAATTCTGTACAGGCTGGCAATTCTCCTTCTGTCCATGCCCTGGGTGTCTTGAGCTATGGGCCAGGCTCTGAGTGGGTGCCCAAGATGAACCACCTCCACACCTGCTTGAGAAACTGACAGCATCGGGGATATGGGGAGAGCGATAGACCACCCTTTGGGACCACTCACTGAGGACTCATTTCTCTGACCAGGAGAAGCTCCTGCCTGTTAGCCATGATAGCAAGTGTTATGGGTCCTGACCTGCTGGTTTTCTCCCTGTGACTCCAGGACTCATATAATATCTTGAGCTGGATTTTGCTTTAATGAACTCTGCCTTGTGTTGCACTCATACTCCCATTACATTTTGTACTTGAGTTGTTGTGTCCATCCATCCATTCATCCATCCATCCACTCATTTGTTTATCTATCCATTTCATCAATCTGCCTATCCATCTATCCATCCATCCACCCACCTATCCATCCATCCATCCATCCTTCCTTCCTTTCATTCATCCATCCTCTCTTTCATGTCACAAACATTCCCTGACCCCCTCCTCTGTGCCTTGTCTGGAGGGACTCATGAGGACACAAAGTGAAATGAGACTCAGACCTGACCTTGAAGAGCTTGCAATCCCTTGACACCTTGGAATTCAAACCTCTCTCTTATAAATGGGGAAACTAAGGCCCAGAAGGGAAGGGACCTTATCTCCTGTAGCCTAGGGTCTAGTTCAAGAGACAGACACTAAATAAGCAATTGTTGAATATAGTGAGAAGTGCTGTGATGAGGACACAAGATCTCCTGGGCTATATTAAGGGTACCGAGTGACCAGCAGGGTCAAGAGAAGCTTCCCAGAGACAGACTTTCTAAGAAGAACCCTATGGAGTGAGTTCCAAGCAGAAGCTGAGAATGGGTGAAGACCCAGAAAGAGATGAGTAGTGACTCAAAGACAGGAAAGGTGATCTGCCTCCAGGTCTAAGATAAGTCTGGGAAGGTGGACAGAGGCTAGGTCACACAGAGCATTGTGTGGCAGGTCAAGGGGTCTGGGGTCTGTCCTGGAGCAGAATCTCATCACAGGTGACATAATCAGGTGTTTCTTTCTGCAGTAGTGTGGAGAATGGACTACAGAACTGAGATGGAAGTTGTCTGAACCAGAGGTGCGGGGTAGATGCTATGACGAGTGGGGAGCAGAAGAGATAGACAGTGGTGGATAGTTTCAAGGGGGACTTATAAGATGGAGGGGGCAGCGGTGGTGCAGTGGTAGCATTTGTGCCTTCCATGTGGGGATTTGGTTTCCATTCCCAGCCAATACACCTCATATTCAGCCACTGCCCAACTGTCTGTACAGTCTTGGGTGTTGCTCTGAGGCTGAACAGGTGATAACAGAGCTTCTAGACTAAGACAGACTAGGACAAAAGGTCTTGTGATCTACTTCCTAAAATTAGTCAAAGGATAGCAGTGGTCCTATCTTCAACTGATCAAGGGGATGGTGCAGGAGTGGACAGTGTTTCATTCCATTGTGCATGGGGTTGGTCATCAAGAGTCAGAGACTGACTCAATGGCAACTAACACAACAAATATTAGGTCAAAGAAACACAACCCAGTGTTGGATTGAACATCCAGAGGGGAAGAGAAGAGAGAAGCAGTGATGGTGCCCATTCTAAGCTACAGTGTCAGGGATATTGTCATCCATTGACACAAGGGACCCATGAAGATGAAGGGGCTGGGGCGTGTGGGCACCAAGGGAGATGATGAGTTAGAGTGAAGACCCATGCCTTTGAGATACCTATGAAATGTCCATCAGGCAGTTGGAATATGGATCTGGAGCCCAGAGGGCTCATCTGGATCCAAGGTTCAGATTTTCAAACTACCCTTCTTTGGTGGGGAGCTCTGGTAGCATAGTACCTAAGGCACTTGACTGCTAACCACAGGGCTGGTGGTTCAAACCCACCAGCAACTCCTCAGAAGGAAGATGGGGCAATCTACTTCCGTAGTGATACTGCCTTGGCAACCCAAGGAGGGGTCGCTATGAGTCGGGTCCAACTCGACAGCACATAACAACAACAACAACAATTTCTTTGGTGAGAAATGAAACTTTAGGAAGAAGTGAAAACAAAAGACCCTGGTGAGCTAGGTGAACTGGAGGGATTAACTGAAGAGAAAGAGATCCTGCTGAGGTTAAAGGATTGAAGCTCTGAGGAAAAAAAAAAATGTTAAGTGAGCAAGCTAGAAGGATAGGGAGCTGTGATAAGAGAGTGGGAGTCTGAAGGTATGGGCTCAGAGGAGGGCCTTACAGAGTGTCATGGGATACAGAACATGGACCTGGGATGGCACTCCCAGAGATGAGTGGAAAAGGTCCCTGGAGGTGAGGAGGATGAGGATGGGGGAGCCAAGGTGCTGTGAGCATTGTCCTTTCCTTGGGGTGGGCCAAGTGAAGGAGGAGTGAGGATTTGGGGAAGAGAATGGTAAGTCTAATGAATGCCTCCATGAAGAGAGCAAGGTGGAGGTGAGTGATGGGGAAGTGGCTGGTGGGGCAAGGAGGACACAGGCTCTCTCTCCCCTGAGATGGAGTGGGTGGGAGAAAGCAGTCTGTACTTGAGAGGTGAGAGAAAGGGTCAGTGAAGAGTTTAGGAAGCATGAAGGAGGGTCGTTGAAGTCCCAGGGATCAGGTGTAGAAGTTGAGTACAGAGGCTGAAGTGGGGAGCACAGAAGATGATGGCATGAAAACTAGGGGAGAATTTCAACAAATGGTGCTGAAGCAACCAGGCATCATAAGCATGAAAATGAACCTCAATAGAAACCTCACACTTTACGTGAAAATGAACTCCAAATGGAGCATAGATTTGAATGTAAAATTAGAAAACTTTTAGGAGAAAATCTTTGGAACTTAGGTCTAAGCGAAGAGTTTTTGGATATGAAACCACAAGCACAATCCATAAAAGAAAAAAGATAAATTGAACTTCATCAAAATTTTAAAAATTTACTCTGTGAAAAATTCTGTTAAGAGGATTAAAAAAAAAAAAAAAGAGCTATAGACTATGAGAAAATATCTGCAAACCATATATCTGACAAAGACTTGTATCTAGAATATATAAAGACATGTCCAAAACAGTAAAAAGACAAACCATCCAATTAGAAAATGGGAAAAACACATGAACAGACATTTCACCAAAGAGAATATACAGATGGCAAATAAGCACATGAAAAGACGCTCAGGATCATTTGCTATGATAGAAATGCAAATGAAAACCATAAGAAGATATCACTACATACCTAATCCAATTCCCATCAAAATCCCAACAGCTTTCTTTGCAGAAATGGAAAAGCCAAATTTATAGGGAACTGCAAGGGGCTCCAAATAGCCAAAGCAGTCCTGAAAAAGAAGAACAAAGTAGGAGAACTCACACTTCCCAAGCTACATCAATACTATAAAGCTACAGTAATCAAACTGGTTCTGGCATAATGGTAGGTGTACAGACCAATGGAAGAGAATTGAGGGTCCAGAAATAAGCCCATACATCTATGGTCAATGAACTTTCAACAAGGGTGCTGACTCCATTCAATGGGAAATAATAGTCTTTTCAATAAATGGTGCTGGGTCAACTGGATTTCCACAAGAAAAATAATGAAACTGAACCCATATTTCACATCGTATATGAAAATTAACTCACAGCAGATCAAGGATCTAAATGTAATAAGTAAGACCATAAAACTCTTAAAAGAAAATATAGGAATAAAGCTTTGTGACCTAGTTTTCAACAATAGATTCTTACATATGACACCAAAAAATATGACCAACAAAAGACAAAATAGACACATTGGACTTCATCAAAATTAAAAACTTGTTCATACCAACAAACTGAAGAGAAACTCTACAGATTGGGTGAAAATTCTGGGGACTCGTACATCTGACAAGGGTTAAATATCCAGAAAATACAAAGAACTCCTACAACTGAACAACCAAAAGAACAACAACCAGATAAAAAATGGGTAAAGGGCTTGAATAGGAATTTCACGAGAGAAGACTCACAGAAGGCCAACAAGCAGATAAAAAAATGCTCAAGATCATTAGTCATTAAAAACAAAAACAAACAAAACGTTGTCGTCAAGTTGATTCTGGCTCTAATAGCAAAGTTGAACAGGTCAGAAAATAACAAATGCTGGAGAGGTTGCGGAGAGATTGCAACTCTTGTGCACTGTTGATAGGATTGGAAAATGGTACAACCATTGTGGCAAACGGTATGGTGTTTCCTTAAAAAACTGAAAATAGAAGTACCATTTGACCCAGCAATTCCATTACTAAGAATATATCCTAAAGAGGTGAGAGACAGCACACAAACAGACATATATACACCTATGTTCATCGCAGCACAATTCACCATAGCAAAGAGATGGAAACAACCTGAATGCCCATCAGCGGATGAGTGGATAACCAAATTATGGTGCATGCACACAACGGAATGCTATGCCACATTAAGGAACAATGAGGGATACGCGAATCATCTCACAATGTGGATGAACCTGGAGGACATTATGCTGAGTGAAATAAGTCAATCGCAGAAGGACAAATACTGTATGAGCCCATAACTGTAAAAAGACAAAGTGTTTGCTTGGGAAAGGGAACTCAGTAGGTTACTGGGGTGGGGAGGGATTGATTTCAGGCTAGTTGGGGCCTACACACTGACGTGGGTAGGGGGAGGAATATAAGGGCAGGATCTGTGACCATCATGATAACATTAGGAAATAGGAGGACACTGAATTGTGCACATAAGAGATAAATGACAGATGCTAATACCAGCCAATGTGTCCACATACTGCATTGCCATTAACACCAAACACCAGGCTATAGATAAACACATAAACACCCGAGATGATCAGACGGGGGTCAGTGAACAGAAGTATACTCTAGACCAAGGATAGATTCAGCTGAGGCTAATCTTGCACAGACACCAGTGATACAAAATACCTGCAGTCCTTACAGAAACAATAGAAGACAGACACAGAGTAATCCCTCATAGACAACCAGACACTATGGCAGAGAGATCCAATAGATCTACCGTCTCAGGACATAGTACTGAACACCAGACTCAATTGGCACAACAAAATACATCAAAGCCTTGCTCCACATCCTACATTGGTGAGTAGCAACTGGGGTCTTAAAAGCTTTCAAGTGGCCATCTAAGATGCAGCTAACGGTCTCCTAGCGTCGGAAGCGAAGAAGAACGTAAAAACAAAAACAAAAACAAAAACAAACAAGGGTATTTGGAAGCCATCAGCCCTAGGGCACAATGGCCCTCGAGACCCGAACTAGATGGTGCCCGGCTACCAATGCCAGCCACTCAGGAAAGGACCAAATCTGGAGATCCTGGATAGAGTGGGAGGGAAAACGTGAAACAAATCCAAAAACTCAATAATGACCAGAATCACTGGTCAGATGAAATCTGGTGAGACCCCCAATACTATGGCCCTGAAATACATTCAGCCCCTGGAATAAAACTCACCCCCAGGGGTGGGCTCTCAGCCCAATAGTTGATGAGATGTATACCTAGACCACACAATCCAGGTTGACCCACCCACATACTCTATGGAAATGCATCCTTTGGAGCAATCAACCATGGGACACCAGAGGGGCAACATTCAAATTGAGGAAATGCAGGACAAACAGGAGTGCATAAATATGAGGGGCATAGGGGGAGGCTTGCAGGCTAGGGATTGGGGGAGACTGGTTTAGGGCTGGACATGGTAAAGGGGAAGTGAAACTAACTGTACACGTAACATTGAATGTAAAACAAGCTCTTAAAATAATGTATGTGAACTGCTGTATGGAAAGTGAATTTGCTCTGTTCACTCGAATCACAAAAAAAAAAAAAAAAGTTGCTTCTGACTCCTGGTAACCCTGAGTGCTGCAGAGTAGAACTGCTCCGTACGGTTTTCTTGGCTGTAATCGTTACCAAAGCAGATTGCCAGGGTTTTCTTGCTCAGTGTCAGTGGGTTGGTTCAAACCACAACTTTCAGTTCAGCGTAGTTCTTGTTGCTGTGTTGTTAGGTCCCATCAAGTTAATTCCAACTCATAGCAACACTATACACAATAGAATGAAACACTGCCCTGTCCTGTGCCCTACTCACAACACTTGCTGTACTTGAATCCACTGTTGCTGCCACTGTGCCAAGCCATTTCCTCGAGGGTCTTCCTGTTTTTCTCTGACCCTTCACTTTACCGAGCATGATATCCTTCTCCAGGGAGTGGTCCCTCTGACAACATGACCAAAGTAAGTGAGAGAACGTCTGGCCAGTCTCACTTCCAAGGAACATTCCAGCTGCACTTCTTCCAGGACAGATTTGTTCATTTTTCTGGCAGTCTTCTGGTATTCTCTGCTTTCAGTTAAGATCCATCTGACATTAGCAATGAAAAGATATTAGCAGTATATCCCTTGTTCTACATCCTCTTCTGAGTTTGTAGTGCTGTGGTGGCTTGCATGTTGCTGTGAGGCTGGAGGCTATGCCTCTAGTATTTCAAATACCAGCAGGGTCACCCATGATGGACAGGTTTTAGTGGAGCTTCCAGACTAAGACAGACTGGAAGAAAGATGTGGCCATCCACTTCTGAAAGAATTGGCCACTGAAAACCTTACGAATAGCAGTGAAACACTGTCTGATATAGCATTGTTCAGTGCCATCGAGTCAGTTCTGATGCACAGCAACCCTATGTACAACAGGAAGAAACCTTACCCAGATCTGCACCATCTTCACACTCTTTTCTGTGTTTGAGCTCAGTTTTGCACCCACTGTGTCTATCCATTTTGTTCAGGGTCTTCCTCTTTTTCACTGACCTTCACAAGGTTCTTCTCCAGGGACTCCTGATAACATGTCCAAATCCCATCAAAAAAGTCTTGTAGCCTCTCTTCTAAGGAACAGTCTTCCTCTAAGACAGATTTGTTCATTCTAGCAGTCCATGGTGCATTCAATATTCTTCATCAATACTGTAATGCAAATGCATTGATTCTTCTTCAGTCTTACTTATTCATTGTCTAGCTGTCATATGCATAGAAGGTGATTGAAAATACCATATCTTGGGTCACGTACACCTTAGTCCTGAAAGTGACATCTTTGCTTTTTAACTTTTTAAAGACTTTTTTTTTTTTTTTTGCAGATTTGCCCAATGCAATATATATATATATATATATATATATATTATATCATATGATTTCTTGACTGCTGCTTCCATGGGCATTGATTATGGATCTAAATAAAATGAGATCAGGGTTGTATCCTTTCACCTTACTCATTCAATCTGTGTGCTGACCAAATAATCAGAGAAGCTGGCTATATGAAGAAGCACATGGAATCAGGATTGGAGGAAGACTCATTAACAATCTGTGATATGCAGATGATAAAACCTTGCTTACTGGAAAAAAAGAGGTCTTGAAGCACTTATTGATGAAGCTTGAAGACTACAGCCTTCAGTATGGATTACATCTCAACATGAAGAATACAAAAATCCTCACAACTGAACCAATAAGCAACACCATAATAAATTGAGAAATTAGAACTTCTGTTCAGTGCTGGGAGGAATGAAAAATTGTACAGCTGCTGTGAAAAGTAGGTTGGTGGTTCCTGGAAAAGTTAAATATAGAGCTATCGCATGACCAAGCAATTCTTCTCCTAGGTGTATACCCAAAATAATTGGAAGCAGGAACACAGAAACTTGTATACCAACGTTTTTCCACAATAGCCAGGAAGTATAAGCAATCTGAATGTCTATCAACAGATGAATGATAAATAAAAAGTGATGTACATACCAAGCCTTAGTAATCAACCATAAACAGAAATGAAGTCTTGATACATACTACAACATAGATGAACCTTGAGAACATTATGCTGGGTGAAATAAGGTAGTCACAAAAGGACACATATTGTATGATGTCACTTACCTGAAATATCTAGAACAGGCAAATGTATGGAGCCCAAAGTTTACTAACAGCTACAAAAGGGCAGGAGGGACAGGAAAAGGGGAAGTCAATGCTTAGGAGGCATTGAGTTTCTGTTAAGGGTGATGGAGAGATTTAGAAACAGATAAATGGTGGTGGCTGCAAAACACGATGAATGTAATCAGTGTTACTGTTGTAAATGCAAAACATGTTAAATCGAAAAATTATATATATATAAGCTTTTATATATAAGCTCTGGTAGCTTAGTGCCTAAGGCACTTGACTGCTAACCAGAAGGCTGGTGGTTCAAACCCACCAGTCACTCTTCGGAAGGAAGATGGGGCAATCTGCTTCCATAGTGATACTGCCTCGGAAACCCAAGGAGGGGTCGCTATGAGTTGGATCTGACTTGACAGCACATAACAACAACAACAACATGTATATATATATATGTGTGTGTGTGTGTGTGTGTATTTTTTTTTTTCTTACCAAAATCAAAACAAATAATGAAAGCCACAATAAAAAAAATATCAAAGATCCCTCAGTTGAGGAATATTCTACAAAATGCCAGACCAGAATTCCTCAAATAAAATAAAATAAAATAAAAGTAGATAATACCAAATGTTGACAAGAATGTGGAGAAACTGGATTTCTCATACATTGTGGTTGTTGAGGATGTAAAATGGTGCCACCAATCTGGAAAAGTTTGGCAGTTTATTTTAAAATTAAATGCACACTTACCATTCAACCAGGTCCATTTTCCTCCCGGGCATTTATCCCAGAGAAATGAAAATTTACATTCAAATAAAAACAGGGACACAGGTGCTCATGGTAGCTTTATCTGCAATAGCCCCAAACTGGAAATAATTCCAGGACCCCTCAATGGATGAATGGTACCTTGTACCACAGAACATTAGCCAGCAGTACAAAGAATGAACTGTTGATACAAGTAGCTACTTCAGTGGATCTCCAGGGCATTACATTGAGGGAAAAAATCCAATCCCAAAAAGTTACCCATAACATTCTCAAATTGATAAACTTATAGACATGGTGGACAGATTCTGGTTGGGAGGAGTTAGGGATGGAGAGAGGAAGGAAAAGGGAAATGGGCAGCCTTTTTGAATCAGACAATCATATGATCTACTATGCCAGGAATGACAAATTGAAGGGGAATGCCATCACCCTCCTCATCAAAGAGAACATTTCAAGATTATCTTAAAGTATGATGCTGTCAGTGATAGGATAATATCCATCCTCCTATGAGGAAGATCAGTTAATACTGTATCATTCAAATTTACGCACCAACTACCAAAGCCAAAGATGAAGAACATGAAAAGTTTTACCAACTTCTGCAGTCTAAAATTGACCA
The DNA here is from genome assembly GCF_000298275.1 of Orycteropus afer afer. NCBI lineage: Eukaryota > Metazoa > Chordata > Mammalia > Tubulidentata > Orycteropodidae > Orycteropus > Orycteropus afer. The sequence continues at coordinate 2,681,395 of NW_006921958.1, forward strand.
ACCATGCAATCGAGTTGTATTGATAATTACTAGTGATTGGAATAAGAAAGGTGGAAACAAAGAAGAAGCATCAGTAGTTGGAAAATATGGCCTTGATGATAGAAATGATGCCAGAAAGTGTGTGCTAGTATTTTGCAAGACCATTGCAAATACCTTTTTACCAACAGCATAAATGGTGACTATACATGTGGACCTTGACAGATGGGATACATGTTTGTTGTTGTGATGTGCCATCGAGTGATCTCCAACTCATAGTGACCTTATGTGCAACATGACAAAACACTGCCCAGTCCTGTGCCAGCCTCATGATCCCTACTATACCTGATCCCATCGCTATAGCCACAGTGTCAATCCATCTTGTTGAGGGTCTTTCCCTCTTTCATTGACCCACCACTTTACCAAGTACGATATCCCTCTCCAGAGAATGATCCCTTCTGACAACATGACCAAATTAGGCGAGACAAAGTCTGGTCATTCTCTCATCCAAGGAGCATTCTGGTTGCACTTCTTCCAGGACAGACTTATTAGTTCTTTTAGCAGTCCATGGTACTTTTGGCATTTTTGCCAACACCGTAACTCAAAAGCATCAACTCTTCTCAGGCTTCCTTATTCATTGTCCAAAGCTTGCATGCATATGAGGCAATTGAAAATGCCATGACTTGGGTTAGGCACATCTTAGTCTTCAAGGAGATATCTTTGCTCTTCAGCACTTCAAAGAAATCTTTTGCAACAAATTTGCCCAATGCAATATGTCTTTTGATGTCTTGACTGCTGCTTCATTGGCATTGATTGTAGAACCAAGTAATATCAAAGTCTTTGACAACTTCAGTCTTTTCTTCATTCATCATGATGCTGCTTATTGGTCCAGTTGTGAGGATTTTTGTTTTCTTTATGCTGAAGTGTAATCCCTCCTGCAGACTGTAGTCATTAATCTTCATCAGTAAGTGCTCCAAGTCATTCTCACTTTCAGCAAGCAAAGCACTGTCATCAGCATATCTCAGGTTGTTAATGATTCTTCCTCCAATCTTGATGCCATGTTCTTCTTCATATAGTCCAGCTTCTTGGATTATTTCCTCAGTATACGGATTGAATAAGTATGGTGAAAGGATACAACCCTGACACATGCCCTTCTTGATTTTAAACCAAGCAGTATCCCCTTGTTCTGTTTGAGCAACAGCCTCCTTGTCTATGTACAGGTTCCTCATGAATACAAGAATGGGATTCCCATTCTTCTCACTGTTATCCACAATTTGTCCTGATCCACACAATTGAATACCTTTGTTGTTGTTGTTGTTATGTGCCGTTGAGTCCAATCTGACTCATAGTGACCCCTCCTTGGGTTTCCGAGGCAGTATCACTACAGAAGTAGACTGCTCCATCTTCTTTCTGAGGAGTGGCTGGTGGGTTTGAACCACCAGCCTTCTGGTTAGCAGGCAAGTGCCTTAGACACTATGCTACCAGAGCTCCTTGTAGTCAATAAAACACAAGTAAACATGTTTCTGGAATTCTTTGCTTTGAGCCAAGATCCATCTGACATCAGCCATGATATCCCTCGCTCCACATCCCCTTCTGAATCCAGCTTGCATTTCTGGAAGTTCTCTGTCAATATAGTCCTGTAACCATTTTTGAATTATCTTCAGTAAAGTTTTACTTGTGTGTGATATCAATGATATTGTTTGATAATTTCCACATTCTGTGGGATCACCTTTCTTTAGAATGGGCACAAATACAGATCTGTTCCAGTCAGTTGGCCGGGTAGCTGTCTTCCAAATCTCTTGGCATAACCGAGAAAGTGTCTCCAGTGCAGCATCCATTTGTTGAAACATCTCAATAGGTATTCTGTCACTTCCCAGAGCCTTTATTTTCACAAATTCCTTTAATGCAGCTTTGACTTCCTTCAAAATCATTGGTTCTTGATCATATGCCTCCTCCTGAAATAGATGATCATCTACGAATTCTCTTGGTAGAATGTCTCTGTGTATTCTACCCATCTTCTTTTGATGTTTCCTGCATCATTCAACATATTGCCCACGGAATCTTTCAATATTGCAATCGAGGCTTAATTTTTTCCTCAGTTCTTTCAGCTTGAGAAATGCTGAGCATGTTCTTCCCTTTTAGTTTTCTAACTCCAGGTCTTTGCACATTTCATTATAATAATTGACTCTGTCTTCTCAAGCTGCTCTTTGAAATCTTCTGTTCAGCTCATTTATCCTGTTGATTCTTCCATTTGCTTTAGTTACTCTTTGTTCAAGAGCAAATTTCGGATTCTCTTCTGACATCAGTTTTGGTCTTTTCTTCCTTTCCTGTCTTTTTAATGACCTCTTGCTTTCTACATGGATGATGTTCTTAATGTTATTCCACAAGTCAACTGGTTTTTGGTCATTGGTGTTCAGTGTGTCAAATCTATTCTTTATATGGTCTCTAAATTCAGGTGGGATATAATCAAGATCATATTTTGGCTCTCATGGATTTGTTTTAATTGTTTCAACTTCAACTTGAATTTGCATATGAGCAGTTGATAGTCTCTTCCACAGTCAGCTCCTGGCCTTGTTTTGACTGAAGATATTGAGCTTCTCCATTGCCTCTTGTCACAGATGTAGTCAATCTGATTCCTGTGTACTATGTCTGATGAAGTCCACGTATATAGCTGCCATTTGTGTTGTTGAAAAACAGGTATTTGCAATGAATAAGTTGTTGGTCTTGCAAAATTCTATCATGCAATGTCCAGCATTACTTCTATCACCAAGGCCATATTTTCCAACTACTTGTTGGATACATAAGAATCAGAATAACATCTGTGGAAAGAGATGATGGAGAAGCTCACTATCAGTCAGAACAAGGCCAGAAGGTACCCGTGGATCAGACCATCAATTGCTCATATGCAAGTTCAAGTTGAAGATGAAGAAAATTTGAACAAATCCATGAGAGCAAAATATGACCTGATTATCTCTCACCAAAATTAAAGATCATGTAAAGAATAGATTTGATGGATTGAACATCAATGACTGAAGACCAGACGAGTTGTGGGATGACATTAAGAACATCATCCATGAAGAATGCAAAGGTAATTAAAACAACAGGAAAGGAAAAAAAAAAAAATAGTTGTCAGAAGAGACCCTGAAACTTGGTGTTGAACAGAGAGTAGCTAAAGTGAATGGAAGAAATGATAAGATTAAAGAGCTGAACAGAAGATCACAAAGAGAGGTTCAAGAAAACAAAGTCTAATAATGACAAAACCTGGGAGTAGAAAACCAAAAGAGAAGAACACACTCAGTGTTTCTCAAGCTGAAAGAACTGAAGAAAAAAAAAATTAAGCCTTGAGTTACAATATTGAAGGATTCTAAGGGCAAAATGTTGAAAGGTGTGGGTAATATCAAAAGAAGATGGAAGAAATACACAGTCACTGTACCAAAAAGAATTCGTCAATGTTCAACCATTTCAGGAGATAGTGTATGCCCAAGAACCAATGGTATTGAAGGAAGAAGTCCAAGTTTCACTGAAGGAATTGGTGAAAAACAAGGTCCCAGGGATTAAGAGAATACCCACTGAGATGTTTCAACAAATGGATGCAACATTGGAGGCACTCACTCATCTATGCCAAAAAAATGTGGAAGAGAGCTACCTGGTCAACTAACAGCAAGAGATACATATTTGTGTCCATTCCAAAGACAAGTGATCCCACAGAATGTGGAAATTATTAAACTATATCATTGATATCACACACAAGCAATATTTGCCGAAGATAATGCAAGAATGGTTGCAGCAGTACTCAATAGAGAACTGCTGGAAATTCAAGCCAGATTCAGAGGAGGACATGGAATGAGAGACATCCTTGCAAATGTCAGCAAATGCCAGAAAGATGATTATTGACTATGTAAAAATGTTTGACTATGGATCATAACAAATTAGGGATAACATTAAGAAGAATGAGAATTCCAGAACACTTAATTGTGCTCATGAGGAACCTGTACATAGACCAAGAAGCTGTCATTTGAACAGAACAAGGGATAGTGAATGGTTTAAAATCAGGAAAGGTGTGCTTTACTGTATCATTATTTCACTATATTTATTCAATCTGTATGCTGAGCAAAAAATCCAAGAAGCTGGATTATATAAAGAACAATGTGGCATCAGGATTGGAGGAAGACTCATTAACAACCTGTGACATGCAGATGATACAACCTAGCTTGCTGAAAGTGAAGAAGAGGTGAAGAATTTACTGATGACAATCAAAGACTCCAGCCTTCAGTATGGATTACACATAAACAAAAAACAAAAATCCTCACAACTGGACCAATAAGCAACTTAATGATAAGAAGAAGACGTGAAGCATTTACTGATTAAGATAAAAGACTCCAGCCTTCAGTACAGATTACACCTAAACAAAGAAGCAAAAATCCTCACAACTGGACCAATAAGCAACTTAGTGGTAAATGGAGGAAAGATTGAAGTTGTCAGGGATTTCTTTTAACTTAGATCCACAATTGAAGCAAGAATCAAGGAATCTTGATATATTGCACAGGGCAAATCTGATTCAAAAGACCTCTTTAAATTATGAAAGAGCAAAGACTAAGGTGCACCTGACCTATGCCATGATATTTTCAGTGGCCTCATAGTCACGTGAAAGCTGAACAATGAATGAATAAGGAAGAC
>NW_006921958.1:2686392-2696000 GCF_000298275.1 Orycteropus afer afer
TGAGCTGGAGCTGATTCAATGGCATGTGACAACAACATAAAGGACAGCAAGAGGGACCCTCCTAGTTATAGAACAGGGCAGTGTCTTGATTGCTGTGATGGTTACACTAATCTTCTCATGTGATAAAATGGCATAGAACCAAACACACACATGATAAACCGAGAAAGTATTTATGTTGTCAATTTTACTTGAATGCATGATCAACATCATGGAAACAGCTGTCAAGAAATCAAATGACATATCTCATTGGTCAAATCTGCTGCAAAAGATTTTGTGAAAAAGCACAGATGTCACTTTGAGGACTAGGTTGTACCTGCCCCAAGCCATGGTATTTTCAGGCACCTCATATGCATGTAAAACCTGGACAACGAGTAAGGAAGACCAAAGAAGAGTTGATGCATTTGGGTTGCAGTGTTAGTGATAAATATTGAATATGCCATGGACTGCTAGAAAAATGAATCAATCTGTCTTGGAGAAAGTATGCCCAGGGTTCTGCTCAGAAGCAGGGATGGCAAGACTTCATCTCAGGTGCTTCAGCCATGTTATCTGGAGGGACCAGTCCCTGGAGAAGGACATGATGTTTGATAAAGTAGAGGGTCAGTAAGAAAGAGGAAGACCCAAATGAGATGGATTGACACAGTGGCTGTGACATGGGCTCAACATAGCAACAATTATGAGGACGGTGTGAGACTAGGCAGTGTTCATTCTGTTGTACATGGGGTTGCTATTTGACTCAATGACATCTAACAACAACAACAACATACACACACAAATGCATGTTAGTGGAAAACCAAACCCAACCTGTTTCCGTAGAGTTGATCCTGAGTCACAGTGGCCTTGCAGGACAGATTAGAACTGCCTCATAGGGTTTCCAAAGCTATCATCTTTACGGGAACAGACTGGCAGCCAAGTGTTTAACCACTGCACCACCAGGCCTCCTTGAATGCATGCTAACTGGTGACAAATGAATGAGGTCTATGGATTATGTTGTTACTGCTGTGAGCTTCCCTCAATCCACCCCTTAGGCACGGAGTCCCCATACACAGCAGAGCAAAGCGCTGCCCAGTCCTGCGCCGATTGGCTATGGACTGGCCCATTGTGTCCCATATGGTTTTCGTTGGCTGATGCTTGGATGTGGCCACTGCCCTTCCTTCTCAGTCTGCCTCAGTCCAGAAGCTCTGCTGAAACCTGTTCAGTATCCCGACAACATGAACGCCTCCACTGACAGGTGGGTGGAGCTGTGCACGAGGTGCATTGCCTAGGAACCGAACCCAGGTCTCTGGCTTGAAAGATGAGATTTCTACCACAGAACCAGCACTGCCCCATCTGTGGATTATATTCATTGCCATCATGTTGATTCACACTCATAGGAACCCTATAGAATAGAGTAGAAGTGCGCCCATAGGGTTTCCAAGGCTGTAAATCTTTACAGAAGCAGACTGGCATATCTTTCTCCCACAGAATAGCCAGTGGGTTTGAACTGCCAACTTTCCAGTTAGTAGCCAAGCACTTCATCACCACACCACCAGGGCTTTCATACCAAGGTCAACTTCTGCTCTTAATAAAGTGCCATTGGGGGAAACTGGGTGAAGGGTACACGGGATCTGTCTGTGCTATTTTGCAACTTCCTGGGAATCTATAATTACCTTCAAAAACAACAACAATGGAAGGGAGAGGACAGATGCCTGCAAGCTTACATCTGGGCAAGGGCCAGGCACAGCAGAGATGCACGAAGTTGGAGAAAGGATGTGGAGAGCAGGTTCCTGCCCGCAGTAGGACCTGTCAGGTTGGAGTCTGGAAGAATAACTCAAGTATGTAGGAGGGGAGGGTCCCCAAAGACAGTGCCAGGAACAGGAGATGACCTCTGATCCTTGGGCAGATAAGGTACCCTCTGCCCTACTTTGCCCTGGGCTGTGTGTGGGGCAGGCTGGCAGGGGCCAGGCAGGGACTTGCACACAGCTGGGAGAACTGGCCCTGCTGGGGCCGGGCCCCGATCCGGTTGGAGCAAGGCTAGCACGTCCAGCCGCGGCATGTCCCGGGCTTTGCGGAGCCTGGGTTTTACAGCAGAAACAATTCAGCAGTCTTGTTGTGCACACTGGGAGCTCAGTGCATCCCACTCTCCCAAGTTACATGAGGACAGAATTTATCTTTAGCCTGAAGCCACCTGCTGGGTAATCTGCTTCTGTGTACCCGATGGCTCCCACCATCCTTACATTAACTGGAAACACTCTGCCTTTATTTAAAGCGATGGGGTGACATGGATGGGCTGGGCTGGCGGCCCCAGTGGATGTCCGTCCTGTGGCTGCAGCCTTGAGACCACCTGCCCTCTCTGAGCATGGGCCAGGCTGCAGAAGTTACACCCAGTCTCTCAAGGCCTCCAGCTCCAACAAGAGGGCACTTCACACAGGTGTGGGTTGAGAAACTTTTTCACCCATTGGTCACAAATTCTGTTTCTTCATTTCACCATTTTGGTCTGTCTTCTGGACAAATATTTAAACTGATTAATAAATATTCTGGAAGCGTTTATCCCCAGTGCTGCCCAGGGCTGGATGAATTGTGAAATGGATATCATTGTAATGATGTCTTAATAATGTGTCTGAGGTTTGGGCCTAAAGGAGAGCAAAGTCCCCTTGTATTCCTTTTCAAATTCTTCTGTTCCTTCCACGGCTGGACAGACATGTACCTGCACAGACACTCTCTTCTCTCTTCCTCTCTCCCTCAGAATTCTCCCCCTTCTGGTTCATTAACAGTCCCTGGGTGGCACCAATGACTGGCCCTTGACTACTAGACGAAAGATTGGTCGTGTGGACACACCCAGAGGTGTCTCAGAAGCCAGGCCTGGTCTGTTTCCATAAGGTCCCAGCCTTGGAAACCCTATGGAGCAGTTCTGCTCTGCACACATGGGGTGCCAGGAGTTGGAACTGACCCCAGGGCAGCTAACAACCACAACAATAACAGTAACAGGCCCATTATACATCTCCAGCTCCCCTTATGCTTCTTCCTTAGAAGCCAGAGTCCCATGTAGATTAAAGGGATTAAATAAAGGTGTTTAATAATTGAATCGTGTGCAAATGGATAGGTGAGGGAAGGACAGAAAGGTAAACACGGTCATCACACTCCTACATGTGGGCTCGAGGACATGACCCCTTGTGAAGGGAGGGGGCTTGCAGGTGGTCCTCCCACGGGCTTCACAACCCTGAGATCGGGACACTTGTCTCAGTCTTCCCCGGGAGATTAGGAGGTGCAGAGAGGGTCAGTACACACTTGTGTTTACAGAGCCAGGACCCAGCCCAGGCTTCATGACGCCAGGGTCTACACACCGTCCTTCGGCCCCTCCAGCCCCTCCATTGAGCCCTGAGTCTGCCTGGCCTAGTCTCCACACACCCCCTCTTTGCATCTAGGACACACTAACCAGATGCTGTAACTAAGAGGCGTACACAGTTTTACTATCTTTTATAAAAATTGTGGTCACATATGTAAAATTTGCCATTTTTTAACCCCTTTGAAGTGTACGGTTCAGTGGTGTTAATACATTCGCCAATGTTGTACCACCGCCACCACTGTCCAATTCCAGACCTTTCTCAGCACCCCAAATGGAAGCCACCCCCTTAAGCAATCACTTCCCATACTCTACCCCACCCTCACCACAGAGAACTGCTAATTTATTTTCAGTTATTGTAGATTTAACTGTTGTGAATATTTCACCTAGATGGAGCTACCCAACCTGGGGCTTTTGTGTCTGAGTTCTTTCACAGGGCATGATACTTTTCAGGTTCACCCACACTGCAGCATGACCAGCATGAGTCATCTATTCCTTTTCATGGTTGGGTAATATTCCACTGGAGTTCCTGGGTGGTGCAAATGGTTACCACACTCACCTGCGAACCAGAAGGTCAGAGGTTTGAGTCCTCCTAGAGGCACCTTGGAAGAAAGGCCTGGAAATCTACTTCTAAGAAATCAGCCATTGAAAACCCTTATGGAGTGCAGTTCTTCTCAGATGCACAGAGTCGCCATGATGGACAACTGACCGAACTCCCACTGGGTTTCATATTTCATTGGGTGGGAGTAGTGCAACAGTCGATCCAGTTGTCTGTGGAGGCTTCCTGAAGCACCTACCTGGGTACCTGGGGAGGTTAGCTTTAGCCTTATGGAAGGGAGCTACGGTGGGCAGGGACTTTGTGCTCAAGGTCACGACGGAGTTCCAGTGCCTGGAACAGAGCCCGGGGCACAGCACATGCTCAACAGACATTTGCTGGATGAATGAGCCAGTGGACAATGAGCAAGCTTGTTGCTGGGAGTAATGCTGAGAGCATTTGTGCTTTGAACTCGCAGAGGGAGAAGGGGAGGAATGGCTACCAGAACCACTGCAGCAACTTTTGGGAGCAGAAAGTTGTGCTCCACTCTCAGGATGCCCTGGGACAGTTGCATTGGACTCAAACAACAGTGTCTGTTCTCCTTGGAGCAGCACCTTGGAGGGAGTGCCTCGTCTTGTCTAGAAGCTGGGCTAGACACGTCTACCCAATATCTTCCTGTTGGGTGAGTTGTTGTTGTTAGACAACGTTGAGTCAGTTCTGACTCAAGTGACCCGATGTCCAACAGAACAAAACACTACCAGGTCCTGCACCATCCTCACAATCCTTGCTATGTTTGAGCTCACTGTTCCAGCCATTGTGTCAGCCCATCTCATTGAGGGCCTTCCTCTTTTCCACTGATGCTCCACTTTACCAAGCGTGATGTCCTCCTGGGACAGGTTCCTCTTGATAACATGTCCAAAGTAAGTGAGACGAAGTTTTGCCATCCTCGCTTCTAAAGAGCATCCTGGCTGTGCTTCTTCCAAGACAGATTCGCTCATTCTTCCAGCAGTCCACAGCATGTTCAATATTCTTCACCAACACCAGAACTCAAGTGTGTCGATTCTTCTTCAGTCCTCCTTATTTATTGTCCAGCTTTCACATGCATATGAGGTGATTGAGAATGCCATGGCTTGGATCAGGTGCATCTTAGTCCTCAAAGTGACATCTTTGTTCCTTAACACTTTGAAGAGGTCTTTGGCAATCCCAGCTGTAGAGCTATTGGCTTTTCTCCACTTCCCACAGGTGAGGAACATGCATCGCAGAGAGGCCATGTGACTTTCCCAACCAAAAGAGGACTCCAGAGTCCATGGTGTCTGTCTCACTCTGAAGCTGACAGTGCCCCCACACACACTGCTCACTGAGGCCATCGAGGGAAAATGCAAATGCTGCCAAATGTATTTTAAAAACCGAATGAGTTTTATAAATTTGAACTTGGTCCTTTTGTTGTTGTTAGGTGTCATTGAGTTGTTTCCTACTCATAGCAACCCGATGTACAGCAGAATGAAACACTGCCCAATCCCGTGCCAGCTCCAAGATCCCTGCTATACTTCAGCCCATCATTGCAGCCACCGTGTCAATCCATCTCGTTGAAGGCCTCCCCCTCTTTTGTCAACCCACCACCCTACCAAGCATGACATCCTCCAGGAAATTGTCCTTTCTGACAACATGACCAAAATAGGTGAGATGAAGTCTGGCCATTCTTACTTCCAAGGAGCACTTCGGGTGCACTTCCTCCAGGACAGATCTGTTAGTTTTTTAACAGTCCGTGGTACTTTCAGCATTCTTCACCAGCACCACAACTCAAAAGTATCAACTCTTCTTCGGTCTTCCTTATTCATTGTCCAGCTCTTACACACATACAAGGTGATTGGAAATATCATGGCTTGTGTCAGGCACACCTTAGTCCTCAAGGAGACATCCTTGCTCCTCAGCAACTTGAAACAGTTCTTTCGCGGTTGACCTTCCCAATGCTACACATCGTCTAATGTCCTGAGTGCTGCTTCCATTGGCATCGATTGTAGAACCAAGCAACGTGAATTCTTTGACAACCTCAATCTTCTCTCCATTTATTGTGATGCTGCTCATTGATCCAGTTATGAGGATTTTTGTTTTCTTTATATTGAGACATAATCCATACTGCATACTGTATTCTTCAACCTTCATCAGTAAATGCCTCTAGTCAACCTCACTTTCAGCAAGCAAAGTTGTATCGTCTGCGTATCTCAGGTTGTTAATGATTCTTGGTCCTTTTAGGATGTTGGAACGTGCAATCCATTTATCCATGGATTTAAAAGTATTTGAAATAAAGTTTCTCAGAAGAAGAAAAAAAAAGAGTGTGTGTGTGTGTGTGAGTAAGATGGTGAAGGGGGTCTGTTGAGGTGATAATAGGGTTCAGTTATTTGCTTTCTGTAGGTTTTTTCTCGGTAGAAGCTAGTTCCGGAAGAGAAAGTGTCGAGTGATGGGCAGACACTGAAGATTCCAGAAGCAGAATGTCTGTCTGCGTGTCCCCTGCCCCCATTGTGTGCCCTCTCTGGAGCTGCCTCACACAGCACAGGTGGGCAGCCCAGGGGACACGCAGCCTGCTCCTTCTCTAACCCAAGAGAGAGCCACAGTCTTCTCCCAGGAAGATCAACAACCCTGCCAATGGGATGAGTTCTTTGTAACCAAGTCTCCTTCTACCACGGCTTCCTCAGTGGTCCTCACACATGAGCCAGGGCACAAAAACTTCCCTTTGCTCAGAAAACCATCCTTTTGATGGTCTGGAGAGGTGTGTTTCAAGGTGCTCAGTTCTCTGAGAAGAGGGCAGGGCCATGCACACCTAACCATCTCCCAGCTGTCCTATAACCTCTGCTGCAGGAGACCAACAGATCAGCCCCCACCCATGAGGGACCATGACCTTGATGGGCTTGGGGAAAAGGCAGAGCTTTCCCCACCACTGGCTGCTGCAGATGTCCTAATGAGTAAGCATATCCTTCTTTCTGGGGCCCAGCCCATGTTGTACACAGGGACCTCAGCCCTGAGTGGGGCTCCTCGGCGTAGATAGCAGGGTAGGGTTGTCCTGTGGGTTCCATTCTTACCGGGGCATCATCTGCATCACCTGTCAGACTATTGATGGCTTGATCCTTAAAATGAGGGCAATGTGTCTGTTTCTAGAGGTGTGTCTTTGTTCACTCATTCACTCAACAAACATGGACTAAGCACCGTGTGAGCTCCAAGAAGCAAAAGGCAAGAGGGAAGTAGATCCCGCCCTCTAGGAGCATATAGGACAGGGACACTCTCATAGTTAGACCAACACATGTACTGTGTGATAAGCAGCCTTCTCCTGTTTGCCATTCCTTCGTTCCTTCCTTCACTGAGTGTTTATTGAAAGCTTCTTACGTTCCAAGAATCAGGGGTGCACACCCACTCATGAGTCTATATGTAGCAGTTAGAATGCCCAGCACTGCTTTGCAGAGTGGTCAGCAGACAGACATTCTTTGGATAATTGTGTAAGTGGTTTCTCAGACTCATTTGTGGAGAAATGACACCACAACAATTGGACCAGGTTTATTCAAAACTTTATATTTGATAACTGTATTTCAGAAGTGGGAGGAGAGAGATGTCAGTTGGGTATTCTCAAATTCACTGACCATTCATGCCACCTATCATGGGCCAGAAGCTGTACGGCTCTATGGGAACACAGATAAGAACAAAACACAACTCCAGCACTCCACAGCTCCAACGCTCCATAGCTCATGGGATGGTTGAGGAGAAGGAAGGTTATGATCAGGGAGATTATGCCATCACCTCCACCTGAAGGGCCCACCCAGAGATGCAGGACCACTGCAGGTACTGTGGACGCAACTCCAAATTCTATTCCTCTCCAAGATCCCCACCTCCCTGAGGAGCGAGTGAGCTGCTCCTGCCTCCATTCTCCTGGCTTCTTACATTGCTGCTCAGAGCTAGAGATGGCCCCACTTTACAGCTGACAAAATTGAGGCCCAGAGTGGGCCTCCTAGGGAGAAGGGGTGCTTAGGCTTGAGATCTGGGCCATGGAAGGCTGTCTTGGGGATCTGTATTCACCAGATAGCACAGCCCAAGAGTCAGATGGGAAACCAGTCAACCTCTGCTCTTTGAACTTCAGCAGATTTCATCCCAAGGTATTTCCTCCCTGAGGTTGGCTCTTGCTGCAAAGGCCAGGTTATGGATTGAATTGTACATATCCTAACCATTACTCTGTGGATGTGGTCCTGTTTGCCAACAGGATTTTCCTTGTTATGTCAATGAGGCCATAGCAATGTAGGGTGGGTCCTAACCCTAATCACTTCTGAGTGATAGAAAGAGCCAGTTGGACACAGAATGGAGCACAAAAGGAACAACGCAGACCCCAGGTGAACACTGCCAAGGATTCAAGGAACATGGGGTCCATAGAGCTGAGACAAAGACTTTCTCCCAGAGCCGACAGAGAGAGCCTTCCACTAGTGCTGGCGCCCTGAATTCAGACTTCTAGCCTCCTAAACACTGAGAAAATACATTTCTGTTCTTCTTTATTTTTTGGGGTGCAAACTTATGAAGCAGATTTGTTTTACATTCAACATTTCACGCACATTTGATTACACAGACTCCCCTGCCCTCCCTGTGACTACCCCCTCCCTGTGCCCGTCTTATCTATGCATTTCTGTCTGTCCAGCTTTCCCACTACCTGAATGCTGGATTGAATTGTGTTTCCCAAAAATTCGAACATCATTCCCACAACATCACTGTGCTGATGTCTCATGGCTGATTGATCTAAGAGGTGCATTGCCCTAGAGTAGGTGGGTGCATTGCCCCGGGGTAGGTGTTCTGCATGTAGGTCTTTCTACAGTTGGGCTGAGTGCCAATCCTTGGAAGTGAGTCCAGTTCTAGGCCTGAAGGTAACCCGAGACCATAGTCTTGGGGGTTCCACCAGTCTCCATCCAACCAATAATTCATGATCAGTGGATTTTTGATGATGATGTTCAGGTCATCCAATGGGAAAAGAATCAACTTTTTAACAAATGGTATCAGGACAACAGAGTAACCTGGGGCCATAATCTTGGGGTTCCACCAGTATCTATCTAACCAGCAATTCTGGTCATTTTTATGTTTTTGAATTTTGTTCCACATTTTTCCTCCCACTCTATCCAGGTTCTCTAGTTTTGATCCCTTTCTGAGTGGTTGGCATTGATAGCTGGGCACCATCTACTCCTGGTCTCGGTGTCGTGAAGGTGAGGACCTGAGGTCCTCATGGTCCATCTCATCTTTGGACTAATGATTTTCTGATGACTTTGATTTTCTTCACTCTTCTTTGAGTAGTTGCATCTTAGATGCATTTTAGATCTTAGATCTTAGACAGTGCTTGAAAGCTTTTAAGACCCCAGTCACTACTCACCAAAGTAGCATGTAGACCAGATTTTTATATACTATGTTGTGCCAATTGAGCATGATGGCCCCTGAGACTATGGTCCTGAGCCCACAGGCCAGTGATTCTATCTCTCAAGGTGTTTCGTTGTCTCTGAGAAGCTACTCCAAACCAGTCTTCTTCTTCTTCTTTTTTTTAAATTTTATTGTGATTTGGGTGCAAGTTTACAAAGCAAATTCATCTTCCATACTGCAGTTCACATGTGCTTTGTCTCATGACATTGACTGCAATTTCCCATGATGCAACAGCTCACCTCCCACTTCCTTCCCATAGTTACCTCTTCCCTGTGTCCTGGCCCCTGAGCTGTCTCCCTGTGCATTCATAGCCCTTCTACT
>NW_006921958.1:2703715-2706637 GCF_000298275.1 Orycteropus afer afer
TCACCCAAATCCTAATAAAAAAAAAAAATGAGAAAAAAAAAAAATAGTAGTCTTGTGGTATTTCTGTTACAGCAGCACTGAGAGACTGAGATACCATCTTCTCCTTTAGGAAATTGGTCCTAAAAGGAAGTGGAGAGTGCAATTCATTCATTTACCTGTTTTGGAAACAGATTTTCTCAGTGGAAATACAATAAAAACCAAAAAGTGGCGTGGGGCACATGGTTAAGGAGGGTCTTGGTGGCCTTCAGGGGTGCCGTTGTGGTCTAGAAGGTCTGCTTCTTCCTGCTCCTCTGTGCCTGTGAGAATTGTCTGGCTTGACATTGCCATGGTTGGTAAAAGGACAGGTCACTCTTTCTGATAGCAGAGCTGGTCGCAATATTCATTTACCTAGTGTGTGTTCCATCCCATCTTATAGTGACAGGGCTTCCCAGGATCCCAACACTTATACCAACACTGTGAGCACCCACCACGTGCAATATTGATCACTCCTATCTATTCTTCAAAATACGGGGGTCAAGATGCAGCCACTCTTGCTAAGCCCACACCCAGAAACCAGCTCCTGCCCTTGTTCTCCCTCCTGGTGCCCCTGCCCCAATAATCAGGTATGGCCATCTCTCCTCATCCTCTAACCCAGGCATGAGACACCTCTTCCTCCTTTCTTAACTGAGTCTGATCTGTATCTTTTGTGGGAGACTAGAGCCTCACCCCAGGGGTCTACTTTCTACTTCTCTCCGAGGTTAAAATGACACTCACTCGTTTCTAGAAATGTGCCTCTTTTCCACTTTGCTGTGGAGACAACTGGCAGCCTGGCTTGGCAGCTGCTGACTGACACAATCCTATGGAAAGGGGCCGAGTGTTGGAGGCTCACTGGTGACTGGTTCTCTGGGGCCAGTGAGTTCACTATGCAGAGTCCATCTCTCTGGGCCCTTCCTGTTCCTGGCATGGAGGACTGTCAGAAAATCCTTGTCCTTAAGGGGCTGGGGTCTCTTGGGGGAAGTGGCAGCTGCTATACAGGTGGGACAATCTTGGCTACAGGAAGGGTCTATGCCCATGGGATGGACCTCCAGAGGGGCAAACAATGGGCTTGTCCTGGAATCAAGAAAGGCTTTCTGGAGAGGTGACGTTCAGTCAAGTCCCTGCTCCACCCTGCCCCAGCCAGCACAGGTGTCCGCTGCACCCTTCACTCATGCCTTCTCCAAATGCTGGGAAAAACCCACTCTGAAAAAGGGAAAAAGGCGTTGGGGACAGAGACATGGCCCAGTCCACTCAGACCAATCCCTCCCATGCCCAGCCTCAGTTGGGTTCCAGAAGCCTGTTCTGTAAGATCCTCTCCTGCTTCTTGAGTGCAGGTTCTGCCTGCTCCCTTCCAATCATCTCTAGTCTAGGTCAGGGCTTGGGAAACTACTGTCGGGGCCCCTGTTTTTGTAAATAAAGTTTTATTGGCACACAGCCATACCCACTTGTTTACATAGCATTGACAGCCTGCAACACAGGAGGGCAGTTGCAACAGAGACCTCAACATTTAAAGCACTTGCCCTCCAGTCTTTCCCAGATCCTTGCTGGCCCTGGCCTTCTTGTTGCTAGGCCCCCTCACTCTCACTACCTCCTACTTGCCCTCCACAAGGAGTTCTCTAATGCCCAGTCCCATGAGGTCAATTGAGCTTTGCCCTTCTCTGCTCTCCCCTGGGGTGGAAGCCCTTCCAATCCCTGTGGAGCTGGAGTCTGGGCCTCGGGAGCCTGCCTTGACTTAGGAGTGGACCCTTGTGTTCCTGGCAGCTTGGGAAGACATGCTGTGCTGGGCTATGATCTGGCCTCCCTCCTCTGGGCTTGGGTTCTCTATCAGCTTGTGGAGGGGCTCCGCCTCCCTTTATTTTTCCTTCTCCACGTGGAAAAGGTAGGAGTGGGCTTGCTCTCTGGTGTCCCTTCCCACCATGATTGGGGCACTGGATGCCCAGCTGGATCCTAGAGCAGCCTCAGTAGTTCCCATGGGGGACTTCAAGGGCCACCCAGTTCCTTATGGTCAGACTTTGACGCCCCAACTTTCAATGTGCCTGGGGTGGGAGGAGCCCAATTTGTGCTTACCAGATGTAGTGCCGAGGGCTGGGACAGGGCTGAGCTGGCAGTCTGCCATGAGCTGGGGAAGATCAAAGAGTCTCTGGGGCAATGTGTCTGAGGAGTAGCCATCTCTCTGGCCCCTAGACAATAGGGGCAACCGAAGGAGTGTCAATCCTCTTCAGAAGGCTGATGCGGATGTCCACCTGGAAGGTGTTGGGCACCATCTTGAAGGTGTTGGTGGTCTTGACCAAAAAGTGCGCCATTTTCCTCCAGGGGGATTGAGGGCAGAGGCCCCTACTTAGAGTGGAACTGTGGCCTCGGCCACTCTAGGGTCTTGTCCGCCAGCTCTCTGCCCAGTCTAGCCCCAGGCCCTTGGGTGTGGAGGACAGCCACTGGAGGGCAGTACGAGCCAGGAGACCTGGCAGAAATCCACCAGGAGGCTCCCAGCCAGGCTGCAGCTTGGAAGGGAAACCTGGCCAGTAAGGACTACTCCATGGTCAGTCCAGGCAGCTGCTGATCCCTCTCTCTTGCCCAAGAGGGTTGAGGGCCAAGGATCTGCCTGGGCATTGGTCATTTCCCTCCATCATCACACACCTCCTCGTACATAATCACACACACATACACAAACATGCACATGCCACACACTCATGCACATGCTCCCACATAAGCATATGCTCACAGACACATGTCACCCACACTCACATGCACTTGCACATGCAACACACACTCATGTACACATATAAGCACACACTCACACACATATGCATATTCTCATGCATATCCACATGCTTAAACACATATTCACACTCACAAACATGTACATATACATGAACACATTCACATAAAAACACATACACACTCACACAT
>NW_006921958.1:2706950-2708277 GCF_000298275.1 Orycteropus afer afer
ATATGTGCACACAGTCACACTCATAAACACACATGTGTGTACAGACTCACACTCAGAAACATGTGCATATACACACACATTCACACACACTCTCATATTCATAAACAGGTATATGTACATGTGCACATTTGTGTACACACTCGCACACAGAGATATAATCACACGTGTGCATGCGTTCACACTCATAAACATGAGAATATACATGTGCACATTCATGTATACACTCACATACACACTCATATATGTGCATACACTCATAAACATGTGCATATACACACGTTTACATACACACAGGCACACTCTCACATTCAAAACATGTATGTATAACTGTACACATTCATGTATGCACTCTCACATGCAATCACAGGTGTGCATAAACTCATCCTCATAAGCATTTGCATATACTTGTACACATTCACATATACACTCATACATACACTCACATATGTGCACACATTCACACTCATAAACATGTACATATACACATTCATGTACTTTCTCATCCAGCAATTTACACTCACACATGTGCACACACACTCATAAGCGAGCATATACACATTCACACTCACACACAGGCATACACTCACATGTGCACACATTCACACTCATGAACATGAGCACACACATTCATGTACATACAGGCATATACTCACACATGTGTACACAGTTGTACACACACATGGCACATGAAGACAGACACATTCACACAGACACACACATGCATGGGTGGGTTATGGTGTCACCAAACACCCTCTGGGGGATTCAGGGTCTGAATTTTTGGCTTGATTTCTCCCTTCTTGGTGCAGACTCTCTGTTTGAGGAGAAAGTCCAGCCCTGGTCAGGGCCTCTACCAGGCTCCCCTTCCACCCAGCTTCCCCCTCCCTGGCCCTGGGTACCCCCCTCATCAGGCCCAGGCACCCCCGCCTGGCAGAACCCTCTACTCTCTGCCATCTCTGCCCATGGTCCTACTCCTGACCACCCAGACCTTACTGCGTGCATTAGATCCCTTGCCTGCCTAGGACCTGAGAAAACCTTTCACACCTGTCCAGAGATGGTTAGCGTGAGTGATGCAGTGCTTCCTGCTCCCAGCATCACCTGCCCTTCCCTACCTCTCTCCTCCCTTCCTTCCCCTCCCCCATCCTCATCCTCTTTATTTTATTAAAAAACCTAGTCCAGAGAAGGAAAGTGGCTTGCTGAGGTCACAAACAAGTCAGTGGCACCTTCTTCTCACATCTGTGTGATTATGTAAGTGGGAAGGGACTCCCACCCCTCAGGGAGTTGACAGCTCACTCCTTCTGGTGGAGGTGGGGGCAGATGTCCCCAGGTC
>NW_006921958.1:2708802-2723210 GCF_000298275.1 Orycteropus afer afer
ACTTGGCCAGGTTCCATGGACCTCACCAACATGCACAGGACAGACAATCAAATGCAGTGGCCTTTTTAATGGAAGTCCCCAGGAAGGGGGAGTCCACCCCCACGGAACCCCGTGTTATGTGCCTTGGAACCTTCCCTGCCCCGTTCCCCAAAGGCCCTGAGCATTTGATGACCAGCCCAGAGCCATGTTTGCTTTCAAGATGTCACTCTGCTCTGCTGTCCCGAGATGCTGCTGTGGATGAGATGCTGTCACTGTCCCCAGCCTCTGCCTGGCAGGGACTCCTTCAGGCTCTGCTCCTTGGCCATCCATCTTTGTCACCAGAGTCAGTCCCTGTCTGGGTGGGCTCTGAGAGAGGGGAAGCCCTGTGGCTTGGCACAGAAGGGGCAAGTGGGGCTAGGGAGAAGGAGCCTCCCTAAGCAGCCCCTCTGGGGCATAAGCAGTGTGGGGTGGTTCTGGGGGCTTTGGGCCCCCTGAGGTGGGGACAGCAGAAGCCCTCGAGGATGGTGTGTGGTGCCCTCGCATTTTGCCACAGCTCTGAAAAGAGCCGCAGTACTACTGGGCTTTGCAAGCTCTGTTCTGCAGCTGCCAACGGTTTTGACAGCAAGGCAGAGCTCTCACCAAATGCCAGCCACTGGGGCTAAGAAGCTGCTTCACACAGGCTGGGGCAACACCCAGAGCTGAGGAAGGACGTGGCCCTGAGAGCCGGCACCTCAATCACCAGTGACCACCCTCAGGCGGCATCCTCACATGTGAGTGTGTGCATGAGTGTGGGTATGTAAGATTGAGTGCATATGTGTGCTTTTGTATGCACATATGTGTGCACAGGAGAGTGTGTATAAACATGTGCATATGAGTGTATGTTTTTATATGTGCTTATGTGCACATGTGAGCATGTGATAGTGTCTGCATAATGTGAGTGTATGTAAGCGCACACACGTGCATGCACACATGAATACAAAGTGCTTTTGCATGTGCAAATGTGTGTGCATGTATGTGTACACATGTGTGCATGTGGGTGCACATATGTGTATATGCATGAGTTTTATTGTGCAAGTGAGTATGTTTTCACATGTTTCTGTGTGCTCACATGTGAAGGTGCATGCACATGCCTATGCATGAGTCTGTGAGAGTGTGTACACACATTCATGTGAGCACACACATGCATGCAGTTGTGTGCATGTGTGGGCATGGTGTGTATGTGTGGGCATGCATGTGAGAGTGTACATGCTAACATGCTGGAGTGTGTCACAGAGGCCCCTTATTGCCTAAATCACATGAGGGGATGAGGTCTGAAGGGCGCCAACGAGCATTGTCCAGAAGGCTCCTATCTCCTCAAAAAACGGAGCTGTGCCTCTGTGGACTCATGGACTTCTGCTTCCCTGGCGGCCCTGGCAGCGGCCCTTACTGGGCCTGTGGTGAGCCTGGTGGGATGGCTGGGGGGCAGTGTTTTCCATATTGCTGAAAGGTTGGGTGGCTAAAAGCATCCCCTTGTCCTGGTTCTCATCCTGCTCTCAAACCCTCCAGCCAAAGTGGCTGACACTCAATAAAAATAAATTCATCTCATGTTTGTGTGGAATCTTCCACCCAAGAGGCAGCAGGCTTCCCTGGGAGCCAGGGGTGGACCAGCACGGTGGCTTGTGTGGGTGGAAGCAGGGAGAGCCACCTTCTAGCTGCCTGGGTTATGGTCACGCCATGTGAGCTTCCACCACCCTCTTTGGACCTCAGTGTCACTTAGAAGGAAGGACCAAGGCCACATGTCCCTCTGGGCTCTGAAATTCTATGTGTCTAAGACGTTCCATTTGAGGGTGGCTCCAGGTCCCACCCCTCCTTAAGAGGTTCTTATTGCCCGAAGACCCCAGCTCCAAAGGCAGGTCTGAAAGCACAGAACCCTGGTGAGGAGAAACTCAAAGAAGTTACAGGGCCTACTACCAGGACTGGGGGCCATGTGGGCTTCTGAGGATGCCAGTCAGATCTGTTTACTGCCTGACATTTGTAAGCTTGGACCAAACCCTGCCTCATTCATGAAGGAGTACCTCAGCCTACAGCAATAGCAACAATGAGTGCTATGTAAACACACAGAAACTCCCAGGCCAGAGCAAGATAAATGAGAATAGGATTTGAACAATAATAATAAGGCAATGAAACACAAATATGCCAGGCAAAAGGTCCTCCAGGACAGCTCTGTTTGAAATCATGAATTTGCCTCTGAGGTTCCTGGCAGCCAAACTGAAAAGGGAAAGAGGATCAGTTCAAGTGCTCTCCTGTCCTTGATGGGAGGGCTTCCTTCTTCCCATCATGCTCACAGGGAATGAGTGAGATTCGGGGGCAGACGGATGGGCCGCTCCCATGGCCTGAAGACAATGGTCCCATTGGCTGAGTGAAGAGGTATCTGTGCACACCATGCTAGACAGAGGCTCCAGCAAAGGGGCTGTCATTTAGTGCTCTGGAAAGGGCACTAAAGTCTTGGCTCTGAGAGATGCTTTTCCCACTCGGCTCCATCTGGGTGGTCCTAAATGAAAAATGGGTAGTGTCCCCTATAGCACCTGGACAGCAAATGCAGTGACGAGACTCCCGGAGCTGCTTCTTGTAAAGGCCTCAATGAAAGTGGAGGACATGTTTCCAAACCACAGTGCCTGCAAGGGCACAGCAAGCTTCAGCCAGCCCCATGCCTGGAAACCTAGCTCGGTGCCACAGCCACCTGTAGGGTACTGCAGGACACTGGAGTCTTTACTGAGCTCCTACTGTGTGCGAAGCCTTAGAAAGGAGATTTCCTTACAGAGGTCCATGGAGTCCTCTGGGCAAAGCGAGGAGTGGCTTAGTTAGCCTGCATTGGAGACCAGGGCACTGCAGCTCAGTGGGACACAGGATGCGGACCAGACTGAGGGATCTGCCTGCTCTCTGGCCTGTACCCCCCGTACCTGGTGGTCATCTTATAGTGTAGCGCTCAGGCGTGGTTCTGGGTTGAGTTGCTGAGGACAGCAAAGTAAGGCAGCCTGTGGTGTTTCCTAGTCAGCACTGAGCCCTGCATGGCCCAGACCAGTCCTAGTTTTAACCAGGGAGGTGGCTTTCACCTGGGGAGCAGGGCCACAGTGGCCGATCACGTTGGCTGTTTGCAGGGGTCCTAACGATGAATCTGGGGTGAAACCCCCCCCCCGTTTGGTTCAGCCTCAGCAAAGGTCACGCATGGCCCTGGAACAGGACGGTATGATCAAACCCCTGTGAGAGCCCCAGCTGCACTCAGGCCCTGACCACATCCTCAAAGCAACCTGAGCCGCCGCCTCTCTCTCCCACTTTGCAGGCTAGGGCCCAGGTCCAAGGAGGGAACGCTGGCAACACGGAGACTGGAACCTTGGCTCAGTCCTCTTCTGCGTGCACGCCGCGTGGCGCTGGGGGCTGAGCCGGCAGTGAAAGGCAGCGATGGCCCTCAACTTCAAGGAGCTCACAGTCCAGACGAGGGACAAGTGCAAATACATTACAAGGAAGAGTGATGGGGCTGACGACCCAGGGGTGGCCAAGGAAGGAAGAGAAGGTGTCCGGAGGTGGCTGGCCACTGCCATTCATTCATGTTCTCTGCGTGAGAGGCAGCGGTGGGCAGGGAAGGCTCTTGGACAATGACAGGAGCTCCTCAGCCTGGGAGGTGAAGGCCAGAACATTCCAGACACAGACAGAGAAGGCACTGTGCGCCAAGGTGAGCCGCTGAGGGTGTGGGGAGCACTCCGAGCAGCTGGGGTGCTGCATGCAGGGTGAGGAGCAGGAGAGGACCCTGCAGGGCCAGGCGGGCTGCATCCACAGGCGGCAGGACTGACTCAGAGGCTCCCTGGCCTCAAGGGCTCCCAGGCTACGCTCCTAGAGTTGCCTGGATGGTGCTGGTGGTGGGGTGAAGCCAGTGGCCCACTCCATGGGAGGAGGAGGAGTGAAGGGGGGCGGGGACAGGGCAAGTAGGAGACAAAGGCCGTGGGTGCTGCTGCTTCAGAAAGATGCTGAAAGGGGAGCTTCAGCAGTTTGAGGGCCCAGAGCAGCTGAGAAAGGTGACCGAGTTAGAAGGAGAAGAATATCACTTAGAAGGGTCCGGATGGGTGTCGGGGTTCCTCTCGGGAAACAAGGGGAGACTGGAGTTACCTTGTGGCTTGTTTTGCCTCCTTGACTGTGTTTCGGTGAATATACCACCAGGCTGAGAGTGGGCCACACGGACTCGTGCTTGGGTTACACACCTGTTTTGAATCCGTTACCCAGAAGTCAACCCTTCCCTGGGGTGATTTGAGGGATGTTTTCTTAGAATAAGACTTTGCCGTCAGTGTTTCTCTGAGCGGCTCCACAGGCCCCTGGGGCTTGCCAGCTGCGTTCTCAGAGCTCCTCAAGTTCGTGGCTTTGAGGGATGCTGCTGTCTGCAGGGGGAGGTTTGTGTTTCTGCGAAGTTACTGTGCAACGTGATTCACCCTGACCTTCTTCCACCTCCCCCTCCCTCCCTGACACACGCCTGCGCAGGTCCTCGGGGCCGGGGGATACTGTCTGGGAGCAGGGCCACGTGCTCCGGGATCTCCTGCCATGTGTCTGCACACACGCGGGCATCTGGGTCATCCGCACTTGCCGTGGGGGTACTTGTGGTTGTCTGTGTGTCTGCGTGTCTGCATCTCTGCGTGTGTCTAGGCCTGTGCACCTTTATGTGCCTTATCTGTGTCTGCATGTGTCTATGTGTCTGCATGTTTGCATGTCTCTGTGTCTGTCTTGCTCCTGTGTGGGCCTGCATGTCTACGCACTTCTCTGTGTGTCTGCAGGTCTCTGTCTGTGCCTGTGCACCTGTGTGTTCCTGAATTTCTATGTGTGTCTACGTCCCTGCATGTGACTACATGGTTACATGCATCTCTCTGTGTGTATGTTTGTGTGTATCTGTGTGCCTGCATGTGTCTGTATGTCTGCACGTGACTACATGTCTACATGTCTCTGTGTGTCTGCATGTCTCCGTGTCTGTTGTGCACCTGTGTGTGCCTACGTGTTTATGTGTGTCTATGTGCCTGCATGTGTTACATGTCTACATCTGTTTGTTTGTATGTTTATGTGTATCTGTGTGTCTACATGTCTCTGTGTATCTGTGCCTATGTGTCTGAATTCTACATGTCTCTGTGTGTCTGCATATCTCTGTGTCTGGGCCTATGCACCTGTGTGTCTGAATTCTACATGTCTCTGTGTGTCTGCATGTCTGTGTGTGTCTGTCTGCATGTCTGTACATGTCTACATTTCATAAGGATGTGCACATCTCCCTGTGAGGGTCAATGTGTCCATGTGGGCACCCAGGTGTGCCTGCCTGTATTCTATGTGTGAGTGGTCCTGCTTGCCCCTGTCCCCTTCTTAGCCATTGCCATCGAGTCAGATCCAACTCATAAAAAACCCCCTTGGGTTTCTGAGGCAGTATCACTATGGAAGTCGATTGCTCAAACTTTCTTCCAAGGAGTGGCCGGTGGGTTTGAACCACCAGCCTTCTGGTTAGCAGTCAAGTGCCTTAGGCACTACGCCACCAGAGGGCCTCAAATGCAGTTTGGTCCCCTTCTTAGACATCAGTGATTACTAGAAGTACGTCCGGGTGAGATGAAAAGGCTTCCCTGTGGCCCTGGCCTGTGGGTTCAATTCTGTGTCCCCGGGCCAAGGCCACCACATGGAGTGTGTGCTTTGGGACCTGCAGCTGGTTTCTGGAGAAAGAGAGTGTAGCAGCTGGAATCCTGCCCATGGTCCCTCCACTCACCAGGCCGCAGGCCAGCCTGGAGAGGGGACCTTGGCTGTACCCTGTGTGAAGGAGCTGTACCCACTGAGCACAGATCACGGAGGCACCTCAGCCCCTCATGGGTCCCCTGGGTTCCTTCTGTACCCCTCGGTTCCTTCCATGACCACAGGCAGGCCTGGGGCTCAGGCCAGACCCTATCTCTCCGTGGGTCGTCCCTGGGACTGTACAGGCGTGGGCCTCCTCACTTCCTGGGGCTTCTGCTCCCCAGGTACCACCTTCTGCAGTGAAAATCTTCCCCACAAGTCCAACAGCAGCCTCCTCTCTGGCCTCTCTCTGTGCTCTCTTTTCCTCCTTGGCCATGTCACTCTCAGCCCAGCCTCTCCAATGGGTTTCTGTGACCCTTCCAATGAGATCCACAGCTCTCCCTGATGAGAACTTTGTCAACCTCCAGGCCCCGATCATCAGGCCCCAACTAAGCATGTCCCAGGCTCTCCCCCTGCACAGGCACTCTCCTCTCCTCTAGGCCCCCACACCCACTGGGCACATTGTCCTTCAAGGCCAGCTTGAGCATCACCTCCTCCAGGGGGCCTCCTTGCTTGGCAGCTGGTGCTTGGAATGCCAATGGCATGTGGTACAGACGAGTTATGGGTTCTGTTGTCAGTTGCTGCCCCATCTTCCTCCTCTAAACCAGGAAGCTGAGGCCCAGATGACACCCCCCAATCCAGCACCAGCTGGCAGGAGACCCTTAGGGAGTAGACCTGCTCCAAGACCATCCCTCAGCACCCCGGAAGCAGAGGCAATGCTGATGGAGTGGGTGTGTGGTGAACAGTATCTGAGCTGCAGGGAACAGGAGGAGATGATGGTGTCCACACATGGCGACAGTAGCAGTGACCCAGGGCAACCAGCTTCCCTGCCTAGCTGCCTGCCCTGAGGCCTCTGGGCATGGCTTACCTGGCCAGGTACCTAGCAGAGGCAAAGGAGGCCTCCCAAGCCATCCACCCCCAATCCTCACACACCCTCCTCGCTCCTTGCAAGGCCCATTCCAGGAATCAGGGTTCCAGGCACAGCCCAGACCCGTCTCAGCCTGTAGACAGAGATGCAGTTTCCTGGAAAACAGGGCCCCACAGCCTCAGGGGGCTAAACGGAGATCAAGCACACCCTGGCTGCTGGGGAACCAGCAGGGCTAGGAGGAGTCTGCCAAGAGTTGACTGTTCCCAGCCTAGACACAGCTGGTGGTGGGCATGAGGGAGCACCGGAGGGGTCCAGGGCCACCACACTCCCACTGCCAGGGAGAGAGTCCTTCTGACACCCCTGGCAAGGGCTGCGGAGAGCGTATCTTAGAGTCCTGGGGCAGCCGTGACAAATGCCACAAACGAGGGGGCTTATGAGAACAGCAATGTCTGTCTGTGTTCTGGAGGCTGGGGGTCCAAGTTCGGGTTGCCTGAGGGCCATGCCCTCCCTCAGCTCCAGGCGTTTCTCAGCGTTCCTGCACATGGTCCCCCCACCCCCACCCCGTGTGTGACTCTCCCCTTTCAGAAGATGCCACTCAGAAGGGACTTTCTGTTTTCACAGCTGCTGATGAGTTGACTCCAAGTCTTGGTGTCCCCATGTGTGTCACAGCAACACTGTGCCCCAAAGGGTTTTCAACACCTGACTTCTCTCTCTCTCTTTTTTTAAAATTTTTATTGTGATTTGGGTGAAAGTTTACAGAGCAAATTCATCCTTCATGCAGAAGCACACATACACTTTGTCTCATGACATTGACTGCAATTTCCCACAATGCAACAGCTCCCCTCCCACTTCCTCCCCATAGTCACCTCTTCCCTGTGTCCATCCCTCTGTGCACTCCTGCCCCCCCCCCCACCGAGCTGTCTCCCAGTGAATATATAGCCCTTCTATTCTCCCATGATTGATCTCTCCAAGGAGTGTATCTGCCTAATGTAAATGTTCAGCTCATATGCCTGTCTTTTGTTTGGCTGGAAGCTACAGGAGTGGGTTTAATTCCAGACCTGAAGGGCAGCTAAGGGCCATAGTCTTAGTGGGTCCATCAGGCTCTATCAGACCAGCAAGCCTGGTCTCCCCCCTTTTTTAAAAAAATGATTTTGAGTTCTGTTCCACATTGTTCTCCCTCTCTATGCAGGATCTCCTACATAGATCCCCCTCTGAGCGGTTGACAGTAGTAGCTGGGCACCATCTAGTTCTTCTGGTCTCATATATATCAATGCCTGACTTTTCAGAAGGAAATCTCCAGGTCTTTCTTCAGTGGCACCTCTGTCTGAACTTGAATGCCCAGCCTGTCAGATAGCGGTGAGTGTGTTCAACATTGTCACCATCCAGGGCCTCCACTGACAATTCCCCAAAGACCCCACTCTCGTAAACAAGGTCAAGTTCACAGGAACGGGGAGGATTTCAACATGTCTTTTTGAGGAGCAGGATTCAGCCTGCAGCAGGGAGGAATTGGCCCTTTGCAGTCTTCCTGGAGAAACGGATATAACCCATGGTTGTTTCTGGCTGGTTATGAGAAGGCAGCATCACACTGGACAGTGCCATGGTATGACCTGGTCCATGGAGCCCAGGGCAGTTTCCTGCTGTGAGCACTGTCCTCATGAACGCTCCCAGCCCCTGAGAATCAAGCATGGGCCCCTTCCACACACTGATGGAAAGAGGAGGTCCTCTGAGTACAAGTCCATGTGCTTCTGCTGGAGCCCACTGGTAGCCAAGGCTGACGCAGCACAAGGGAGGGCAAAGGCTTCTTCCTGGGTAGGCTCACGGGGCAGACAAGGGCCAACAAGGGGGATGCCAGAACTGGCCCTGGGGGACATGTGAGGAGAGGACTTCTACAGCACAGGCTTGGCGGGATGCATCTGCAAGAACCCCAGTGGCCTGCAGTGAGGTTGTGAGGGGGCTTGGTAAATGTGACCCCAGAGGAGAGGCAGCCAGCAGCTTGTGAGGTCCTGGCCACCACCTCGTGTGTCTAGTTTCGTCTGGCAGCAGCTGGAAGGGACTCGCAGGGACTCCCTGGCCCAGGTTTGCCTGTGTGAGTTCCTATCTCTGACTCCAAGGGCCCCTGTTGGGTCCACTCTAACTGGGCTGTGTCTCCCTGAAGCAAAGAACAAATCGATGGCTTCTCTCCAGCTGTTTCTGAAGAGGCAGTCCTCGCTCAGCTGCTGGCAGCCTACTGTGCGCCTCAGAATGTCTCCACTTGTCAGGAACACTGGGGAAGAGCTGCAGAAGGATCCTGTGTGTGGGAGGGGTCCTCACTCCAGGCTTGTCCTCTGGCTCTGAGGCCCTGGGTCAGATGGAAGCCGAGGGACCTCAGAGGCGGAGCCTCATCTTTGTGCAGCTGTGCGGAGTCTTTAGCCTCATTGCTCCTTGTATTCCAGCTGTCAGAGTAAATTTTCTTACTCAAACTCTCACTATCTCCTCATCCGTGCACTTAAAGCCCTTCGCAGACTCCTTTGCCTTCAGGATGAAATCTAAGCTCTCATCTCTCACCTCACAGTCCTTTAAACTCAGAGCTTCGGCCATGCTGGAGTCTGCACAAACCGACCGCACATTTTCCTACCCCCTGGGCCTGTGCACATGCTGTAACCTCAGTGGCCAATGCCCCCATGTCTCCTCACCCACCTTCCTTTGCCAGCCCATGATGGACCACTGTCTTGGGCACTCAGCTTTGTGATCACCTTTCTGTAGCTCCTTCTCTCACTCTCTCTCTCTTTTTTAAATTGTGATCTTGATGAAAGTTTACAGAGAAAATTCATTTCCCACACAACAATTCATACACATTTTGTCTCAAGACATTGACTGCAATCCCCATAATGCAACAGCTCTCTTCCCACTTCCTCCCCTCTTCCCTATGTCCTTTTTTCCTGTGCATTCCTGCCCTCTGGGCTATCTCCCTGTGCAAACACTGCCCTTCTGATCTCCCAGGGCTGATTATGCCATTTACCTGGTATAAATGTTCACCTTAGATACCGTCCATTGTTTGGCTAGGAGCTCTGGTGACATAGTGCCTAAGGCATTTGACTGCTAACCAGAAGGCTGGCGGTTCAAACCCGCCACTCCACTCCTCGGAAGTAAGTTTGGGTAATCAACTTTCAAAAAAATCCCCCCCCGAAACCCAAAGGGGGGGGGGGGGGTCCTATGAGTTGAACCGATTCCACGGCAGTGAGATTTTTTGTTTTGTTTTGTTTTGTATTGTTTGGCTGGAATCCACAAGAGTGATTTCAATTCCAGGCCTGATGGGTGACTAGGCACCATAATCTCTGGGGTTTCTTCAGTCTCTATCAGACAAATAAGCCTGGTGTGTTGTTTCTGTAATTTTGAGTTTTGTTCCACAATTTTCTCCCACTCTTTCCAGGATCTCCTGCACTGATCCCTTCCTCAGTGGCTGCCAGTGATAGCCGGGCACCATCTAATTCTTCTGGTCTCATGGTCTTATAGGCTGAGGTTCACATGATCCACAAGTCCCTTGGACTAATTGTTTCCCTGTGTCTTTGGTTTTCTTCATTCTTCTTTGCTCCAGATGAGGAGAGACACATCATTGCATCTAGAAGACCATTTGCAAGCTCTTAAGACTCCAGTCACGACTCGCCAAAGCAGGATATAGAACAATGTTTTTGTATAGTATGTTATGCTGATTGAGCTTGATGCACCCCCCACACACACCATGGTCCTGAGCCCCACATGCCCAACAGCTCCCTCAGGGTGGTTGGATGTGGCTAAGAAGTTACTGTAATTGTATAGCTCCTTCTTGTGCCCTCTCTGCACTTACAGCCCCCCATGCTTGCCCCTGACTGACACCCATCACACACTGTGTGGACGAGTTCTCTGTCCACCCCCACCTCTTTCTGAGCCACCATTCCTTGTGGTCTGAGGAATCCCTGGGTAGAGCCAATGGTTCTTGGCTCCTAACCAAAAGTTGTGGTTTGAATCCTCTCAGGGGTGCCTTGGAAGAAAGGTCTGGCAATCTACTTCTGAAAAGTAATAGTCATGAAAGCCATGCTGAGCAAGAAGGGCTGTACAACTTGAAGTGTCATCGACGCCATTGAATCGTGCATGCAGAAATTGTGTTGAATCGGTAAATGATTTGTTGTGATACTTGTACCACAATGGAAAATGAAACCCTGTGGGGCACAGTTCTACTCTGAAACACATAGGATGAGTCAGCATCAGTCGGATGGCAGCTGTTTTCATAGTCACCACTTCTTGTGTGCTACTAGTTACATATTTGATGAGCAAACAAGAGAACAGATAGATGGCGGATGTATAACCTGGGTTCGCCCTCGGCCACATGTGTCCCAGGCCCAGCTCAGAGCTGCACACAAGGGAGCAGTGGTCCAGCAACCCATGCATTTCAAAGAAGCCCCGTTCTTCACTGGCATCATTAGAAAACAGGTTTTGGGACATACATTTCATACCCTGGGCGACACTTCTAAGACACTCCTCCTCTCCCCATTCCAATTCTTCCCGCTCTTGCAGATGCCCTGCAGTCCACCCCACATCCTGACCTTTGCAGAAAGCTCCCGTTGCCTCATCACACAGGCCTTTTCTTTCTCTAGGAGTCCCTTCTTTCCTGGCTCTTTTTTATGTATCTGGGCTTAGCTTCTCTGGCTTCTTTTTGTCTCCTTTCTGCTTTGCCCATTCTCTGTTTCTCCATCACAAAGGGTGTCCTGGAACTAGCCCAGCCAATAGGAATCCTGGGCATGGCCCAGGAAGGGAGGGCCTAGCCCACACATGCCAGAAGCTGCCCAGTATGGTCCAGGAGGTGGTGCTTGGGGGAGCAGAGGTGAGGGCAGTTTGCCATCCCTGGAGGTCTTGGGGTGGCGCCAGGGAGGCCAAGCCTGTGGATGGGGCTTGGGTGCCAGGTACAGCTAGTTGCAGGAGATAGCATCCACCTCTGGATTCTGGACATGCTATTAGGGTCCCTTCTGACAGCCTGAGATTCAATGATGAGATTTTTTGCCTCTTTCAGGATTTGGGATTGGGGGAAAAGAAGAGTTTTTTAGGAAAGTTTTATAAACGTTTTAGGAAACTTGTCTTGTGCAATAATAAAGCTGAAAAATTTGGAGGAAAGCCATGGACTAGAGCCAAAATGCCCCAATAAAGAACAACCTTCTTTCCTCCTCACTGCTGTCTTGTTTGAGGCCTCTTTCCTCATGGTGTCCCCAGGGACTTGGGGACCCTGGCCTCTGGCCCTTCGCTTCTCTTGTGCTGGGGGTTTCCATGGTAATGGGAGAATGGGAAGAGACTGAAGGAGAGCCTGGGATATTGAAGCTGAAATCATCTTTGTGGATTTCTCTCCTATGTTGCAGACTCTGTAGACTGGGGACCCCCAGTGACCATTCAGCTTTCCTCACTTGTCCAGTCCAGTGGCCTCAGCACTATTATACATGTCATCCCCAGGCCTGAAGGTCCCAGCGCAGGGAGAAGGGCACAGGCCTGGGGCAGGGAGTGGGAAGGTATACAGCAGCTCCAGGGTAGCATGGGGATAGGGAGGTGTCGAGATGTCACTGAGGTAAAAGAGGTCCATGAGGGTGGGTGAGAGGTGTCCACATGACTATGTGAGTGGCTGCCCTATGGACCGCAAAACTGGCAGGGAAGACAGAGAAGCCGTGTACTGTAGGAGGTGGGCTGTGACCAGGGTGCCTGAAGAAAGGCCCTGCATTTCCGTGATGTGGGCCCAGGCAGTGACAGAGAGGGCATCCTGGTCACAATAACCCATGGCAGAATGAGGTCTCTTCTGGATACAAGGCCCCAGTCATCTGGCATGTGGCCACTCTGCCCACATGTGCAGGGACAGTGGGCCTCCACATGGGATCAACAGTGGAAACTCTACACGTTTCTAGAAAACACAGACACTGCAGTCCTGACCCTTCGTCTAGATGGCAAGCAGCCCTCAGCCACAAGAGGCCTGATTGGGCCAGACATTTGCCAGAAGAAATGTATTCTCACATTGGATCTGATTACTAGACTGCCTGACACTCACTCCTCTTTGGCACATAATAGCATAAGTAAATATTTGATGAACTTTACCTCTGGTAAAGATGGAGGAACAAGGACTAGATTTATGCTCCTGTTCAAAGGAACTATAAATCCAGACAAAATGTGTTCAACAGCAGCTCTTAGATGTTGGGTGTCAAGCAGTTCAAGACAGTAGTTTCTGAGAGATAGGAAACAGACAGTGGAACTCCTATGGCTGTTCCACTTTCCTGCCTGGACACAGCACAATGGAAGGAGACCTAGGTAGAACCTGGCAGTCTTCCTGAGGTGAGGAGACAGAACGGGGAGTTTGAGGAGGCCGTGTCAGTTGGAGCTCCAAGGATAGAATGATGGAAAAGAGAAATGCACAGAGAGGGAGCATGAGAGACACGCAGAAGATCTATCTCCTCAAGTACCGAGCAGAGACCTAGTCCACACATACGTGAGCAAATTACTCAAGGTGGGGAAGAACCAATGGAAAGAGTTAGAGGACACAGCACACATGCTCACTGGGCTGGAGATAGTGCCTGTTCCTCTAAATCAGACTGGAAGAATCTCATAACTCATGGGATCTTGGGTCAAGTACTCAGAAAGGCACTGGCTTAGTTGTTATTGTTATTAGTTGCCACAAAATTAATTTTTTTTATAGTGACTCCATGTGACATAGTAGATCTGTCCCGTAGGGTTTTCCTGGCTGTAATCTTTACAGAAACAGGTTGCCAGACCTTTCTCCTACAAAGACACAGGATGGGTTTGAACCACCAACCTTTTGATAAACAACTAGGGCTTAACTGTTGTGTCTCCAGGGCTTCTACTGTGTTACTCATGGGGCAAAATTACCTCCAGACTAAATCACACTTTTGCCTTACAAAATATGAAAACCAGCCTTGAAAAAATCAAACTTTTTCCAAGTCTCTTAACTACTCCTGAGAACAAAGCTCAAGACTATTTAACAGAATATAAACATGTCCTGGATCTAATGAGGTAAAATCTTCAATGTCTGAGATCCCATGAAAAATTTCCCAGGCATTTAAAGAAACAGGAAAATAGAACCCATAATGAAAAGAAAACACAATCAATCAAAACTTATCCAGAAATAGCAGAGATGATAGAATTACTAGACCGAATATGAAAAACAGTTGTCATAATTCTATGCTTGATATTGAAAGGGTTAAAGGAAAGACAGAACATTCTAAGAAGAGACATAGAAATTTTTTTTTTTAAAAAAAAGGAGAAATGTAAAGCAAACTTCAAGAGATGAAAAACAAAACAAACAAAAACCCCACAATATCTGAGATTAAAAATACACGGGATAGGATTAACAGATGATTAAACACTGCAGAAAGAAAGATGAGTTAACTTGCAGATGTAGCAATAAATCTGTACAAAATGAAACAGAGAGAGAAAAAAGACAGGAAAACATAAACAGAGCATCAGGGACAGTGAACTAGCTTCTGATATCCTAATGTATGTATAGAGTCAAGTCCGTGGAGCAGGGTTGGGGGCAGGTAGGGAATGGGAAGCTATTTTAAACATAATAGCAGAATTGGAGGCACTCACTCAGTTATGCCAAGAGATTTGGAGGACAGCTACCTGGCCAACTGACTGGAAGAGATGCATATTTGTGCCCATTCCAAAGAAAGGTGATCCCACAGAATGTAGAAATTATAGAACAATATCATTAATATCACATGCAAGTAAGATCTTACTG
>NW_006921958.1:2725210-2726061 GCF_000298275.1 Orycteropus afer afer
ATTAGACTTACATATGCACAAAAACAAAGCAGGAACCATACCTCACACTATACACAAAACTAATTTAAAATGGATCAAGGACCTAAATGTTAAAGCTAAACTATAAAGCTCTTAGGAGAAAACATAGATATGAAACTATGGGGCCTAGTTTGTTTTTTTTTTTTTAAATGATTGATTATCAAACACAACTGTAAATGCATGAGTAGTTGAAAACAAATATAACTGGGACCTAATAAAAATTAAATACTGGTATTCATCAAAAGTCTTCACCAAAAGAGTAAAAAGATAGCCTATAGACAGGGAAAAATTCCTCAGGAATGATATATCCAATGAGCCTGATATAGGAAATATATATAAACTTCTACCACTTAACAACAGAAAGACAAATAACCTAATCAAAAATGTACAAAGGACATGACCAGATACTTCACCGAAGAGGATATTGAAGCAGTCAACAAACACATGAAAAGACACTATTTGTCATGAGCTGTTAAAATCAACACAAACCCATTGTCATCTAGTCAGAGTAGAACTCCCCATAGGGTTTTCAAGGTTGTAAATCTTCACAGAAGCAGACTTCCACATCTATGTCCCACAGAGTGGCTGGTCGATTTGAACTGCAGCTGAGTGTTTAACCAATATACCCCCAGAGTTCCTTATTAGCCATTGTTGTTGCTGTTGTTGTTAGGTGCCATTGGGTTGGCTCTGATTCATGGGGACCTGCTGGGCTGTTGTTGTTATTTGCCATCGAGTCAGCCCGACTCCTAGCGACCCCTCCTTGGGTTTCTGAGGCAGTTATCACTACAGAAGTAGGATTGCCCAACCTTCCTTCTGAGGAGTGGCTGGTGGGT
>NW_006921958.1:2728016-2736175 GCF_000298275.1 Orycteropus afer afer
CTGTGAGTCAAAATCGACTCAATGGCAGTGAAACACAATGGGTTGATCAGCACAGGAAACGGCAACTGTGTGGAGACAGTCAGCTAGCTAGCTAAATGGCTATAGCTGATGGATAATT
Organism: Orycteropus afer afer; assembly: GCF_000298275.1. Classification (NCBI taxonomy): domain Eukaryota; kingdom Metazoa; phylum Chordata; class Mammalia; order Tubulidentata; family Orycteropodidae; genus Orycteropus; species Orycteropus afer. The sequence goes on from NW_006921958.1 coordinate 2,728,135, forward strand.
TTTTACTTATTTAAAAATGATCTTTGACAGATAATTTTCAGAGGTACTACCTGTTGGAAAGCAAGATCTGCATTCAGGGGCACGATGAAGGAGACAATGCTGAAACAGGCACGGTGGGGAGGACAGGTGGTGGGGCCGGACAGGTACTGCAGCTGGCAATGTTGCTCACGCTCAGCAGATGATAGCACTACCTTGAAGGCATGGCGATAAGACCATCCAGCAAAGTGACTGCTGAGATGGAAGGGTTTGATGACACAGAACGTTGCTTTTCTTTCCTTAGAGTACGTGTCATTAACCCTTTCTGGAGTATATCTACAAGCTCTGTATGCAAACGATCTAAAGTGCAGAAAAGGCATTCACAAGGCGCAGGAAACCACTCCTCCACACACTACTCCCAGGGAAAAAATAGCTGCCTGGGATTCCTGCCATGGCTTTGCCCATAATGAAGCCTACCTCTCCTGCCACAGCTACACAGTCAACAAAGAATGTATATTCTTCTCCGGGTCCCTTCCACCTGGAACACTCAGATTTCACCTTGGTTGTGAAGCAGATGTTATGAGGCCCCTATGGCTTTTCTGTGCAACCTCTACATTCCCTCAAGCTCTTCATCACTCCACCGGGGGTGGGGGGTGGTCATTTGGCTCCTCTCCTAATCCTTCTCGTCATCTAGGATCTTGAGCTCCACTTGCTGAGAAGAAGAAATAACAGGGCCTGCCTCCCTGAGGGAGGTTTAAAAGAACTCATCTCTGTAACTAGGCTATGACACAGCCATAGTCTGTGAACACGATGGTGTTATCACCAGCTTCTGCCTATTTGGGGAGCCTATTGAGTTTATAGGACCTGGAGACTATTCCATTCTCTTCTGAGGCTGAGGTAACATGTAAAAGCATTTTGTGTAGGTCAACTCTTTCTACAAAGGATGGGCTATAGCTGCCAATCCCAAGCATCCTCCCTCTAAATTCCCAAGCCCCTCTGCCTCAGCTGCAAAGTGATGAGGAAGGAGGTGAGGGTAGTGGGAAGGGTTAGCTTGGAGGTTACAGCCCTCCACTGACTTTGTGTGAAGCCAGGCAAGGTAGTGTTGGAGGAAATAAACCAATCCTGCCAAGAAGAGGCTCTTCTGGGCCAGTATAGAAGAGAGAAAGAGAATGAAATTTAATCTTGAGTAAGCATCGTCAGATTTACATGCATGTAAGGTAAGTGTTGCTGGGAAAAAAAAAAAAAATACTGTAGCACGTTTCCAAAAGTACTTCCTGGGGGGGAGGAAGCAGTTGGAAACAAACATTTAAGGCATGTTTTATTTGTGTAAAAATATGGTTGTTCCAAAGTGACTACAAAGTCTGGGAGGAATTTCACCCAGATAGAAATGGGGATCTTGAGGTGTGTGTACTGTTTAAAAGAAGGTCTATGCCCTGCAGAGTAAAACCAAATGGGTGGCTCTCTGTGATGGACTGAATTGAGTCTCCCAAAATACATATTGGAACCTAACCCCTAAGCCTGTGGATAGGATCCTCTTTGACAATGGTACTGTCTTTGTTGTTAATGAGGCCATTCAGAGTAGGGCGTCTCCTAAACCTAACCAATTCGGAGGTTAAAACATAAATAAATAAAAAAGACCAGACAAAAAAGCAAACACATATTGGGGATAACAGAGGCCATGTGAGTTAGGATGGCCAAAATCAAGGAGTGCCTGGGGTTACACACCAGGAAGCATTCGACCCCTCTGAGATCTTGATCTAGACTGCTAGCCTCCAGAGCTGTGAGAAAACAAATTTCGGTTCTTCAAGCCACCCACTTGTGGCATTTGTGTTACAGCAGCTCTAGGACAGCCTCTTCTCTGGCTGTTAGGATTTTCAGGAGGCAACCTAGGAGGACAGAGTGTGGAGGCAGCTGCATTCTTCCTCTTTATCCGACAGAAATACCTTGATTGTCTTCTATGGATTCAGTTTCCTGAATGGACAATAGGAGTTGGATTCTCATCCTGATGGTGTTGTATTGTTGGGGGATTAAACACAATTTTTCTACAGAGTGGGTCCTCTTCTTTTCCACCTCCCTCCTCATCCACGTAGATATCTGGGGCCGATAGTGGTCACCTGACCAGGCCCAGTTGAGCAGCTCCAAATTCCTTCTACACCCATCGCCTTTCCTGGCCTGGCCCTGCTGATGTCCTGGCCAGCTCTGTCTCTTGTCTCACACTCAGCAGTTTGGACCTGCTCTTCAGTTAGGAGGATAACACTGTTAGGTAAATTGTAGCATCTTCCAGATGTTGCAGGGTGAGCTGGGCCTCTCAGCTCATGTGCAATGGAACTGAGTTGGAGTTGCCAGTGACTGAGAGCTCATAGATACAGTTCTTCCCTTGGAAAGCTAACACCCTGTGGAGATCATGGAACCTTCTACTAAGAGTTCTGCTGATGTCCATTAAAACAACTTTTTTTAAGAAGTGATGTCATCATTCCTCAATGTTAAGAAGCTGAAACAAACATTTCATCATGGGTTTTAGTTTTTGTAATAGCTTACCTTTTACTTGGTTGTATTTTCAATCCAAGTGATATTGATCTGAGACCAGGAGGGAGCTCAGGTCCTCCCTGAGTGACACCCATGGTGGCCTGGCCACCACCTCTGATTTCCCACCTGTGCATGTGGATGGAAGGGCCAGGCTCGCCTAAATATTCCTCCTCATCTTAGCCTTCTGGTGTCCTGGCTACTCCAGCCTAGGGAACTTATCAGAGGGGCAAGCCCCAGAGAGGTGAGCCTTCCAGATGGGTCAGACGGAAGCAGTCAGAGCCCAGCTGGTTCCAATGACACCAAGCTCAACTGCTTGCTTTCTTTTTTGCTGTACTTCCAACAACAGTATATTTTCTAGAAAAAAAAAAAAAAATTACTCCTGACATATTCAAAAACATCATGCTCTGTCTAGGAGCCCAGAAAGGAAAACAAATAGGTCCTTCTTCAGAAGTGGGGTCTGGCCCCCACGTGGAATGGCACTAATCCATAAAATGTGTCCTGGAACCTAGGACTGTCCATGTCAGCTCATAGATCTTTCCATCAGGACTTTGTGGAAGGGTGTATGGGTGCAGAGGCAAGGGTGTGGCAAAGACATGTGACTGTGCATGTCTGTGGTAGTGTGATGTGGGGGTGTGGATGTGTGTTTAGTGAGTTTGAATTTATGACTGTTCATCAGTGAGTGTGGTGTGTGAGGATGAGTGTGTGTTTTGTGTGTGTCTGTGCAGTATACGATCATGTGGATGATATATTTATCTATGTATATGGGTATGTGAGTGTGAGTATGTATGTGTGTGGTCTGTGTGTATATAAACTGTGTGCAGTGTGTATATAAACCAAAGAATCTAAAGAACTGCCATTGAGTTGAGTCCAAATCATAGTGACCCCGATTGGGTTTCCAAGGCTATAAATCTTTATGGAAGCAGATTACCTCATCTTTCTCCCACAGAGTGGCTGGTGGATTCAAACCAGCAACATTTTGGTTAGCAGCTAAATGCCTTAACCACCATACCACCAGAGTCCTTAGTATGCATATATGTATGTGTATTTGTACGTATGTGTGATGTGTCTGTGTGTGGAGGGGGCATATATATGAATGTGTAGGTCTATGTGTGAATAAGTATGTGTGTCTGTGCATATAGTTATGAATTATGTGAGTATGTGTAGTATGAATGTATGAGTTTGGGTGTGAGCATACGTATGTGGGGTATGTGTTTGTGTATGTAAGCTGTGGAGCAGCTGGAGGGTTTGAACCGCTGACCTTTTGGTTAGCAGCCAATGCTTTAATCACTGCATCCCTGGAGTTCCTAACAACCAACAGCCTTGATGAAAACCAGCAGCCTGGTAGCCCCCGTAAGAAAAAGGAGTGTTGGATCTCCTTCATCGATTCATTTACAGACAGCTTTCATTACTTCACCTTTCTGGTGGTTCCCTGAACGATTCCACTTGCAAGGCTGTCTTAGTTTGATATGACTTAGAGCATTCCCAGTTGGAAAGCCTTTCCCCTTGGGTACTAGTCAAAAATATTCGGAGGTAATTGTTTAACTGCATGGCTGCCTAAGGCAGTGGATAACAGGTGGAGAAAACAGTATCCAAAAACTTAAAAGGAAAAGCTGGAGAGTGAGATGTCCATGTTGTAGTTGCTATGAGGTGATTCTGACTCACAGACACCCAATGTGTTATAGAGTAGAATGCTCCGTAGGGTTTCATTGGCTGTAGTCTTCACAGAAGCAGATCACCAGGCCTATCTTCTGTAGTGGGAGCTCTGGTGGCGTAGTTGGAGTTACCTCTCAGAGACAACCAAACACCTTGAGAGAGAGAGAATCACCAGGCCTGCCAACTTGGGGCCATAGTCTCAGGGGACACCAAGTTCAATTGGCACAACATAGTACATAAAAATCTAGTTCCACAACCTACTTTGGTGAGTAGTGACTGGGGTCTTAAAAGCTTCTGAGCAGCCATCTAAGAAGCAACTATTAGTATCCTCTCATCTGAAGCAAAGAAGAGTGAAGAAAATCAAAGGCATCTGGAAACAATTAGTCCAAGAATAAGATGGCCCCTGAGATCAGAAGAATGAGATGGTGCCCAGCTACCAATGCCAACCATTGGGAAGGGATGAAACCTGGAGATCCTGGATAGAGTGGGAGGAAAAGTGTGGAACAAAAACACAAAAATGACCAGAACTACTGGTCAGATAGAGATTGGTGAAACCCCCAAGACTATGGCCCTGGGTTACTCTCTGGGCCTAGGATTAGACTCACTCCCAAAGATTGGCTCTCATTCCAACAGTAGAAAGACTTACTTGTGGAGCACCCACCCCAGGACGATGTACCCACCTACTCTAAGGAGATACACCCCTTAGAGCAATCGCCATGGGGCACCAGAGGGACAGGATCCACATGGAGGGAAAGGTGGACAGATAGCAGTGCATAGTTAAGAAGGGCACAAGGAGTGGCTGGTCACAGGGGTGGGAAAGGAGGAGAGAGGGTTATGGTCTGGGATGGTAGTCAGGACATGAAATCAAATGTACACGAACTGTTGAATGTAAAACAAATTTTGCTCTGTAAATTTGGACCCAAAGCACAATAAATAAATCATTTGACATATTCCTGGGATCATGAAGATCATGCACAGGTGTAGGGCTGTGCACATGCTCAGGAAAGACTCCACAGAGAAGGACTAAACTCTCACTTCCAGCTGACCTTGAGGTTCTGTGCAAGCAGGAAGTGAAATTTTAGGCCAAGTTGTCAACTAAGTGGCTGAGTATTAAAGGCATTCTCTAACACACACAAACACACACACACAAACACTCCATAAACAAAGACTGGGACACTTATAGGTTCTAGACACTTAAGGAAATCTCTGCCTAATCATTCACTAATGACTAATTAAACTGACTAGTGACTTCAGTGGCCATAAAATAAAAAGAATATAGACTTTACAGAATCAGTTCATAAAAGTCACCAGAGAAATAAGCAGCAACAACAAGGGGGGAAATCTAATTACAAGTTACTAAGTTACATTACTTAGAATGCCTAGTTTTTAACAAAAACATCACAACAGGCAAAAAAAAAAAAAAAGAACAACAAAAAGAAAGTATGACCCACATACAGGGAAAAAAAAAAAAATCAATAGAAACTGTCCCTGAAAAATCCCAAGGAGATCAATTATTGTAAATGAGTTTAAAAAAAAAAGAAGAAAAGAAATTATATCTAAAGAACTAAAGATCAGAATGATTTCTCACCAAATAGAGAGGATTAGTAAAGTTATTGAAATTACTGACAACAAACAACAAATTGAAATTCTGGAGTTGAAAAAGTACAGTGACAGCAGACTAGAGCAGGCAGAAGAGTGAATTGAAGATAGATCAATTGAGATTTTCCAGTGTGAGGAACAGAGAGGAAAAAGAACAAAGATAAATGATCAGGGCCTGGGAGGCTTGTGGGAGACCATGAAGGGCACCAACATGTGCATAATGAGAGCCTCAGAAGGAGAGGAGAGAGAGGGGCATAAAATTATCTACAAAGAAAGGCCAGGACCATCTGGCTTCACTAGTGAATTATACCAATGTTTGATGAAGCATGTGCATCAATCCTCTGCAAGGTCATCCAAAAACTAAAAGAGAATGAAACCCTCATAGCTCATCCTACGAGGCTAATATGTCCCGAATACAAAACCCAGATAAAGAGAGCACAAGAAAATAAAACTACAGGCCAATATTACTTAGGAGTACAGATACAAAAATCCTCAACAAAATACTACTAAACTGAAGCCAGCAACCAATAAAAAGAATTACACACCATGACCAAGTGGGATTTACCCTAGGAATGCAAGGTTGGCTCAAAAATCCATCAATATAATGCATCCTATTGATAGGAGCTCTGGTAGCATAGTGACTAAGGCACTTGACTGCTAACCAGAAGGCTGGTGGTTCCAACCCACCAGCCACTCCTCGGAAGGAAGGTTGGGCAATCTGCGTCCGTAGTGATGCTGCCTCAGAAACCCAAGGAGGGGTCGCTATGAGTCAGTTCCGACTCGACGGCACACAACAGCAACATGACATTAATAGGATAAAAGGCAAAGTCAGCATGATTTTCTCAATAAATGCTGAAAAAAGTATTTGACAAATTCTAATATCTTCTCATAACACCTTTTCAATATTGTTTTATTCAACAAACTAGAAACAGAAGGATACTTCCTCAAGTTGACAAAGGGTGTCTATGAAAAATGTACAGCAGACATCATACTTAATGGTAAAATATTGAAAGCTATCCCTCTAAGATCAGGAACAAAAAAGAATGTTTGCTCTCTGCACTTCTACTCAAATTGTACTGGAGATCCTAGCTAGGGAAATTAGGCCAGAAATACAAATAAAAACATTCAGCTTAGAAAGGAAAATATACGTATGTTTCTATTTGCAGATGACATGATCTCATAGATTAAAACAAAAAAAAATCTTAATACACACACACACACACACACACACACAGAGGCTATATATAAGTAAATCCAGAAAGGTCACAAGATACAAGATCAATCCATAAAAATCATTTGTCTTTCTATACAGTAGCAGCAGTCAAGAAATCAGATGCATCGCACTGGGCAAATCTGCTTCAAAAGGCCTCTTTAAAGTGCTTCAGCAAAGATGTCACCTTGGGTTTCCGAGGCAGTATTATTATGGAAGTAGATTGCCCAATCTTTCTTCTGAGGAGCGGCTGATGGGTTTGAACCACTAGCCTTCTGGTTAGCAGTCAAATGACTTAAGCACTGAGCCACCAGAGCTCCTCTTTGAAGACTAAGTTGCGCCTAATCCAAGCCATGGTGTTTTCAGTCATTGACTGCTGCTTGCATTGGTGTTGATTGTGGAACCAAGGAATATGAATTATTTGACAACTTCAATCTTTTCTCCATTTATTGTAATGCTGCTTATCATCCAGTTGTGAGGATTTTCATTTTGTTTATGGCTTGTGTCAGGTACACTTTAGTCCTCAAGGACATATCTTTGCTCTTCAGCACCTGAAAGAGTCCTTTGCAGCAGGTTTGTCCAATGCAATACGTCATCTGATATCCTGACTGTTGCTTCCATCGATTATAGAACCAAGTAGTATGAAATCTTTGGCAACTTCAATCTTCTCTCCATTTATTGTGATGCTGATATAGGTCCAGTTATGAGGATTTTTCTTTACTTTATATTGAGATGTAATCCATACTGCAGACTGCAGACTGCATTCTTCAATCTTCATCAGTGAGTGCTTCAAGTCATCCTCACTTTCAGCAAGCAAAGTTGTGTCATCAGTGTATATTGTTGTTGTTAGGTGCCATTGAGTCATCTCTGACTCACAGCAACCCTATGCACATCAGAACAAAACACTGCCCGGTTCCGTGTCAGCTCCATGATCCTTGCTATACTTGAGCCCATCACTGTAGCTACTGTGTCAATCCATCTTGTTGAGGGCCTTCCTCTCTTTTGTAGACCCTCCCCCTTATCAAGCATAACATCCTTCTTCAGGGATGTCCCCTTCTGACAACATAACCAAAGTAG